>NC_133771.1:113097425-113421095 GCF_003597395.2 Chelonoidis abingdonii
CGGCAGCGGCACCGGGGGGAGGTGGCCTGGGCGTGTCGGTGTCTGTGCGCCTGCCTCCGCCCGCCCCTCCCGGCGGCACCTGCGGGGCTGAGCCGGCCTCTCTCGACTGGTCGGGCTGGGGGCGGCCGGCCTGGGCCGGGGGCAGGATGCTGGGAGCCCTGTGGAGCTTCCTCAAGCGCCACAAGAAGAAATGTCTCTTCCTGGGCACCTTCCTGGGCGGTGAGTGACCCGCCTCGGCCTCCCGCCCGGCCCCGCGCACCCCCCTTCCCCTCGTAGGAGGCAGGTGCGGGAATCCCCCCGCCCATAGAGCCGTGTCCCGTGTGTGTGTCTGGGCCCTACCCTGGGGGCGGGGGCGCTTTCAGATCAGGGCGCCCAGGGGCAGTGCAGAGGCTCCTGCCCAGCTCGGGAAACATTAGTCCCACCCCCGCGGCGCCCCCTGCGAGGGACTGGGGGGATCTCCCCTGGGTTGGAATCTGCCACCTCTTTGGCCAGGCCGTTCGGCTCGGCCTGGAGCCCCTGCGTGCCCGCTTCAGGAATATCGCAGAGAAATCATCGTTGGGTACATAGGGTGGAAATGCTTCGTCTCCGCTCCTTGTCCTAGGCTTTCTGGAGAAGCTTACACCTTGTAATTGGTGCGGCCCAAAACCTTTTGTAGTATTAACTTGAAAGGTAGTTTTAAAAATATAATCTTGTAACTGGTTTGGATAAGACAATTATGTGTTCCTATATAACTTTTGGGGGGAAATAACTTAAACTGATTAATTATGAATAATATTGGGATGCAAAATCTGTGTTTTTAAAAAGCACAGCAGACGGATCTGGCTTTTACATGGTAGTTATTCTTCGCAGTTATATGGAGAAGATGATGGCACAGTAGCCAGTGAGGCAACTCATATTTTAAAATATTTCCCTCCTGTTCCATGTTTATTTTCATAGTGATTGAGTTGTACTAAAATTTTACCAAGGACCATAATCCCCCTATTGCTGGTGGGGAAACTAAGAGGATCAGCTAAGGCAACCATATAAACAAAATTTTTAGGCTGTGCAACACATACCTTGAATTATTTAAGTTTTTTATGATAGCTTAACAAAATTCATGCTGCAACATTGGAAAGCCATTACATGTTTTGTATCATTCTTACAGGTACTAACTATTGCAATAATTCAGTAAGCTAGCTATGTATTTAATTGAAATGCACGTTTGCCATCACTGATAAAAACACTGCATGTGCTCATTTTAGCCCCTGTCATGAAAAATGCATTGTCTCAAAACTTAGTTAACCCAGTTGACAGACAGTGCCATTTATGCCACCAGGATGTTGAATGCACCTATACTTAAATGTCTGAAAACCAGGAAGTATAGAGTTACACACAATAATCTGTTCCTGCTGTGGGGATTTGTGCTAGTCTGGTAGTGTACCTAACAGTATGGTGCAGGGCAGAGGTAAGTGTGAGTGATACTCCAGATGGAGTCCTTAAGACAAGGGTTAGGAGCTGGTAATACCTGGCAGCAAGTGGTCAAATATAAGAACACTAACAGTTTCTTCTGCTGTACCGTGTGTTGTGTCCCCACAGTGCTTTATATTTATCTGGAAGGATAGACATCATCCGTCAAAACAGATTGGGACACAAACAGCATATCTACACTGCACTTGGGAGGTGTGATTGCAGCAAGCGTAGCTGTACCTGAGCCAGCTTTGACACAGTTAGATCTAGCAGGCCCTGCTCCCAGAGGGCATCTCAGAGCTATTGCTGCTTGTACCTGGGCCTCATCCCAAGAGGGAATCTCAGAGCCACTTGGCTAACAGCTCTGCCTTCCTTCTGTCTCCTCTATTCCCCCCATAGTAGAGCCCTGTAACCCAACGGACGTGACTACAAGTGTTGGGGCTGGGTCAGTTGGGGAAAAAACTGGACCCTCTGGGGGTGTGGTGGGCTTGGCACAGTAGTGACTGCCTGCCCTGCCCCCGCCAGCTGCCTGCAGTGCAGAGTGAGAGACTGTGAAGGAGTCAGTTCAGCAAGTGGTGGCAGACAGCAGGCGCCAGTCACACAGCCACTGTTGCAAGCATCCATTGCTGCACTGACCCTATGGACAGGGGGTGGCTGACTCAATTTTGGGGGAATGGGTCGGGGTCGGGTCGGCAAATGGCTCGGCCCTCTCAGGGTTGGGCCAGGTAGGCTCGGGTCTGAGTCAGATTTAAAGATTAGGGCCGAGCAGACCTGTACCTGTAGGAATGTAAGGGCCATGGGAAGGAAATAAAATGAAAACCTGTGGGCTATGAGGAGCACATCTGCCTGCTGGAGAGAGCAAGGGGGAGTAGATGGGAGCCCCATACTTCATATTCCACACTTCAGGAATAGGGTAGAGATAGGGGAATCTGCAATATAGGAGGATTACTGAAGTGGAGATGAATACAGCTTGACATAATAGCTCTGAGACACGTGAAGTGACCCACTTATCTCAGTGGGTGTTTTCCCTTTCCTAAAACCTATCCTAGCCCCTTTTGTGAAACACCAATTTTAAGGACAGACAATCACTATGCGCAGGTCAGTTTTAGAGCAGTTTGAATATTAAAATCAGCTTCTTACTGGTGGGGCAGGGGGAGGGAGGAGCCTGTGTCTGAGGAACCCCTTGACAAAATGACTCCAACTTACACCCTAACTCTCTCTCTGTCCCTGACATGGCACAGAAATATTATGGTGGGGTACACTGGGGCAGGCTCATATCTTTACTGTAAAGATAGCTAGATTGACTAAAGATTTTCAGCTTTGAGTGACATTTAAGTACTGTTTGGGTTTATAATAGTAACCTGCTTACTCTTTCAAATATTTTCTTTGTAGTCTCTGAATCTTGATTCAGTTGGAAAAAAAAGTGTAGATTTGTATTTACAGCTTTGTAAGTGCACTGTAGCATCAAGAGGAATTTTGAGTCGAAATCTGAACTTCTGTGTACTGTTACGTGATTCTCTCTTCAATGAGAAGAGCTGTATAAAGAGAATTAGTGTAGAAAAACACAGTATGTAGTCAAATAGCAGTGATGCTTATGGTAGTAGTGGTAATAATACTTTCACAGGCCTTGGGTGGCAGGCCAATCCTCTCCCACAGACAACCTGCCAACCTGAAACGTATTCTCACCAGCAACTGCACACCGTACCATAGTAACTCTAGCTCAGGAACCAATCCATGCAACAAACCTCGATGCCAACTCTGCCCACATATCTACACCAGCGACACCATCACAGGACCTAACCAGATCAGCCACACCATCACTGGTTCATTCACCTGCACGTCCACCAATGTAATATACGCCATCATATGCCAGCAATGCCCCTCTGCTATGTACATCGGCCAAACTGGACAGTCACTACGGAAAAGGATAAATGGACACAAATCAGATATCAGGAATGGCAATATACAAAAACCTGTAGGAGAGCACTTCAACCTCCCTGGCCACACTATAGCAGACCTTATGGTGGCCATCCTGCAGCAAAAAAACTTCAGGACCAGACTTCAAAGAGAAACTGCTGAGCTTCAGTTCATCTGCAAATTTGACACCATCAGCTCAGGATTGAACAAAGACTGTGAATGGCTTGCCAACTACAGAACCAGTTTCTCCTCTCTTGGTTTTCACACCTCAGCTGCTAGAACAGGGCCTCATCCTCCCTGATTGAACTAACCTCGTTATCTCTAGCTTGCTTGCTAGCATATATATACCTGCCCCTGGAAACTTCCACTACATGCATCCGACGAAGTGGGTATTCACCCACGAAAGCTCATGCTCCAAAACCTCTGTTAGTCTATAAGGTGCCACAGGATTCTCTGTTGCTTTTACAGATCCAGACTGACATGGCTACCCCTCTGATACAAAAAAATTGTACTCTAGTAGGACTTGCATACCTCCAAAACAGCGTATTAAAGACATGAATGCTTTGGATACATAAATGTCCTCCAAAACATCAGTTTGGCTGGTAGTCTAGGAAATTTCAACATTCTAAGGTTAAGGTGGTTTTCATGTCCAAGCTCAAGTACAATGAATATAAAAATAACATTAACTATTGATCAGTTGGGGAAAAGTTATTTAAATCTGTCAATGTCATGACATAAAACAAGTGCTCAAAGACTTTTTAATAGAAACATAGCAGGAACAGTCCAGGAGTACCCCTGAAGTCTGGAATCTTGTCTTTGCCATTAGTCAGTGCTAGATGTTTCAGTCGACAGTGAACCTCTGTATAATGTCCTCTGCCAGTTGTACCATACTACCATATTATAAGGTAAGGGGAGATTTCTTCTTGATCCCAGCGGCTGGGTGTCTTAGGCTCTGATCCTGCAATGTGTTGTATATAGCAGACCCCTGAAGCCAATAAGGGCTTGCCTACACTTGAAATGCTACAGTGACACCACTGTAGCTCTTCAATGTATGCACTCTCTGTAGCGATGGGAGGGGTTTTCCCATCAGTGTAAGTAATCCACTTCCCCAAAAGGCAGTAGCAAGGCTGATGGAAGAATTTATCCATTAATTTGCACTGTCTACACCCGGGATTATGTTGATTTAACTGTGTCGCTCTGCAGCATGGATTTTTCACACCCTGAATAACATAGCCAAGTCTACCTAACTTTTTAGTGTTGACCAGGCCCACATGTGGTTGATAGCCATTGTGATTTTCATCCCAGTTAGAGACTCATCTACACTTTTAGATGCTGAGGAATTTATTTCTGACTTTTTTTGCTACCAGGCCCATACGAATATCTAAACAAAATATTTTTGTCTAAAATTGAGCTATCCATTTTATTTTCTTTTGTATCTCTCTCTTTCCCCCTTCTTTGGGTTTTATGCATTTAACTTTTCTCACTCACCCTTTAGTTCTACCACACTCTTGCATTTGTGTCTGCTTTTCATTCTCCAATCTTTTTAAATATTTGTTGTTGATACTGCAGTAGCACCAAAAGCCCCATTGTCAAATTGTGAGGAATCTCTGCTTGGAAGATTTCGTCCATAAATTCAAAGCATTATATCTGGCATTTTATTTTCAACTTGAAGTTCCAGCTTTTAATAGTACTGTGGAAAAATTCCACCCAAAATAGTTGAGACCCAGATTCTTGAAAAAGCATATGATGATGTGGTTATGTTAAATATATAGAGAGAGGTCGGTAGTAAAACAGAACAAAGGGGCAGAAGTAGGAGGAGCTTAATGACATTTTGTAAAGTCGCTTGTTATTTAAAAAATATATATATCTTTATAGGAGTCTACCTACTGGGAAAATACGGGCAGAGGAAAATTAAAGAAATCCAAGAAAGAGAAGCAGCTGAATATATTGCCCAAGCACGAAGGCAGTATCATTTTGAAAGTAATCAGAGGACCTGCAATATGACAGGTAAGGCAAGCAAATACATTTTTCTGATGAGAAGAATCCTTTGGGGATTTATACAATATATTTAAACCAACAGTATGGAAGGAGAAAACACAGCAGCTAGTTAGAACTCAGAAGCATCAGTGTTGAATAATTGTCTTATAAAGGCATAGTTCAAATAGTATTATTGGGCTCTATAATAATATAGATAGATTACAGTTTTTGTAGGTTCAAGATTCTCAAAAGTCCCTAAGCAATATCTTATTCAAGAATAAAGTGGTCGCCAAATTAAAGGAATGGGTAGATTTACAGCAGGCCACCAAGAGTAATAATATAAACAAATTCTCAATAAGTTACATAGAATTAACTTGGCAGATAACCTTTAGTACATCCAGTAAGAAACTTTGCAATTTAATAATTCCCTAACTTTGAAGATAGACCAGTAAAAAGGTGGAACACTAAGGTGGTGGTGATTATTCTTGTAATACAACATAATCTGTATCTTAGAGATGGGGAATTATTTATTCAGAAGTGGTTCAAGGTTATTTATATAGCACAGGGGTGGAGCAGCATTTTTTTTTTTTCACCCTTTGTAGTGCATAACAGCTCCTTGGGTTGCTGAAAGTGATTGAGGATGTCAAGGGTGCTTGGGAAGCAGTCTGGACTTCCTTTTTAACTTAACAGAATCATAGTACTGGGTTGACTGTACAGAGGAAATTAGGTTTTATTTATCCTGCTCATCCACCACAACTAAGTACCATCTTTGAGGTTTTTTGTGTTTTTTTTTCTTTCTGTGTGCATTATCATTATATACTGTGTATGTCTGTCTTTCATTTTATCCTCCTCCTAACAGGACAGGAATTTGGCGCTGAGATCTTCAAAGATAAAAGGAAGTTGGCTCCCAATATCCCTTTTATGTGTTTCTTGTTTTAAATATAAAACAGATCTCGCATATATGCCGCATCCTTCCTCTTTGGAAACAAGCTCAGTGTTTTCTTCTCCACTGAAGAAAGACAAATTTTAGTTTTGGGTCAGCTACAATATACATTTTAAGATTTTATATATCAAATCATTAGATATCTCCTACTTGTATGTAAAAATAATGACACGCAAGAGTGGCACTAACAATTTGTGTGCAAGTTGGCATCCTGAGCACTTTGTTTGTGTTGGGTTCTGTTCTATTATTTTCCTTCAGTTTTTTTTCTTTCAGATACATAAATCCTTGAGGCAGCGATTGTCTTCTTTTGTCTGTAAAGTACCTGGTATACTTTTGAGTTCTACTGCAGCATAAATTATAATAATTTAAGCCCTAAGAACTATGTATTTGGTAGCTTGTGTGTCGTAGTACAGTATTCAGTTGTGAATCAGCTAAAAAGAGGAAAGATGCCCCAGCAGTTGGGGTCCTAGCCTAAGATTTGGGAAACCTGAGTTCAATTCCGTGCTCTGCTACCGATTTTCTCTGGGATCTTGGGCAAGTCACTCAATGCCTCAGTTTCCCGTGTGTAAAACAGGGATATTATCACTAACCCATCTCCCGGGGCATTGTGAGGATAAATGCATTAAAGATTGTGAGGCACTCAGATACTACAGTAAGGTAGGCTATTTAAGTACCTGAGAGAGAAAAAGGATGACTTCGAACAAAAGTCTAACTTGACCAGCCAATTAAGCCTGGCACAAAATGTAGCCAACTTGGGAACTAGCCTGGGGGTGAGGTTTATAGACCCATGCACTTGACAAACCTGGCAAATGCAGACACTAGGAAGTAGGAAATACTCTATCTGGAGCTGTTGTAAAGGCTGTTACTAGACAAGCGGAGCAGGCTCTGATATGAGCGGTTAGATGGGCTGATGAGAATTTGTTTCTTCCTGTGCAAATAGGAGTTCTCAATCAGTAAACAGAACAAGCGAGGGCTTTTTTGAAGCAGACCATCCCTTTGACTTTACATACTGTTAAAGTGACTTAGTAAATTTGACTGCAATGTTTCTCTTTTGATGTAACCTGAAAAGGGCCTGCCTTAACCTCTAAAAATAGTGGTAACAGATGGGTAGTGGCCAACCGAGTTTGATTTCCGCAAGACTTATTGAATTATTGTTTGCTTTTGTTAAACTGTGATTGAAAACCTTAGATCTTATGGTCATGCTATAGTATACTTTCAGCCCCTTCTGTGCATCTTGTCTTCCTTCCAGTCACACACCCCTACCAGGTGTGTTGTAAATTAGGAAACAAAAATAAATATTCTTAACTATTGGAGGGGAGGTGGGTGGACACACTTAGGCTGGCTGTTTTTCTTTGTTTACCAACTTATTTTCTTTTAATGATAGTTCTGTCAATGCTTCCAGCACTGAAGGATGCCCTAATGCATCAGTTGAATTCTGAAAGCCTCACATCTCTACTGAAAAATAGGTAAGAATGTTTTGTAGATTGTCTTAGAAACTGTGCAAAGTGATTTTTAGTAACAAATTTTCCCTGATTTGGGCTTTAAGTGATACATTTGCAGTTTAAAGAGCCTGAGAGATTTTGATTCTCTAGACCCTTGAATCAACAGTCTATTATGGTATTTGTTATATCACAATAAAATGATTATTTATTAATTATGTAGTTTCATGTCTATGGCACTTCATCAACATTAGAAGAAAAGACCCTTGCCCTACTGCACTTAATCTAAGAAGTGGTTCCCAGATTTATTCCACCGCTTGTGTAGAGAAAGCCCCTGGGGGGCTGGGCCGGTTTGTTTTCCTGCCGTGTCCGCAGGTTTGGCCAATCGTGGCTCCCACTGGCCACGGTTCGATGCTTCAGGCCAATGGGAGCCGCTGGAAGTGGCAGCCAGTAAGTCCCTAGGCCTGCACCGCTTCCAGCAGCTCCCATTGGCCTGGAGCAGCAAACCGCGGCCACTGGGAGTCACGATCGGCCAAATCTGCAGACACGGCAGGTAAACAAACCGGCCCAGCCCACCAGGGGCTTTCCCTGCATGAGCAGCGGAACAGGTTTGAGAACCACTGGTATAAGAGCTCTAGCTTCAAGAACTTATGTGGAATTCCTGCTGAGGAAGTGCTTACAGGCCCCGTGTGAAACAGGACAGTGTGTCTTTTCAATGAGTTACTTACACTGAATTTGTAAATTTCTGTAATTTTATCAAGGTCAGGCATGAAAAGTATGCATGATAGTTTTCGAGTTCTAATCTTGTGGAAGAAGTGAGCTATTAGAAATGAATTTAAAGTAGAACAGGTAGGGGGCATGTCCTACACTAATGAGTAATGCACGGTTTTAGGGACATACCTCTACCAATTGTGGTGGTGGGTTTTGCGGCTGATATTCCCAACCCATTGAATTTAGGCTACTAAACAGCCATCAGGTGGCAATGACTTCTTTACATCTGATCTGGTGTGTATTGGAACTAGTGACTTAGAAAAGGAAGAACTACATAGCCAATTCTGACCTATCCAATCCCTTCATTACTATCCAAAGATGCTGTCACTTACATTAATGCCACAAGGAAAGCATTGTAGCTACTAAATTTCACCACAGCAACTTAATTTTTTTTTTTTTTAAAGCAACTGGAAAGACTTTTTCAATAGTTCAGCCTTAATGAACTGCTTAACTAGTCATTGTCTTATTTAGTTACATTAAGTTGCTAATTTTTTAATGCTATTTAAAATGGTTATCAGCCCCTAAGAAATTGACTGATAGTAGATATTCTAACAGAGTCTTAACTGTAGTTGTTAGCTGCCAAAAAACAGTGAAAAACACTCTACGTTATTTCAGTGCTGATGTGTTAATTTTATACATTGTATTAAATCAGTAATTTTGTCACAGTAAACTATGATTTTTAAATGGAAATGTATTGAAGAAAATTTTAAGTAAATTACAGAGTCCCTTAATTATGCATATCAGTCAGGTTTATGTCCTGAACTAATCAGCAAAACAAGTTTGGCTACTGCCCTGGGTGTCCTTTGCTTTAAGGCAAAGATGCACAGTAGCTGAAGTCATACTGTAGTGTGTATTCTTGAATCAAAATTGATCTGTTTCATCTAATAGGTGATTATTTTGATAAGCCTGCAGGTCAAAATGTAAGTGAGCTCTGAGACGGTAGTGAATGGAGTTGGTTTTCTTCATGCAGTGGCAGTGGTTGTGGGAAAGGGCAAGCCAGGTAGTAAGGTAGTTTTGTTTTTATCTAAATTTCTGAATTCAGATGTTACATGTAATGGCTAATCTCTTATGGAGAGAGCTGGGCAGCCAGGTCACAGATATTAAGACCATCTGGAATTCTGCACAATAGCATGCAAGCATGAATAATCTTTTGGGATCATGATGCAGGTTAGGGTACGTTCTGATCAATTGCCTCCATTTAGCTCACTGGTGCAGAGGAAGCATTGAATTTCGTTTTGCTTGGTTATAGGATTGTAAGTTTTGTTTTTGTTTTGTGTGGGGGGTTTTTTTTGTGTATGGAGAGACAGATCATGAGATGAAGTAACTGACTGGATTGGGTATAAAGCTAGAGTTTTTCAATTAGCTACGTATTCTTGGGCTCTGCCCAGAGATTCAGGGATGCTTTCTAACCTTCTCCTCTGGCGGAGATAGATCAAACTTCTTTAGTCCACGAGTGGTCATTTCGACTGAAGGAGGGAAAGAGAGTACATAGCAGGCAGATAGAAAAGACCACCGTTTCCTAACACTACTGTCTTGTGCCATATAAAGGAGCAGAAATGGAGATTTCAGTTCTTGATGTCCCAGAGGATACGTCATCTTTCTGATATTTCAGTGTGTTAAGATTCTGCTATGCCTTAGTAAGTCTGCTGAAATATGAAAAGCTAGACACTTTTTTTTTTTTTTAGCATTGTTGTGGAAAACAATTCTTCAGTCTTCCTAGGAAACTGACTCTGAGAAGAAGAAATATCAGATAGGAGCAAGAGTATTCTGTTTCCATCTTGGTCTCCTTTCTCACACTAGCACAATCCTGGCCGTTGTGACCAGAGAAGTGGTCTGCCGCTGTATTCCTTGCTCAACAGCTCCCATCCTCTAAGCTACTCTTTTACAGTGTCTTCCCTAGTGAACAACTCCAGTGCTTGCTTCTGCTGCTAATTATGGCTTTCCAGAGAAATAAGAGTAAAGTTGATGTGATCCTGGTAAGTTTTGCTGCCTCCCACAGGCTTCTGAGTAGCAACAGTGCAAACTGACATGACTGGTCAGTTTTCAGTCTTCTGTCACTTGATATTGGAAGTGTTTCCAGAAGCTTAAAACGGCCACATCAGTTTCCACTGAAAGATTATCTTTATAATCACAAGCTCTAGAAACAGTTTTTCTATTTAGATGAAAACAGATTCTGCAAAAGTTGGTGGCATTGGTTCCTCTTCCCCATCCCATTTGGCATGGAAAGTTTTGTACTCATTATATACAAATAGACAAGTATATTTTCAAGCCCTGTAATGTGCTGGCTTAAAGGAATGCTCTAGTGTGTGTGGGTTTTTTAATGTAGGATTTTCTTTCTCTCAATTTTTTTAAAACATAGTTTTTTAAATAGTTGATATATTTTGCAAAACAGAATAAAGTAAGTATGAGTTTCTGTTACATATGCCATAGTATTCCTCTCTCTTCCTTAATGTGTGTCTCCATCTGTCCACCAAAGTCATAGATTTGATAGCCTGTTATATTTCATTCAGTCTGTTGTATGATTTCTACTAGAGAACTGAGCAGTTGATTGATATTTTAAACAATACCAAAATCTGTGTGTTTCTTCTAAAAGGATGAAAATACCCAGAAGTGTTGAGAGCCAGACCTGTGAAGAACAGTTAATTGGGGATCAAAAATGATCATTTAAATTTTATTATTTCACTGGAATTTCTTGCAGCCTGACTCAAGAGTAGATCATTGTTTCCTACATAAAAACAGTGATATTTATGTAACTTTTCACACCAAGGAATTACAAAATACTTCCCACATTATTTTCAGGGATCATTTCACACAGCACTGAAATGGTATCATCTCTGCGGTGAAACGCAACAGCCATTCTGTATCCGCAGTGCTTAAAGATAAGCATGGCTACATGAGGAAGAATTAAGGTTATAAAAAGGGTTAAATTTGGCCAAGACATTGGAGATAACATGCCTGGTTTAAAAAAAAACAAAAACAAAAAACGGGGATGGCATTTTCTTTTCCACAGGTGTCCCAGAGGATACATCATCTCTCTGATATTTCAGTGTGTTAAGATGGTGCCATGCCTTTGTGAGTCTGCTGAAATATGAAAAGCTGATCAGTTTCATCTTTCAGGCTTCAGTTTCATCTTTAAAAACCATCAACTGTGCTCCCTAAAGCCAAACTTGGCAGTGGCTGGACTTGGAAGAAGGAATAGGACCACTGAGACTCTGGTTCTGTAGTGCACTGCACTGTGCCCACCCAGAGCCCCATTAAGTCAGTGGGGCTCCAGGTGGGTGTAAGTGTCTGTCTGTCTGAGAAACAAATGATAGGATCTGGGCCCATGTCACCAACACCACTTTCTGTATCATCAGGGTTTTCTCTTTAAATACTGACTCACTAAGGTTATAAACTCAGACCAGATAATAGAGCTACAGAATCCAGATGGCCAAAAAAATTAATCTGGTACATGAAAGTTGTTCTGAAAAACCTCTAGGATTTTGTAGTTCTTTATTATAGACACACTTCTTTCTGAACTACAAACAAATGATGTTGGACACAAACTTAACTACAATAATTTTTGTAGTTATATAAACTTGCCTTGCAGCACCGTTATTTCATTTCATTTCATTTCATTAATACTTTCTAGTATCTTTTTGAATGTAAATGTTTTTAATATTTTTCATTATTTCTTTCTCAACAGGCCACAAAACAAGTTAGAAATATGGGAGGATTTAAAGATAATAAGTAAGTCAAAATGAAAGATTTTTATGTACATATTGTAGCATAATAAACCTGAAAAAAAATCTTCTTTTTCTTCTCCTTTAGAATATACATATCCATTTAAGTGCACAGGAGTGGGTTGCTGTTGCTTCGGCAAATATTGATTATACAGTCACTATTCTACCACACTTCATAGCAACATTATACAGTAGCAGCTATCACAGAAAGGTGCTACGAATAAGAGTTTATATCTCTTTAGAAAGTCATAGGGTCAGAGGCCAAGCTGAAGTATCTCACTGAGTCTTGGAAGGCTGTAAGACCCTCATGAAAATCTGAGAAGAGTGGAATAACAATGTAGAAATATGCATGCCACGTCTTCTGCACCATTGTGAAAAATCTCCAAAATAAGTGCTCAAAACTACTGCAATAGGCGCAGCATAAGAACCCGAACAAAAAAAAATACGTCATTGCTACTAAAATGTTGGCCAGTTGTACATATTATCAGCTGTTGATTTTGCTGAAGCCCAGGCTTATGACAGAGTCTCATGTCATTGTTGACGTATGAGGATTCAGCAAATGCTGTAGTTGAACACATATATGTGAGGTCAGACCAATGTGAGAATCGCAAACACAGTTACATGTGGGACAAACAAGATTGTCCATGACCAGGGCAAGCTGTTGTATCCTTGCTCTATAGTGTTCGGATTTTTCACATAAGATATTAAGGTGCCTTGCTTTAAAGCAGTTAATGACAACATGACAAAACTGCTGCCACCTTGCTCTGACATGGGCTGTTGCTTCCCAATTGCTGGGTCAGTCTGTCATGTTTTCAAGTTTTTTAGTGTATCTTTATATTATTTGTACTTTCCATCATTAAACTGGATATATTGCTTTAGCTGATTATAAAGTATGGCCTTGTGTAGTGAGCTGGCCTATGAATAAAATACCCAGACCAAGGCAGCTGAACTTTTCTGAGCATGCCTTCAGTGCCAGACATCAAACAGTGATTAAGGATTTCAATATTGGGAATCTCGTCCCACTCTTTCATACTGCAAACAAACTGAAGACTGAGCACATAAAACTAATCAGGTTACATAATGTGACAGCAATATGTTGCCTGTTTCTTACAACCATATAAAAGCATTATAAGTATGACTGTCCAATAGACATATAGCTTAGATGCTCTGTCACTCCATACGCAATATGATAGCATTCCAAATGCAAACCTGGCCTTGGTTATGCACTGGGTACTCTCATAACCAATTATGGTATTTGGTGATGGCATACTCCCTAAGTAGCAAAACTTTTCCACTGACTTGAGAGGAGTGTGCTATCAGCTGTTGATTTTTTTTTTCTCAAGTTCCATAGTAACTAATCATACCATTGGAGCCCCTTGTTTCATCAGTGTATGTGTTTTGGGGTAGAGGGAAAGGAAAGGATGCCATAGTGTATTGTGACAGACCCAGGCCAGTGGGATACAGGAGTGTGGTAGAGGGCAAATATACTGGTCACTGGATGAGTAGTTTTCTGTTCCCGGAGTGACTAGAGTAGGGGCTGCACTGGAGTAATCAGGAACCTGCTAGAACCACTTAAGGCAGACTGGCTGCAGGTGTTCTAATCAGCCTATCAATGCAGGCTAATCAGGGCACTTGGGTTTAAAAAGGAGCTCACTCCAGTCAGGGAGGGAGGGAGGAGCTAGAGGAGAGGAAGTGCGTGTGAGGAGCTGGGCAAGCGCAGGAGGTGAGACGACTGAGGTGTGCTGACTGAGGACTACAGAGTACAATTGTTATCCACCAGGAGGAAGTCCTGTGGTGAGGATAAAAGAGTGTCTTTCGAGGGCATGGAGTAGGCCAGGGGTTGTCGCTGTATGCAGGCCGTTCAGAGCACTATGCAGCTGCTCCACAGGGCCTGGGCTGGAACCCCAGGTAGAGGGCAGGTTCCCCCCAAACCTCCCAACTCCTGATCAGACACAGGAGGAGTTGATCCAGACTGCGGGGAAGATCACTGAGGTGAGCAAATCTGCCAATAAGCGCAGGACCCACCAAGGTAGAGGAGGAACTTTGTCACACTATACATAGCTGAATAGTTGTGCAGTGAGATACCATTGGACCAAGGTTGAATACCCCTTCTTGACTCCTAGTTACTATGTGTTCTGTTTTTTTTTCTCTTTGCTTCATCTTCCACTCCTGTTGGTTCTGTTTCTCTCTTCTACAGCTCTCTTATATATGCTACTTTGTCCATCTGGTCCCTTCCTCCTCCTTCCCTGTTTCCTAGTCCTTTTCTTCTCATGTTCATATTGCTTGCTACTCAGGCAGACTTACTGCCTAGTTGCCTCATTACCCTTCCATCCAGACATCCTCTCTTGCTAGTGGCTGGCTTCTCCAGTGCCAATGCTGGTTCCCGTTTCCTTTCTTAAGCAATATCAGCCCCTACCGTAGGTAGTTAGCAGGCTCTTTGTTATGCTGCCTTTGTCTGAATTGCATGATGAAGTCTAATATAGTGTTCTAAATCTGTTTCCATGGCCTAATGAAGAATGGAACTTTCGATACAACACTCTATTTTGCATTTTTAATTAGTGCAATAAAACAGATCAGCTGGAAGGGCATATAGTTCAGGTAACTTGAGCAGTATCTTTTCTTTTAGCAAATTATTTTAATAGTGTAATTTAGCATGTTGCTTTACAGTGAATGATTGTGAATTTTATTAAGCATTTTAGCTATCACTGCTATACATATTTAGACTTATGTGATCATCTTGGTTGTGAACTTTCTTTGAGGGGTGTGTGATCTAAGAAAAGCAATGACATGAAAAAATGACTGTAAAAATGAAAGTTGATACTTATTGAGCTCTGGAGAATGCTCCCCTTTGCCCTCCTAGTGATATAACTTCAAAATTATTTCCTTTATGCTCTTTAAGGTTTTACCAGAAGCATTGTAGCTGTGTATAGTACATGTATGCTTGTAGTCCTTCTGCGAGTCCAATTAAACATTATTGGTGGTTACATCTATCTGGATAATGCGGCAATCTGCAAAAATGGCACAGTAAGTATTTATTCATGGAAATAAATTATTCAGTGAGAGATGAAAGGGTATAACCAGGAGTATTGGGATGAAATTATGGAAAGGAAAATTTAGGCTGAAATTGGGGGGTGGGGGCGGGGGTATGAGAACTCTTCTGGTATTAGTCTATGGAATAGTCTCTCAATGGAAGTAGTGATAGTCCTATTGCCTGAAACCCCTAAAACTGGGCTGAACAAAATACTAATAACCTTATCTAACCCCCTTTCTGAGCAACACAGGTCCAAATTGAGAGGGTTATTTGTTATTAAAGACCCAAGTAAATACACACTTATCTTATTAATTTTTCTGAGATATAGTAATATCAGTATGGACAAATCAGCCTGTGGTAAGTAATCCAGATGCAGGATTTTCGTGCCCAGTTCCTCCCAGCATATAGGCAGGCTGCCCCAAGTTACAGTCTCCCACAACTGAAGAAAAATTATGGTTGGCTAATTAGAACACTATCTAGTCACGATTTCTGACTCCAGTTGTCCCTTAAGGCTTCCTGGCTGGATGTTCTTACTGGTGTTTCTAGATCATGGAAAACAGCTAGCAAGGTAGCAGATCTGGTTTTCTTTTCTGTGTTGTGGCTGTCACCAGCAGGAACAAATGGATCCAACTACGGTGTGAGATAAGATCTCAGTGAGCTACTGGATGGCTGCTCTAAAAGCGTGAGATATGGGCATTAATAGTTATCTGAGTGCTCCTCTGTATTGGTAACAGCTCCTTCCACTTTCCTTTCCAGAGGAGTCATGAAGGGACATGGTGGCCTCTAGAGACAGGCCTGGGGGCTTATGAGGATCCACTTTCCAGTCAGGCAGCCAGAGACAGGGCCAGCTCCAGGCACCAGCACAGCAAGCAGGTGCTTGGGGCGGCCAGTGGAGAGAGGCGGCAATTTAGCAGTGGGTCCCTCAGTCCCTCTTGGAGGGAAGGACCTGCTGCTGAATTGCCACAAAAGAATGAAGCAGCGGCGGTAGACCTGCCGCTGATTGCAGCACCCCACCCCCACCCCCCTCCGCTTGGGGCAGCAAAAACACTGGAGCCGGCCCTGGCCAGAGATGGTGGAAGTCAGGGTCCAGCTGGTAAAATCTGAGGTGGTTTTTGGGCAGGGAAGCGTAGAGAAAGAAGCACTCTCTGTTTCTGCCATCTTCTGAGCAGTGGAGTGGATTGGCAGGATCCAGTCTGAGAGGTTGCCTTGGAGCAAAGCAGATGGCCTCTGCTTCATCTCCTGAGAATTTGTTTCACCACAGAGACTTTTAAGGCTTTTGTGAGACTTGAGTTGATGTTACCCCATTCCATGAGAGTGACTTTCCTGAAGTTATCTGAGGAGCAGGAAGGTGGAGAGCGGGCTGGTTCCAACTCTAGCTTCCCCTCATCAGAAGAATTCCTATCTGAAGAAAGGGTGAACGAGAGATGAGGTTTTTCCTGCCACTAGGGATGGAGAAGTCATCCCTACAATACAGTGGAGGGAAAAAATCAGGGAGTTTGCCTGCAGAAAGCTCTTTCTGGAGGACAGGTAAAAGGATCCTTTAGGATGGAAGGAAGCAGAAGCCATAGCCTGAATAAAAGGTCTCCCTTTTATTGGAGAAGGGGGAATGGCTGAGAGAGACTTGTCATCTCCCACCTCCAGCATGTCTGCTTGTGAGCTCCTCTTTGAGTTTATTTCCTCTGGAGGTTCTCTTCTTGGATGTCCTAGGACACACAGGAGCAGTCCTGCTGTTCCTCAGAGTCCCCAGTGGGGCAGGGGTTGCTAAATTAGATTGACTGCTCCCATCTTTTGCTTGGGCTTGTGTGAAGCAATTCTGCACAAAGGCTGGGAGAGGAAGGCATAGGAGCAATTCTGCACAATGACCTGCTAAAAAACGGATGTGCTGCAGAAGACGTTTTTAGCTCTTCTTCCCAATTGTCCTTTGAGGATGTCTTTGTCCTGCCCTGTTCCATGCTGTGAAACTACTGAGGTCTGGAAGAAAGATGGTGCCTCACCAGTGAGGCAGAGTTGGGGAAGCCGTGTATGATATTAGAGGGATCTGGGGGAAACCCACCTATGGTGTTGGAAGGACTTGGGAGAGGAAAATCCACATCCAGAATTACTACAACCTGCACGAAAGCAAAGGAGGAGGACTCATGCATTAATCTATACTAGAGGCTGGCACATCATTAAATTGTTTTTTTTTTCCTTTACAGACACCTCTAGCTCCCCCTGAAGTCCAACAGCAATATTTATCAAGTATTCAACACCTTCTAGGAGATGGTATGACACTTATAAACTACTATTTTTATATCATGCCATTGTATGCAATATTTCAACAAATGAGACTTGAATAATTTTTGGTACCCTTTTTCTGCCCATAGGTCTGACTGAGTTAATAACTGTAGTTAAACAAGCTGTGCAGAAAGTGTTTGGAAGGTAAAGGTGACTGTTTTTTTTTCCATCTTTTCCATGGTGGTTGCTTCCAAATAGTGTGTCAGGGATAAAAATATTAAAATGAGGAAACTTTATGATTTGCAAATAGTATCTGAAAATACCTGATTTATCTATTAATGTGCATTGGCAGGCTTAGCTTGTTGCAACAGATTTCTGGGTTGATCAATATCTAAATATGGTGATTGTTGTTTGAATGTAATTTTGTCACAAGCAAATAAATGAAATGTGTGTTATCAACTCTGCAATTAACATTTTAGTCCTTTATTTCCACAGTGTTTCTCTTAAACATACTCTGTCTCTTTTGGAGTTGGAGCAGAAACTTAAAGAAATCAGAAAGTTGATAGAACAGCATAAAGATTTGTCCCACTCCGATAAGATTGGATCTAGATCTCAGTTGTGTCATTATATGATGCCAGATGAAGAAAACCCATTAGCCACACAGGTACTTGTATAATTTTATGTGCATCATTTTTGTTCTATTTTGTGCACCACATTATTGTTGTAGCATGGTAACTGTACCCTTAATGAGAACTTTTGCCAGTTACTTCACATTAAGTCACATGTCTTGGTTTCTTTAATCTAGGCAATGTAATTAATAGACTAGAACAGTTAAGAAAGACTTGCTTTTTATTCTAATCTCAATTTCATCCTCCAGCATGGCGAAACAAAGGTTAGAGAGAAGAAAAAAACTTCAGTGGCAATCAGTTGTTTCACTAAAAGAGTGTTTCAAACTTCCTGAAGTTTACTAGCATCATAGTTACATATGTAATCCACATCTCACACTGAGAGGAGATTCAGCTCTCAATTTGATATAAAACTACTTTTAAGGAATAAACTTTCCCCATCTCGTGTTAAATGACGACTAAACATGAACGTGTTGAATTATTCAACTTTAGAGGGCCAAGGAGTAGAGAATATCTCGCTAAGTTACTCTGTTTCCCAGTAAACTTTCTGAAAGGAAACAGCAGTGATAAAATTAGTGAATGCTTCTGCGCGCACAGAAATTATAAAGAGACTTGATGATCATGATTTAAAACTTGGTTTCCAGTTGAACATTTGTTACAATGATTTTATTGTATTACATTTTTGGTTTGACTTCTCTCCCCTTTCCCTGTTGCTCTTACGTTTGCACCCTTATTTTTGGTCATTCATAGGATGTTCACTGTGAGGCTACCTACCCTTAGCACAAGGAAGCCTTGTCTGTGCTTGCCATGGGTCAGCTCCCCAACCTCACTGGCCACGGATAACACAAGCACTGCCCTCTTGGCCTCACTGTCACTCTATGGATTAGTGATTGGCATACCCCAACTCCGAAGATCTCCCAGCATCTCCCTGGAGTGTCCAGCCCCTGGTCCACTGGACACTCGCAGTATGTTCAAATCCATTGCTTCCTTCAAACAAATGGTACACTTCAGTTTACCACTTCCACCTCACATCACCACTCTGTTTTACGCACAGCACTTAGATATCTTTATAGTGAACTCTAGTACAGTAGAACCTCACAGTTACGAACACCTTGAGAATGGAGGTTGTAACTCTGGACAAAATGTTATGGTTGTTCTTCGAAAAGTTTACAACTGAACATTGACTTAATACAGCTTTGACATTTTACTATGCAGAAAAATTCTGCTTTTAACCATCTTAATGTAAATGAAACAAGCACAGAAACAGTTTCCTTACCTTGTCAAATCTTTTTATATTTACCCTTTATTTTTCTAGTAGTGTATGTTTAATACAGTACTATACTGTATTTGCTTTGCTTTGCTTTTCTTTTCTTTTTTTTTTTGTCTCTGCTGCTGCCTGATTGCATACTTCCAGTTCCAAATGAGGTGTGTGGTTGACTGACCAGTTAATAACTCTGGTGTTTGTAACTCTGAGGTTCTACAGTATAAGTCTATTTAACAAAGCATAGAGATTCAAGTAGCAGCAAGCAGTAGTAGTGGAAACAAATGGTTACATATAAAATAAAATCATAATACATGTTCTAGTGCCTAGACTTAATTAAGATGATAGTCTCATGTCTAATAAAGTATTGCTCACCCAAAATCTTTGTAGCACAGGCTAGCTGCAACACTTTTCATGAGACTAGAACACTGTCAGTTTGTTTCGTAGGTGAAGGATTCGGTATGTCTACTTCCACTCCAAGATATACTGGAAGAGAGATACCTTTGTCTTTATTCATAAACCAAACACCTTCCCTACTGTTTGTTCTTGTAGATTTTGCAGGCTCTCAGTCCATACCTGATTCGTTATGCATGTAGGTATATAATACACAAAACGCAAATGGCCATGGAGATAGGTGTCTTGCCTCTTGCCTGAAAGGAACATTCCTGAGATACGTCACTGTCTGGTGACCTGCCTTAATTCCAAGACACTGCGAATATAGTTTTCAATATAGCTCCATAAATATCTATACATACATTTTGCAATGATGATGACAACCAGCGGGCTACTACTTGCTCTTGTTAGAGATTTCAAATGCCACCATCAGTCAACTACAGATTTCTGACCCAGGGGATCCCTGTAAAGCACTTTGCACCCCCTGTGCACTCTACCAGTTGGAACCAAGCGGTTCCTGGGTCACTTACTCCCATTTTACTAAATATCTGAAATGAACGCTAGGTCATGTGTATTACCAGCCTGGTTCTGCAACAGTGACTTCAAAACCACACCATTATATTTGTAGTCTAACTGTATTCCGGTTGTTAATGGAGTTCCTATTAAATTGGATGTTTTGTTTGCTTTTTCTAGGCCTGTGGACTTACAGAAAGAGATGTTGCTACTATTAAATTACTTAATGAAACCAGAGATATGTTGGAAAGGTATAGAGATAACCTGTGCTGTAACCTGTATTAACATTAAAATCTTTATCATAATTGTAATTTTCATATATGTACCTACGGTGGTGGTGGTTCCCCTCATAAAATTTGACCCTTAAATTATTAACAATATATTAAAATTAATGAGCTAAAGGCTTTTAGGCTGCCATTTTCAAAAGTGCCTAAGGGGATTGAGTGCTCAAATTCAGTGGGATTTGAATACCTGTGGGATTTGAATACTTTTGAGCCTTTTTGAAAAACTAAGGTTTAGTTTTTAAAAACAGAAAATTCTGATTAATCACTGTAAACATTACTAGAAATATACTTGCAAGAAGTAATCTTGCAATGACAAGCTGACATGACAGGTCTTTTCCCCTCTCATTTTCTGTGGTTCTACAATAATTTGGCCAGCTTCTTTGTTAGATCAATGTAAGTCCAGACTTGTTTCACTGAAATCAGTGGCTTTCCTCCACTTTTACTCTTATGTAGAAGTGCAGAAATTTGGGCTTATTTTTCTTTCATATTCCATTTTTAAATGGATTCCAATTGACACTTTTTTTGCTGGGTTTTAGCAGTGCATTAAATGTTCTTTTACAAGGGAATTGTAAAAGAGGGATTTTGCATTAAAAATGTTGACAGACATTGAACATTGATGCACTGAACTATGGACAAGCTGTTCTTTTAATTGATCTTCTACAGGTCTTGGGGATTTTATTGCGCCCATCACCACAATATCTTAGCACTAAGTAAAGATTATTGAAGTTCTAGTTTTCCTAGATCAGTGATAAACGCTTTAGAATGCTTGATCTGCACTGGCTTTTGTTCAGCCTACAGGTGGAGTTCAATGTGTTAGTTATAACTGTAAAGATCTAAATGGTTTGGGACTTGGTCTCTCTCTGTGGTGTACTGCCACAATTGAGAACAGCACTGGTGCTCAGGATGGAATTGCCTCAGTAGAAATGAGAGGGAACTGCTGGCCTGGTGTTTTGTGCCTTTTTTGGAATTTAGGTCTGCCAGAACCCATACTTGTTAATCTTCTGGACATGCTGCAAATGCCATCTGTTTGGTGAGCTGAGGAAGATGAATTTATGAGCAGTCCTTTGTCTCTGTTGTACCCTTTAATTTATGGGATACACATCCATATCGTTGGAGGGGTGCCTATCGGTGTATTTTTAAAATATGAAGAACTACATATTAGGAACCAGAACAGCAATTTTTAAAAACTTTTTTTTTTTTTTTACAGCCCAGATTTTAGTACAGTTTTGAGCACATGTTTAAACAGAGGATTCAGTCGGCTATTGGACAATATGGCAGAGTTCTTTAGACCCACTGAACAGGACCTATGTCAGAGTGGCCCTGTAGATAGGTAAATGTTACTTTGATGGTATTTTATGTGTTTTCTGTCTTGATTATGCTTTTGACTTCACAGTAAACTCTGAAAATGGTAATAGATTCCATGGCCCCTGTATAAATGGATGTAACTGGTGATGAGAAGAATTATAGCACTTCATAAAGAAACATGGATTTTAATCACTTTAGTGAGGTAGAGAAATACTAGCTTTGCCATTTTACAGGTTAGAAAACCGCAGTATAAGCTGTGATTTGACTAAGGTCCCACACAGTCAGTTGCAGTTCTAAAACTAGAACTTTGGAGTTCTTGGCTCTCTATCCTGTACTTAGTGTGCTAGAGCATGCTGCCTCACTAATTATATCCTGATTTATTTAGAATTTACTCTGGTGGTAGCAACTATTGGAACAATGGGAGGTGATACTTCAGGGAAAATACCAAACACACTGGGTGGAAGAGAGAGTTAGTTTTGGCAGACAAGTTCTTCATTTTGTTTTACTTATATTTCCAGATCTCGTCAATAACTGGCATGAAATCAGTCAGGAGTTGCCATGCCTCTCCCCCACCAAATACATGTAGATCCTGAAGTTCTTCTTTTGCATGGTGTATTATTATAACGAGCTATTAAAAAATCAGGAGTCTAGTGCCTCTTCTAATAGACTGCTTTCTTTTTTATTTATTTTTATAATTCTTTTAGCAATAATTTTTACAAACTCTGAGTTCAGAGTCCTACAGGTGATCCTGTCTAGCCACTGGGCCAGACTCATCCCTCTTGTGGCTCCATTGTCTGTTTTAATCCTCTACAACACATTCCATCCTCCTTATAAAGCTTGGTTTTAGCACTCTTTCTGACATGAAGTTTCACTCTATTCCAGATGCTTAGTTTAACCCCTTCTGAACTATGTTCCATGTATAATACTGTCAGAGTACACAGCACTGTACAATAATTGGAGTGTGTTGAATACAGAATAGGTCCTTCCTGGAAGAGTAGACGCTGAAAGGCAAAGTGGATTTCAAAAAACCTCCACAGGATAAACACAGAATAATATGGGGTCATTTTATAGCTGAAATACTTAACAGAATAGATACATTGTGGGCATTTCCAAGGGAGCTTGACTTAATAGCGCATCCCTTATAACACACTCTTTATGCCCTGATCCTGCAATGGGGACCATATAGGCAAAAATGTGCACCTAGTGAGAGCCCAGCTGGTTTCAGAGAGGCTCTACATGTATACAGGTATCTGCTTACAAAGATCTGTCTCAGTGCAGGATTGAGCTTTAAGGCTGACCGTGGAAGGGGGATGTGGAGGGGCTTTATTCCTTTGTTATATTTAGTAGTAAGATGAAAGTGAAAGGTTGTGTACTTTTTGGGTGAAATCCTAGCTACACTGAAATCAATGACAAAACATCTTATCTGAAAACCCCACACTCATCCAGTTCTAAAAAATGATTTTCAGATGAGAAAAACAGATGATCATTGTCAATAACAAAAAAGCAGAACTGTGATTTATTTTAAAATGCTTGATAGTCCCCTTAAGTATCACTTATTTACATTAATACAATTACTGTAATTTTTTATTGCTATTAATTTCCCATCTATACTACTTGATGCCTCACGCTACCTCCAATAGTATTTGGAAGGAGGATAGGACTGCAAACTGACACATCGCTAGCGATATAGTCAGTACAAACTTTGATTGAACTATAGTTCTTGCGACATGTGACACACCTATGTTGTTGAATGGAATACAGTCACCAACAGACCAGTTGCTGCTTGTTGTGATTGTTCTCTATATTTGTGCTTTTTAACAGAAGACCTGATAAAGAACAAATAAGTAAACTTAAAACCACACACAATGGAAATCTGAAACTTACTCTTTTAAGGGTAAAAGAAATGGAAGTGACTTCTTCAGAGTTGTAGCTATCCCAAAGAGTTTATAATAGTTTTTGCAATATAAAAGGGAGCTTATGCCTGCCTCTTATGTGTTTTTATTCCTTCTAGTCTCTCCAGTGTCAGTCTTCCTTTGGCAAAGATAATACCCATCATAAATGGACAGATCCATTCAGTGTGCAGTGAAACCCCTAGTCACTTTATTCAGGTAAGAAGCCTTTGTACTTAGTATCTTAAAAGTATCCTAAGTCTGCTAAAATATTCATTGTTAAATGCAACATTATATCAAAACTATATTGCCCAATTCTCATGTAATGAGTTTTAGTTCACTTTCTTTTAAGTGGGAACGACTGGTGCCACTTTAGAAAAGGCTCCCTCTGCCTAAAAAAGGCCTTTCTCTCACTCATCCCTGCCACCTGCTGTTGTCAGTGGGAGGTAGGGATGGGGACCAGGCGAGAAGGGAAGGATGGTGGGAAATGGGGAATGCAGACTGATCTCTTGATCAGATTGCTTTGGCAATTCTAATCACAATTTTGGTTTTCAAATGTGACAAACTTTTTTATATTTGAGTAAAAAACTCAACACTTTCTGCTGTCAGACTCACACATGTTAAACGTGACAAAGTACTTCAGCAAGAAAAAGCGATGCCTCTAAACTACTTTATTTATTACTTCCATCTTCTTCCAGGACTTGTTGATGATGGAACAAATGAAAGACTTTGCTGCTAATGTGTATGAAGCTTTTAGTACTTCTCAACAATTAGAGAAGTGAACTGTGCATCAAAAGGAACAGATCATGTCTTTATATAGTACATCCCTTGTGAATACCAGGTGGGAATTTAAGGATTTGGGTTAATTTCATAATGGCATAGGATTGCTAGACCTTCAGAAAGTATATTGAAATACTTGGAGTGCACCCGCTATTGTTTATATAATAGAATCCTGCTTACAACACCTGATTAAAAACTTGTTCTTGTTGGAAGAATTACTGTTCACTAAGACTTTGCATTAAGAAGGTTTCAGCTGTATTTAATTAACTCATTTAGAACTACCTTTATTATACACAAAAGGCCAATATTAAGATACCTACAGTTATTAAAACTGACTTGCTTCAGATGTGGTGAATTTTGGAAGAAGCAATCTTTAATCATAAAACTCTAGAAACTGCAACCGACAGTAAGATGGGTGAAGTCAGCTTTCTCTCTGCTTCCCCTACAAAAACTTTAAAAAACCCTCCTTTCCTCAATACTATAAATGCCATCCTGGAGGATTTAATATTCCAGAGGCAAAAACAAAGTCTCTGCCAACTGATGCAGGTACCTGACCAAAGTTCTGGGTGCTTGCCTTCTTGCTGAAGACTTAGAATACAATGATTTTTAGAGGGTCTATTGTGTTTATGCTGTTGCTGAACAGCTATCAATGTACATTTGTAAATATTTTATCTTACTTTGTATTAATTTTGATCCCAGTACACTGTCTGTATTGCAATAAAGAATTTTAATGTAAAATTTGTGTGCAATAACTTTACCAACATAAAAGAATGTCGATACCTAAAAAGACCACCATTTTAAACTTTACATATATCAGAATAAATTTCTCTATATTATAGTAGTCTTGCATTCATTTTCATTAGTTTCCTGCAGAAACTTGCAAAGACTCGAAAAATATAACTCTTTGGCCCATAAGGTGGGACTCCTGGAGAGCAATTTACATGTACATATGGATTTATAGGTCCACACACACTTATTTAAAAACCCAGTCAGCATAAATAAGAGAAACTGCAGCAACCCTACTGACTCTAAGAATAGCTAAATGAACCACACAGCACAGATGCATAACATCAATTCCCCACTCAGACTTTTAATATGCCCATCACTATAGCAGAAGTGCAGATTTTGTAATTCAGGCCTGTTCCTATTCACAATCTCCTAAATTTTACAGAGTAGATAATTTTACATGTGAAATTTAGTTAAGATCTTGTGTTAAATTCCTCACCTATGGGAGCTGCTTGAAATACTTACACCTACATGATTTTCCTAGTCTAATGTTACTTGCAGCCAGTCAGACTAAAGCCCTGATCTTGAAAAGACTTATGCATGTGCTTAACTTGATATGTTGTGAGTACTGCTATTAAAATTAGTGCAGCTACTCAGTATGTAACGCTATGGATGTGCGTAACTCTTTGCAGGATTTCTGCCCAGGGTAGGATATACAATGGAATATAGATGATGAGTATTTCTGCGGTAAGATAGAAGCTACTACTGTCGTAACTTCCCTAGCTCTCTAGAAATGAAATGTGGCACTGAAGCTTCTTTACAGATGTCTTTGACAAAACAAGTTGTAGTGGACTTTGACTCTTCTGAAGGCTGTGAGAACAGCCTAGTTAATCTCTTCCTTGATTTAGAATTCTGCTTAGGCACTTATACCATGTTCAATATCACTGTCCTGTTAAGAATGGACAGCAGATGCTGAGTACCCAAAGATCAATTTTGATTGGCCAGTTGGGCCTTTTTGGTGTCACAGCTGCACACGGCCTCCTAGTCACTGAAACACAAATCTCTACATCCATTTGGTTAAGTGGGTATTGAGGAACAGATAAAGGGTGTCATAAATGCACAGCCCATGCCATAAGAGAAAGGGAGGATTATAATGACTTATAAATGGCTTCCTCCCACAAGTGCTATTTAGAGCAACATTTGGCTAAACCTGGAACTGCAAAATACTCAGTGAGTTGAAAGTGATTTTTGGGGGGACTCAATGCTGCTGAAAGGACAGCTTTGCGCCTAGAAGGCAGCAGAGGTCCAGATATTTCTAGAAACATCTTTTCTGCTCTATTGTAGATCCTTCACTAGGCCTGCCTTTCATAGTGAAAGGATGTGTTGCACAAGTTCTCCATAACTCTTAAAAATTAACCATACTCCTCACAGCAATAACCTGCAGCATAGTGGAGATTCTGCTAGACTCAGGCCTTGGCTACACTTGCGAGTAACAGTGCAATAAAGGAGTCCCACGCACACTAGCTCACTACCAATCTACAGTGGCAAGGCACGTAGAGCGCTCTGACTCTGTGGCCACAGCTGCTGGTACTCCACCTCAGTGAGAGGAATAACATTTGCTGCACCCCCACTGGAGGGCACCAGTGTGGAAGCCCTGGTCCTATAGTGCGCTCTGATTGGCCTCCAGAAGTGTCTCACAATGCCTGTTCTAGCCACTCTGGTCATCACTTTGAACTCTACTGCCCTGCCCTCAGGTGACCAACCATCAGACCCACCCTTTAAATTCTCTGGAAAGTTTGAAAAATCCCTTCCTGTTTGCTCAGCCAGGTGTGGAGTGCACTAAGTGACCATGCCTCCATGCACCAGGCGATCCCCAGTATGGAACAATGGCAAGTTGCTGGACCTCATCAGTGTTTGTGGGGAGGAAGCTGTCCAGTCCCAGCTGTGCTACAGCTATAGGAATTACTATACTTTAAGGCAGATATCAAAGGACATGACCTGGACACCCTGCAGTGCAGGGTTAAAGTGAAGGAGCTGTGGAATGCTTACCACAAAGCCCACAAGGCAAACCGCCACTCTGGTGCTGCCTCCGCACCCAGCCGTTTCTTAAAAGAGCTGGACACGAGACCTCCACTCCGGGGACCACAATGGACGCTTCAGAGCCCAGTGCAACAAGGCAGGAGAAGGAGCAAAGTGGGAGCAAGGGTGTGAGGCAGAAGACGACACCTCAGAATCCCTAGATGCATGCAACCAGGAGCTGTTCTCAAGCCAGGAGGAAGGTAGCCAGTCGTGCCGGCGGGTGCTTGGAGAATGACAGACACCAGAGGAGGTTCCCAATAAGCAGCTTTTATTTTGAGAAGGAAGTTATTCATTGCGGGCTCTTGGGGTGAGGAGGGTTAGGGCTGCATGCACGCCTAGATGTGGAATAGGGCATTGATGTGCTCTCTCACATTGCAGTAATCAGCCTCAGTGATCTCTTCAGAGGTCTCATCCAGAATTTGGGCAATACACTTGCGCAGGTTTCTTGGGAGAGCCACTGTGGTCCTTGTCCCAGTCAGGCTAACTGAGGGGCAGGGGGACCATTGCTGCACACAGGCAAGCTGCATATGGGCCACAGCAGAAGCCGCATTGCAGCAGAAGACTCTCTCTTGCTTCCCAGCAGCGAGATATCTTCCAGGATGAACTCCTGTGGAAAATGTGGGGACAGTGTTCAGTATAGAGGCCCCCTGCCACTGTTTGCTCTGACGGTACCTGGAGGACTGTTTCACGGCTGTACTATCAGTCACGCTTGACCCTGTGCTTACTCACCATTTTGGGGCTCCCGTGGGCTATGTGCACCAGTTCAGCCTGTTGTTGAACAGCTCCTTGCTGCTGTCATGGCTCCCTGTGTAGGGTTTCATGAGCTACGGCATTAAAGGGTAAGTGGGGTCTCCAAGGATCACAGTGGGCATTTCGACTTCTCCTACAGTGATCATCTCGTCTGGGGAAAAAAGTCATGGCTGGCAGGTTCCTCAACAGGCCAGTGTTCCGAAAGATGCATGCATCATTCACCTTTCTGGGCCAGCCTGCGTTAATGTCAGTGATCCACAAGCTCCTGGAGAACCATCAAGAAATAGCACTTCCGATTAATGTACTCAGAGCCTAGGTGGGCTGGTGCCAGAATTGAAGTATACATCCCATCTATCATCCCTTTGCAGTTAGGGAAACCCATTTATGCAAAGCCAGCCACAATGTCATGCACGTTACCTAGAGTCACAGTTCTTCTGAGGAGGATGTGATTAATGGCCCTGCAAACGTGCATCAATACGTTTCCAACAGTCGATTTTTCCACTCCAAACTGTTTAGCAACCGATCAGTAGCTGTCTGGAGTTGCCAGCTTCCAGACTGCAATAGGCACCCGCTTCTCCACCGTCAGGGCAGCTCTCGGGGTGAGCGCCTCACACAGTCTCATGAAAGTGGCTTTTCTCATCCGAAAGTTCTGCAGCCACTGCTCGTCATCCCAGACTTGCACGACGATGTGATCCCACCACTCAGTGCTTGTTTCCTGAGCCCAAAAGTGGTGTTCCACAGTGGTGAGCATGTCTGTGAATGCCACAAGCAAACTTGTGTCATATGCGTTACTTGAGTAGATATCCTCGCTGGAGCTCTGACTGGCACTTTGGAGCCTAAGGAATAATTTGACTGCCAAACATGATGTGCTGGCAAGACTCGTTAGCATACTCCTCAGCAGTTCGGGCTCCATTCCCAAAGACTGAAAGGGAAGACAAAGTGGGCAGAACAAAAAATGCTGAAAGTTGGCGCCAAATATGGACGGAAGCAAAGGGATTGCTTGGATGCGAACTGATGCATCACGGGGCATTGGGACAGGACCCAGAATGCCCTGCACTCCACACCCTCTTCCCACAAGCCACAGTGCCAGAATGGGAAGAGGTGCTCTGCTGGATAGCTGCCCATAATGCACTGCTCCCAGTGCCGCTGCAAGTGCCGCAAATGTGGCCATGCCAGTGCACTTGCAGCTGTCAGTGGGGACAGATCGCAGCGCTTTCCCTGCTGCACTCTCCGAAAACGCTTTAACTCACAGTGCTCTACTTCTGCAAGTGTAGCCATGCCCTCAGTGTATTTCTAATGTGGCTGAAAGTGCCTTATTCATGATTTACTACCACAGCTGGTAGAATTTTTTCATGTGAAATTATTTTTAATGAAAAATGGCCTTTTTTCAATAACAAACTTTTTCAAAACTGTTTTTTATCAGTTTTATTTTTAGCTATTTTCTTTTTTTCAGTGGAAAAGAGAGAGAGAGAGGAAACAACTGAAATATTTCCATTAGAAAAAAAAAACTTCTGTTTTTAAAAAGTACACAAAAATAACTTCAAAAAGGCTGATGTATAACTAACTCTTGCCCTGTACACCCGCTTTTTGATCAACTTATCACTGCAGAATTTGGCTACATTCACAACGTTGCTCCTGCTGGTGTGGGATGCTAGAGGCAGATGCACCATGGGTCAGTGTATAAGCTTTTTGAAGAGATGAATTGAAACCAGTAGGTCAGAAATCTAATATTCTGCTTCAACAAGGTCCAGTGTAATCTTACAAATCCACCCCACCACTTAAAGCTAACCAGTCTTTCAAATCAAAGAGGTTAAAGGCTGGACGTGAAAGGGCCAAATCATTCCGCTGAATCTGGAACAGCATTTTTCTGCATTAAATCTGCTCCCATCAATCTCAATTTCAGCTGTACATGGAGAGTTCAATATAGTGTATATATAATCAAGTTAGAAATGTGAAGTGTTTTCAATAATCTGTGTTCAGAAACAGCAACTAAAGTCTCCACTTGTATCATTCACTTTACATTAGTCAGTTGCAGAGTCCAGCCCCACTGACAGGGTAACTGATTAGGGGTTAGCTGAGGTACAGCCACTGTCATTCCCTTTTCTCCCAGTGAAACCCACTTCAGTTGTCCTTTATGTCCAATCAGCTTCACCTGGAAAAAAAAAATTAAATGAAGTCTAGTCAAAGTGACTGTTGTCCCAATGATTACATGCATATATTTTTTCACTAGTTAACAGGTCTTTTAACATAACTGATTAACTATAGGCACCAGTGTGCCAGCCACATGAATGGTCAGGGGAGGTCCAAAGGTTCTAAACATGCTTCTAAGGTGTTCATACAAATAAGATGGCAAATGTAATGATGCTGTGTCCTATGATTTGGGCCAGACTATGGTAAAAGGATTTTGAGACACTAGCTCCCTATGTAAAGGGCCAGGTTTCACAATACAAACCAGATCATTGTCTTATAAATTATGGTGTAGTTTACATTTTTTTTAATAAATACTACCACAAAAATAGAGCAAAGTGACTATACACAAGCAATCTTCAGATGAATAAGCAGAACATGTACACAAAGGTGAAGAGGTTTCAAACATTATAATGCAATGTTACACTTTTGGAAAGTTAGTTAACAGTTTCTTAAACTTGCACTACTTTTTGCCTATAGGAAGATGTCCGATGCCAACATGGGTATTTTAGGGGAAGCAGGAGTTTTTGTTTTTTTAAAAGATATTCGGGAATCTACTTTTAAACTGAATTGTACTTTATTGTAATAGAAATAACCATTCTGCTGAGCTTAGGAAGATCAATTATTTTTTAATACACTATTGCTTCATTTAAAAAGCATATTAGAAAGCAGGATTTGGTGGGGGCAGGAATCACTTAAGTAGCTATATAGAAATTATACTATTGCACATAGTACTTAGGGTGGTATAAATTCTAGTCTCAATTTACTCTGCTGTAAATCAGGAGTAATTTGTTTGATTTAGTACAACTGACACTTCCATTACACACACTGTTAACAGTAAGTAAAATTTTGGTAGATTAAAATTTTTTAAAAAAAATACTATAGTGTTCTTTGAACAAGTCTTTGAAATAACTTCCTATTTGTCCTCCACAGGTGACAGGTATACATTATTTGAAAACAAAAATGTTCAGGGTTGACTGCACATCTCTCTTATTATGTTTGTACAAAGCCTAGCACATTAAAGCTCCAGTATTGGTAGGGGCCTCTAGGCATTACCAGCATGCTGCTACAACTAATGATTAAGAATGCAAAACTAAGAATGAGCTATTCATTTTAAAGTCTCCCCATTCCTTGCCTTTCATCTGAAGAGCGCAGGCCAAATTCTTTAGTGCCATGATAATGTAATTCAGTTGTCAACTGTAATTTGTGCTAAAGTAGCACTGTGTGTGTGTGAGAGAGAGAGAGAGAGAGAGACACACACACACAAGTACCCCTATTTATATACCAAGGTGTCAGTATGGGGGAAGTGTGCTGAAGTGGGAACAGAGCTGGTCAAAAATTGGGCACATCAAGAGAAAAGTCACATTAGGCTAGAATGGTGCAAACAGCCAAAAAGCTATTCACAAAAGGGTGTAAACATCTGTAGGAGATAGAGGAATTACCACCTGCCCTTACACTGCCATTCTTATGTTTTTCGGGGTTCTTCACTAAGAAGGCAAGTCGGGGTAGACTGGCTCAGCAAGACACCCTTAAAACCAAGGGAACATACTCTAAACCAGGGGTCGGCAACCTTTCAGAAGTGGTGTGCCGAGTCTTCATTTATTCACTCTAATTTAAGGTTTTGCGTGCCAGTAATACATCTTAACGTTTTAGAAGTCCCTTTCTATAAGTCTATAATATATAACTAAACTATTGTTGTATGTAAAGTAAATAAGGTTTCTAAAGTGTTTAAGAAGCTTCATTTAAAATTAAATTAAAATGCAGAGCCCCCCCAGACTGGTGGCCAGGACCCAGGCAATGTGAGTGCCACTGAAAATCAGCTCGCGTGCTGCCTTTGGCACCTGTGCCATAGGTTGCCTACCCCTGCTCTAGACCATTTAACTGCTCAGGGCATCACCAGCCTGCTTGGAAGCCTATTGAGGAACCTATTTGTATCTATGACCAGTTTGAAAAAATTAAGAGGTACAACCTGAATCACAGACGCTCCCTGATGTCAGAAGTAGGCCTGCTTTATGCCATTCCTCCCTCAGCGACTGAGGCTATAAATCTATGTCACACAAGCCTGCTGCACATTAAGTGTCTGGGTGGACCTTGCTGCCAGGCACTAAAAGTTCTATAGTGAGCTGGATCTACCCCGATTTAATGGGAGTAGATTAAAGACACTAGGGAACTTTTTGTGCACAGCAACAGGGTCCACACAGATACTTAATTTGCACCTGAGCCTGGTCCAAACTAAGTGTCGAATACACAGGTTCTTAGAGTAAAAGGGAACAGGCCATGCTGATAACACTCACCTTCTCCTTAGCACTCAGGTCTTGGTTCTCAGTCCTGCTTTAGATGTGAATGTAATCTCCTCTCAAACTCTCAATACACACAGAACAGTGCAAAAGGGACCAAACTTAAACTAACATCCAGTGCAGCCTAACCCATCAGCTGAGATACTGAAAGGAAAGGTAGGGCATTTATTGACATATACTCAGATAATCTTGGCAAGTGATGCACACCCAGATGCTGTAGAGGAAGGCAAAAAAACCTAAGATCACTGCCAATTTAACCTGGGGGGAAATTCCTTCCTAACCCCACATCTGATGATTAATTAGAGCATGTGAGCAACAACCAGCCAGCCCAGCACCTGAGAAAGAGACTACTCAAGGCCACCTCAGAGCAATGACCCACCCCAACAGTGTCCCAGCTCCAACCATGACAGTCTCTGATCCTTCAGAGGAAGGACACCAAAAAAAACAAAACAAACCCAGAATACATTTGTAGACAGAGAGATCACACACATCTTATGAGGAGGTGTGTGGGATTCCTACACAGTCATCCATCCACACTCTCAAGCACTGTAGAGTCGACATTCTCACCCAGGCTGAGGCAGCATTTGGTAGAAGACTGTTTCTGAATGGGGTGCCCCAGGAACCCATAGACTCATAGACTCATAGACTCGTAGGTCAGAAGGGACCAATATGATCATCTAGTCTGACCTCCTGCACAAAGCAGGCCACAGAACCCTACCCATCCACTTCTATAACAACCCCTAACCCATGACTGAGTTATTGCAAGTCCTCAAAATTGTGGTTTGAGACCTCAAGCTGCAGAGAAGCCACCAGCAAGTGACCCATGCACCACGCTGCAGAGAAGGCAGAAAAAACCTCCAGGCCCCTGCCAATCCGCCCTGGAGGAAAATTCTTCCCGACCAAATATGGCGATCAGCTAAACCCTGAGCATGTGGGCAAGACTCACCCAGCCAGCACCAGGAGAAGAATTCTCTGCAGTAAACTCAGACGCCATCCCACTCAACATCCCCTCACAGACCCATGACAGACTACTGCTCGATGCAATCCAAGATCAATTGCCACCAAATTAAACTATCCATCATCATCAATCCATCCCTCCATATACTTATTCAAGCTACGTCTTAAAGCCAGATAAGTCTTTTGCCCCACTACTTCCCTCGAAGGCTGTTCCAGAACTTCACTCCCCTAATGGTTAGAAACCTTCGTCTAATTTCAAAGTCTAAACTTCCTAATATCCAGTTTGTACCCATTCATGTCCTCGTGCCTACATTTATACTAAGCCTAAATAAATTCCTCTCCCTCCTAATCGTTAAGCCCCCTGATATATTTTATATAGAGCAAGCATATCCCCCGCAGCCTTCTTTGGCCAGGCTAAACAAGCCAGAGCTCTTTGAGTCTCCTTTCATAAGGCAGGTTTCCATTCCTACGCTCATCCTAGTACCTGTCTCTGAACCTGTTCCAGTTTGAACTCATCTTTTCTTAACATGGCGACACCCAGAACTGCTAGCACACAATATATCCAGTGGGGTCTCACCAGCGCCTTATATAACGGTACTTAACACCTCCTTATCCTTGCTGGAAATACCTTGCCTGATGCACCCCTAAAAACGCATTTGCTTTTTTAATGGCCATGATTGCATTGGCGGGCTCATAGACATTCTCTGCTAATCAACCAATACACCAAGGTCCTTCTCTCTCTCTTTGCTTCCAACTGATGCATCCCAATGTATATCTAAAATTCTTATTATTAATCCCTAAGTGCATGACCTTGCACTTTTCACTATTATATTTCATCCTATTACTACTTACTCGTACCAGTTTACAAGGTGGTCCAGATCTTCCTGTATAGTATCCGGTCCTTCTCTGTGTTAGCAATACCCCCAGCTTTGTGTCATCCGCAAACTTTATTAGCACATTCCGGCCTCTTGTGCCAAGGTCAGTAATAAAAGGTTAAATAAAGATAGGCCCAAAACCAATCCTTGAGGGACTCCACTAGTAACCTCCTTCAGCCTGACAGTTCACCCTTCAGTATGACGCTGGAGTCTCCTTATAACATTCCTTATCCCACACCTTACAACTTTCATATCATCCCCATCTTTTTTTCCAATTTAAACTAACAGTTCCCCATGTGGAACCGTGTTCAAATGCCTTACTGAAATCGAGGTAAATTAGATCTACCGCATTTCCTTTGTCTAAGTAATCCGTCACCTTCTCAAAGAAGGAGATCAGGTTGGTTTGGCACGATCTACTTTAGTAATCCATGTTGCATCAATTCCGTCCAATTACCATTGACCTCAACTGTCCTTAACTACTTTCTCCTTTAAAATTTTTTCCAAGACCTTACATACTACAGACGTCAAGCTAACAGGCCTATAGTTACCCGGATCACTTTTTTTCCTTTCTTAAAAAATAGGAACTACACCATTAGCAATTCTCCAGTCGTACGGTACAACCCTGAGTTTACCGATTGATTAAAAATTCTCGCTAACAGGGCTTGCAATTTCATGCGCCAGTTCCTTTAATATCCTTGGATGGAGATTGTCCGGGCCCCTCCGATTTTGTCCCATTAAGATGTTCAAGTTGGCCTACCTCAGATGCGGTAATATCCACCTCCATTTCCTCATTCCCGTTATCATCCCTCCATCATCCCTAAACTCCTCACTAGTCTATTAAAGACTGAGGGCAAAGTAACTTATTTAGATATTGGGCCATGCCTAGTATCCTTAACCTCCATTCCATCTCATGTATAGCGCCCACTTCTTCTTTCTTTGTTGTTCTTCTTATTTATTTGTGCTGTAGAAACTTTACTATTGTTGTACATTCCTTTGCAAGCGGTCCATTCTACATGGCTTTTGCAGCCTTCCTCATTTTAACGCCTACATGTCTGACCTCACAAGGTAGCTTCCCTTGCTAATCCCGCCTTTCTTCCACCCTGTAGCTTTCTGCTTTTTCCTAATCCCTCTCTGAGAATGGCTTGCTCATCAGAACTGCCACAACCTCCTGGCCATGGTTTTTTTCCCCTTCTTGGGATTTGCAGGCTTCCGACAGTTTCTTGCAGCTTCGACTAAAGCTAATGTCCAGGCCTCCTCCGCATTTAAATCCACAAGTTTCCTACCGTCCAATCCACTTCCCTAACTAATTTCCTTAACCTTTAAAATTAGCCTTGAGAATCAAAAACCCTAATCCCAGGATCTAGTTGTTTATCCTCCATCTAGTTTGAACTGAATCAGTCATGATCACTCGAACCCAAGTGGTGTCCCCACAACCATTTCTTCTACGCAAGGTCTCGACTGCTCACCAAATACAACAAATCTAAAATGGCAATCCCTCTTGTTGGTACTTCAACTACTTGGTGAAGAAATCCATCCGCTATCAATCCAGAAAAATCTGACCCCTATTATTCTGCAAGCACTTGTCCGCCAGTCTATATCTGGGAAGTTGAAGTCTTCCATGATCACACATTTTCCCCTAGCGTTTAACTTCATTAAAGACATTAAAGAGTCTCTATCCATAATCCAAATCAGATCTCCGGGGGTCTGTAGCAACACACCCAAGCACTATCTAGGGGAGCTCCTAGTAGCTTTTTTACCCATGTGATTTTTGCTCCAGACAGAACTCTGTCTTATCCATTCCATCACTTCTTATTTCATTACAGTACACTCATCATTGATGTACAATGCTACTCCACCACCTTTGCCTTTCTTTCTTGTCCCGGGTCTTTCTAAACAGGCACATAGCCTTCAATACCTGTACTAGCCAGTCATGAGTACTATTTCCACCAGTTTCTGTTATCCCTATATATATCGGCTTTCACTTCCTGCACCAGTAGCTCCAGTTCCCCATCTTCTTACCTAGGCTTCCTCGCATTAGTGTACAGACATTGTATTATTTTTGGCGTTTGGCAATCAGTGACATTCTTTACCCGTTGTGCACAGACATTCTACCACCAGCAATCACCTGTTAGTCTAGTTCTACACGCTTTTCCTCCTTGGGTCAATGTTCTTCGGTCGCACAAGCATATCCTCTCTCACTTTGTTACTCCCTCTCCAGGTTAAATTCTGGCGCGTGGAGATCCCTGGACATCTCCCCAACCATTCCCCCAACTTCCCAGTTTAAAGCTCTCTTAAGGAAGGTCGGCGAGCCTCCATCGCCTAGGCGAGCCTCCATCCTAGAATTCTATTTCCCTCCTTACTTAGGTGAAGTCCATCCCGAGAGAACAGTCGTCTGTCCGTAAATGCTTCCCAATGACCGTACATCCCAAAGCCCTCCTTATAGCACCACTGCCTGAGCCATCTGTTCCTTTACAATTCTATGTGAATAAACTGAATCCTCCACCCTTCCAAGGGATGACTTACTGCTTTTTGCATGCCACTGTGAAGGCTGTCTGACATGGAGGGGACTGGGCTTGTCTTCACTATCAGCGTAAGTCAACCTAAGTTACACTACTCCAGCTTAGGTTGACATACCCTGGTGTCTTCACTCTGCTTTGTCGATGGGAAACCCTCTATGGTCGCCTTACCTTACTCTTCTCGGGGAGCTGGAGAGCACTCTGCTGTCGAGTTTGCAGGTCTTCACTAGATCCGCTAAATCGACACTCGCTGCATCAATTGCAGCATCATTGATCTCCTGGTAGTGAAGACATGTCCTCAGACAGAGACAATTCTGTCTTACTGTGCATTTGCATTCTTGGAACCTATAGGTCAGACTGCCAGACCCTTCCTATGGAGAACTGCATTAAGTTTGCTGGAGTGGGGTGTCTGCCTATTGCTTGCTTGTTCAGTAGTTTGAAAGGCAAGTGGGTATTCCTCCAGGAAATCTCTAAATTTCATGTCAAGGCTCTGCTGTGGGAGGTTTGAGTTGAACAGCACTTTTACAGTTTAATATAGTTAGCATTTTTCAGCTTTAGAAGCTATCATCCTGCGGAGTTCTTCCTAAGAGGTGGTCCTAAGGCTAGGCTTAGAGCAAAGATCTGCTCGGCCCCCAGTTGGCACGGAGCAAGAGAACGCCCTACTATGAAGTCTGACGTGGAGGGTCCTAGACTGAAAGTTAATAGGTAAGACAGAATTTTCCCCTTTTTCCCCAACATATTCTATTCTGTTTTTACATATCACCACAGGTGGCAGGTATGCATTATTTGAAAACAAAAATGTTCAGGGTTGACTGCACATTTTTCAGATATTTTCTGGCCTATCTTATGAATATGTTCCTTTATTTATTCATAGACAATGCGTTAAAGCTCACAGAAGTAGCAAAAAAGACAGTGGTCACTTACTTGTGTCTCTCCAATGATGGTTTTTGGGTCACCAAGTACCAGAGTCCCTGAGATTGGCCATTTAAGGAAAATGGCATAGACTGTCTCTTCTTTAGGTTTGAACGTGTACCTGGTTGGAAATGGAGAGTCATATAATTTATGTCCAGTTTTTCTTGTAATTATCTACATACTTGAGAATAATGTACATGTAAAGATTTCAGAACTGGAAAATGAATTTTAAAAGTTGATGGCAATTAGGGTCACAAACACCACAAGAACTGTTTACATCAGAACTACAGCAATGCAATCTTCACCCTGCCAAACTACTATTAAAAAAAGGTTGGATTCCAGCAGATCTTTTTTCCAAGTATAATTTATTCTCTACCAAACAAACAATCGTGCAAATATTTGTAACACTTCTCTCTCTTTTCTTACATATTAATGTTTCCCATGAGTTTTACTTCCAGCTTTTTATTGTTTCTAGACGTGATATTTATATTTAATAGCGAATGCTGGGCACAGGAGTACAGAACAGCACATGAGGGAGGGCGAAGCAGTAGGGCCAAAATGCAGATGAGAGATGGTTGTGGATTACTGGCATAGCAAAGGCACACAAGCTAAGGAATAGAGAAGGGTCCAGAGATTGGAAAGGAGTAAATTTGATGGGTGATTTCACCAGAAATGATATTACCATTATTTTATCAAATAATCTATCTATAATACTCAGTTTGACAGGTTTCATGTCCACCCTACTATTGATCAGAGTTGTTTTCTAGGATTTTTTTTAAAAACAAATTCCAGCTTTGGAAGCTATTATTATGGGGCATTCTTTCTAAGGGCCATTTAAAAAGTGGCTAATTTTAAAAAAGTGCCTTAACATGTCTGTCCTTCTCATGATAGTGATATTGACTTATTTCTTATAAGCAGTTTTATATTGTATCAATCAATATTCTACAGCAATTCCTAGCTCCTGCTTTAGTTTTTCTGCTACTTTGACTAAGAGGTATAAATAGGCCAAAGATACACATTGAGCCTTTGTTTCAGTCTGCATTGGAAGCATTCACTCTCATCTCCCAGTTTTTTTCCTCTAATCATTAGGATGTACCAACTTCACTAATGTCCAGTATATATATTCTTCCTTTAGGCACCTATCTGAGACATACAGATTAAGGTACTGGTTTCTTTATTGTGAATACTTGGTCACTAGAAATTGGACAGTTTCACAAAAGGGTCTCAATAGTTATATTTTCTGCATATTGTTTCACTAGTCTTACCACACTCCTGGTGTGACAGTGTCATTCTGAGTTCTCCATGGTTTAGTTCCATAAATGGCTTCTCCATTGACTCTCAGCCAGTCACCCATCTGCCTTAGGCGTTCTTGGAATATAACATCAATGCGACCATCATGGGTGGGCCCAATGTTCATCAGGAGATTTCCCCCACATGATACTGTTTCTACGAGTTGCTGAAACATTTAGAAAAGTCAGAATGTTAAGATTATAGCCAGTGAAGGCATACACATTGTTTGGTGTTCTTACCAAAGCTTAGTACTGTACTCTGCTCCAGACATATGGGTTGGAGGGGCTGAATCAGTATTTGACATTGCAATATGCAAAGTAGTATGTTAGTGGTTCCAATAGTTTCTACAAAATTTAAGCTTCCATTAAAAATGTAACATTTTTAGCTCTTATGGCTCAAGAAAACCTCTCTCTCTGTGATGCCTGATTAACTCTTCATTTTTTCAGTCTGTTTGCATTATGAGTTATCTGCTCCCCATTTGTTTAAGTGGGGATTGATTCTGAACCCTAATGACGACTGATATCAGTTGTTTTATACTGTAAACATCCAGGTATTCTGAAATAGTGGTCAGAGTCTGGGATGGTAGCTGGTTACTGTGAAGAGATATATACACACACACACACACACACACGTGCGCACACGCACATGCACACACAATCTTACTTCTTTAGTTACACTAAAAAAAAACTACTTGTACTGCAGAATAAAATGAAATTAAACAAATATCTTTGGTTTCTAGAGATAAATACTTTTCTTTTCTTTTCAGAACTATCTTGTATATAATACAGGAGTTTAAAGTAAACTGCAGCACCTAAACTATTAGAAGAGAGCTTACACACTAAGACCTCATTCCTGCAACTGATTTCAGGTGGGTGGACCTCCTGTGTCTGCACAAAGCCCCCTTGAACTCAATGAGGCACCATGCAGGTGCAGGAGTCCATCCGCAAAGAAGCAGTTGCAGGATCAGGATCCCACCTTACCTTACTAATATGTTTTAAAACACAGTTATCTGCATATCCAACTTTCATGAACAGACAAAGTATTTTAATTTAAAAATGTAAGTATAAGATTGGATTGCATTGGGGAAAATAAAACACCTAAAAAAAAACAGATGCAGAGTAACACGGAAGTCATTCCTGAAACAACCAAATATACTAAAGCCTTCTGCATTTCTCTCACACCAGAGATTGATGAACACCTGGTGCCCATGCACTCTGAAATAATTCCCTACTGTCATATTAGGTAAAATTCTCATTGACTTCAGCAGGCATTCAAGTGTTTAAAAGCTACAGGATCTCCTCCAAATGTGAGTATACGAGGTACAATATGTATATACAGCTGTATGAATGTTTGTTTCTTTCTTGGACATAATATTTTGTTTGACATACTGTACATCAAATTACTTAACCCGTAGGACTTAGTTGTTAATACACCAATTAAATGACTTTGTAGGTTCATTTGGAAATCTTGAACTGGTAGGATGGAAACATCAATTTTATTATCACAAATTTTACAGGATTACCCATTCCCTAGGAACTACTTCCTTTGTGATTAATTGTCACTGAAATCCCTAGTCTGTCATCACACTTCTACTGGAACCTTTCTTAGCATGCTTTTCTGGCAACTGACTCTTTACATTGGGAAGAGTGAAAAAGCTACAAACCATAAAGTTGCTATTTTGTAGCTGACTGCTGAGGGCAACATCTCACTTCCTTCTACCTGGCAAGTACTGATAGCTCTTATAATGGTTTATCTTGGTTTTTCTTTCATGCCTCAGAAAAGGCCACCTTCATATTTTTATATCTATATCTGTGGATTTTTTTAAACTAGTGGACACTGATAGCTTGCATTATACTTAAGGTTAGTTCCATCTTGCATTCTAACTGATTAAACAAATTGTAAGAAATTACATGTTAGACCTACACCTAAGATAAAAATGTAACTCAGCTGTTAGACTGATAGCTGTTAACTCTAACCCAGCTGTTAGACTGCAAAGTCCGGCCATCAAACAAAAGCTAGATTTGGGTTATGTGATAATATCAAACTAACCACACACACAAAATAATTGAGTGTTACAACAACTGTAAATTTCACTGTGTTGTGATTACTCCTCAGAGATTAAAGTTTCTAGTTGGTCTGATGGCTTGTCTCTAAATGTGTGCAAGTAGTAAGTTTGGGAGCACCCTTTGAACTCCAGAGGGCAATGAAGGGTGCGGGTGGAGGCAGAAGTGTATTTGGCTTCTTTGGATGAGTCAGCAATCTGTTCTCAGCACTGGCTGTTTTCAAACTCATATGGTGTTGTTGAGGGTGAAATAAGAAAAGGTGTGCCTTGAAAGAAGAGGGACAGACAAACCCAAATTCCTCCACATGGACCAGCCTTTCAAATCTGGGTCAGATGTAGTGAATTCAGACTTGGATTGCTATTTCCACCAGTCTATAAGACACATTCATATTTCTATCCCGTCTTCAGAGAACTTTTATCCTTTTGTATTTATGAAATAGCAACATTTAAATGTAGAGTATCACTCTTTGCGTTGCATAAATGTAGACTCTTCTTTGGAAAAAAGTAGCTATATGCTGTGTAAACAGGGATTCAGCAGATATAAAACTTCTATGGAATTTAATGCGTGTTTTGCCATTGACTTCAGTGGCAGCAAGATTGGTTCCTCGAGTGTTGCTGGCAGAATATTCTGGGAGATATGAGTAGAAAACTACAGAAACAATAATGACTCTTTTGTATTTAAATGCCACAAACATTTAAAGTGTGTAATTTTCATAAAATACTTAGAAGAATACTAAATATCCATGGCTTATTACAGGCCTGCACAACTCGTAAAGCGGCAAGGACCACATTACTCCAAAGAAAACAGGTGAGGGCCGAAACCCCCTGGCCCCGTGGAAACACCCCGCCCCAGCATCGCCCAGCCCTACAGAAACAAACCTTCCTTTCCCAGCACCGCCCCAGCAAAACAGCTGTGGGCCAAAAAGGAAGATTGGGGGTGGGGAGGTGATACTTCATTTTAAATCAACCAGGGGCTCCCAGCTGAAGAGGTGGCTGGGAGGTGTCGGGGCAAATTAAAGGGCCTGGGGCTCCAGCGGCTGGGGGAACCCGGAGCTTTGCTGGGCTGGGGCAGGGATTTAAAGGGCCCAGAGCTCCTGCCACTGAGGGGAGCCCGAGCCCTTTAAATCCCAGCCCCAGCCCATCCGCTGGAGCCGAGGCCGGGATTCAAAGGGCTCTGGGCTGCCTGCAGCCACGGGCAGTCCTGATTCCTTTAAATCTCAGCCATCGCCGGGATTCAAAGGGCTCTGGGCTGCCCATTGAGGCAGGGAGCCCTGAGCCCTTTAAATCTCAGCCGCGGCTGGGAATCTCTGCGGGCAGTCCAGAGCCCTTTGATTCCCAGCCGTGGCTGGGATTTAAAGGGCTCTGGGCTCCCTGCCGCTGCCAGCAACCCAGAGCCCTTTGAATCCTGGCCGCGGCTGAGATTTAAAGAGCTCTGGGCTCCCCGCCACTACGGGCATTCTGTGCTCTTTCAGATGGTTGTTCCTGAGCAACTAATTTATTATTAGACTCTACCAAAAGTGTTGTTCTTTTGTCCATTTTGTTTCTCCTGACTAAACCTCCCTGCCCAATGTATCAAAGATAGTCTGAAAATGTTTCTTTTGGCAGTTTCCTGGACTATTGCAAATCGCAGAAGAAAGATTTCTCAGGATTAAAGGGAGATGGAAAGTCATTTTGAAAGCAGCAAAAGGGAAATCCGACCATAGATGATATTATCTACTAATGGAATATATGCACGGATGTTAATTCTTCCCCATGGGTCATTCTGAAAATGTACCTTTTAATACCCAGATAGGGGGTAGGAGGAAAGTATCTATGGAGGAGACTTTACTGAAAGAAGCCATAAGGAAACAAATGGCTCCAGACATTGCCAGCAATCTGAATACAATGGGCGTTGTATTTTTGGTTTGCCAGCAACCATGGGATAGCCATAGTCAAAGGTCTGAAAAACAAAACAAATGGGCTGGCTTCAAAAGAACACTACTGGCCTAACAGTCTGCTCCAGAGCCAGTCTCAGGTCCCTTGTGTCCTGTGCTGTGAGGAACTTACCCAGTGGTTTTAATTAGAGCATTGTATTTGTCTTTTAAAAAGAGTCTCTTTCCTTTCTTCTGAGGTATTCTACTGCAGATGGATCAATGGATCAAGCCCAGAGCCCTTTGAATCCCGGCCGCGGCTGAGATTTAAAGAGCTCTGGGCTCCCCGCCACTACGGGCAGCCCAGAGCCCTTTGATTCCCAGCCGCGGCTGAGATTTAAAGAGCTCAGAGCTGTCCACCACTGCGGGCAGCTCAGAGCCTTTTGAATCCCAGCCATGGCTGGGATTTAAAGGGCTCTGGGCTCCCCACAGCTGCAGGCAGCCCAGAGCCCTTTGATTCCCCGCCGCGGGCCGCACAGTGAGCCCTGCAGGCCGCATGTTGTGCAGGCCTGGCTTATTATTACTTCATATTTGTCACCATAGTGTAGAAGCAGAGAGAACCTTAAAGACAGAACGAAGAGGAAGTGCAATAAAAGTAACTGAGTGGAATTTATGAGCCTGATCCTCATCTTGCTTATAAATGTGTAAATCACAAATAATTCCACTGAAGTCAAACTGGTGTAAGAGAGAGGAGAATCAAACCATAGTTAAGATAGAGCCATTACTGAACTTAGTTTGATAATATAATCAAAGGAAATGATTATCAAGAGATCACGTAATAAGTTATTTCTTACCATTACATTGGTGAACTATAATAATCAGAAGTAATGGCCAGATGTTGTATATCATATCTCTGTCTTACTGTACCTTTATCAGTTCTTCAGTCGTGAGGTAATCACTTAGCTGCGCATTCCTCCTATAACCCCAGGACCATTTGTCTATGGTCATACAGTTCTCCCACTTATGAGGCAAAAGGTGTCCCGGATTATAGCGGTCGCTGCAGGTGTAGTATCCACCATGTTTACAAATGCTGCCAACTCCCCAACGATCATTTGTTACAACTGTATCCCGAACTGGGCTGAAATTACAGACATTTTAAACAAATGGGTATGATTTTTAATTATTTAGACTAAATGTCAGCTCTTTTCCCCAGAAATACACATTCAAGATGTCTTCTGTATTCCTAATTTTCCTCTTTACCAGGGGCAGCTCTAGACATTTCGCTGCCCCAAGCACGGCGTCATGTTGCAGGGGGCGCTCTGCAGCTTGCTGGTCCCGCGGCTCCAGCAGACCCTCCGGCAGAGCACCCCCCGCAGCATGGCGCCCCAAGCACGCACTTGGCGTGCTGGGGCCTGGAGCCGCCCCTGGTCTTTACATAATGCAAATGGGTAAGAAATCTGAACTGAGATTTCTGTCTCTGAAGTCTTACACAGAATGGGAGTAGCGAAGGGACCCACTTCTGCACTCCTTACTCAGGCACGCCTCTACAGTCTGCCACGGAAATAGACTGCAGTACAGATCCTTCAATATACACTGTGCCTTATGCACAGTGTCAAAGGCACGGTCTGTGAAGAAAGTGTCCTGATCATATTCTTAACATATTCAAAACCACCCTACTTGCCATCATGGTAGATGACTGTTACTAACAAGAGAATAAAAATAGATAGAATGGCCAGACCATGTTAATGGAACAACTTGTGGACCTGCCTGACATTTTTCATGAAAATGTTCACAGTTTTTTAGCCGTGTCTAATAATTTGGTTGTTAAAGGGAATACTGTTCCCTGACTTGATCCTTTATATTGCAGGGGAATTAAGTGGGAGCTGACATGGTTAAGTGCCCATTAAGTGAAACAATGGATCCCACACAATATATGGAAAATGAGACAGAAGTTATAGACTGGCCAAAGTTCCAGTTTAAGGGCTAAATATATGATAAAAACAAGATACCTGTCGTTATACAGCCAAGCTAAAAACCCAGTGCTGTTCCAGTAAGTATCTGGTGCGTTACCATTCCCATCAGACCAGAGGATCTCTGGTTGGTATTTCGTCACAATCTCATAGAGCTCAGGCAATGATTTGGCAGTTGGAAACTGTCTTGTCTTGAATACATTGGAGGCATCATAAAGGAAGAGAGGATTGAACCATTCAAAGAGAGAGTGATACAGCCCAAAGTGCAAATCAGTCTTGTTTCTAATAGATGTTGCTAGTTCAGCCACAATGTCCCGTTTTGGTCCTACACTGACAGCATTCCAGTTCCAAGAGTATTTTGACCCCCACAAAGTAAAACCTAGAAAGAGAAAGTTGAAGGATAAAAAGAGGATAAAAAGCACTGTAAGCATATTCTTATATATATTATGATATTAGTCAAACACACATGCTGATTGCAGCTCCCCTGGAAGAGGAAGTAGGCTTTCCCTACTTCTGCTTGCCCTATTACTGAAATCTCTGGTTATGTAGCACCATAATATTCCTTCTTTTAGAAGAATCCAATATCAAGATGTTGCTTAAAAATTGTTATACAAAGAACCACAAATAACACAATTCTCAGTTTGTGCACTAAACAGACAATTATTCTTTCCTCAGAGTAAGTGTTCATTCCACACAGATTTTCCTTGTAAACAGGGTATAAACACTGTCACTTTTGGGGGGCATCTTGATGATTGCTTGGATGCATCAAATATATCATTTCGATAAACATCCAAGAATGGGAAAATATTTGACATATGCAGTGACTTAAAAACTCTCCCCTCTATCATTTGCATTCAAAGACTCTTCTGCTCTATTGGTTGTTATATCTTACGAAATGCTCCCTGACATATTCAAAAGCTTAATCAAGCACTCAATAAATTTATCTGGGCAGAGGGAAAATCTAAAGCAGCCTTTAAAAAGCTAAACCTAACTAAGTACCAGTGGCTTTAACTTTTCAGGTATCTGGATTTATAACACAGCAACCCAGTGTAGGCATGTTCAATACTGCTGTATTTCAGATAAGCCTAAACCAGAAGAGACCAAGGCCAGAAAGGCTAGACTTTCATCTTCAAAGAGCTTTACAAACATTATCTAACGTCTTCACTGCACTTCTGGGAACTGGGTCAATATCATTATCCCCATTTTAACAAGACAAACAGGCTAATGTACTTGCTCAAGGACATAAAAGAAGCTGCCTGAAATTCAAGTTGCTACGAAGGGGAGTTTTGCTCTTAACTTCAGTGGGCCCAGGGTTTCAGCCCATGTGTCAGAGCTGGGTTTACTGGTTGCCAGTCCTGTGCCCACACCACAACTTGCTCTTAAAAACAAGTTCTGGACTAACCACTGTGTTCAACAGATCTGATGGAGTGGAACAGTAGGCCATTGCTTTGATAATATCACTGTGAGATTTTTCTTCTCCTAAGAATTGATGCAAGCCTACCATGCTGCTTAACAGTTTTAGGTTTTGGGCCAGAGAGTATCTGACATTCCGATACTAATTGCTACCTCTGTGGACCTGCCTAGATGTGGTATTGGGAAGCTTGATAGGATTTATCAAAAGGAAGAAGATGAAAAGACTACAAAGGGCAAAAGTACAATCTTGTGGTGATCGCACAGGACCAAAGCTCAGGCAGTCTGGAGCGGTTCCCTGCTTTGCCGCAGACTTCCTGTGTGACCTTGGGAAAGTCACTTAAATCTCTGTGTCAGTCTTCCAAATGGTGATGATAAATGGCGGTAAAATGGTGGCGATGATAATACCGCCTTTGTCTACATTGTCCATTTAGACTGTACACTTCTTGGGCTAGGGATTGACTCTTACTATGGGTATGTATAGCACCTAGTGTCATGGAGACCTGATCTTGATTTGGGCTTCTAGCTGCAACAGTAATAATAGAAATCAGGCTACTAATGTTGAAATATAATTGTGCATATTTCAAAATCTGCAACCGACTCCCAAGAGCATATTGTACCTTTCTCAGAGAAATGTACAGAGCTAACAAACTCTCTGCACACAGTAATGTTCTATGTGAAACAGAACACAATTTACTCTTGTGGTTCATTAAGCAATAAAAAGCCTAGAGCTAAATTACACAACCGTCAGACATTAACAACTTCTGTGGCTGTTGTAGGAAGAGGAAGCTCTGCAACACTCTTACTTCAGTCATTGCAACCTATAGCAGAAGGAATGTGATAACAAATTCTTCCTTCTACCAATGTTCCAGCCTTTTATAAGGGATATGGGCTAACAAATACCACTTTTATTCTTGCCAGGTTTTTAGCATCTAGTCAGCTGGACAAGATAGCTTCACCTGGGTTTTTGTTCTGCTAGAAGAAATGAACCATGAACTGCAACAATTGCCAGCACTTGTGCACATTCTGTTTACCTTCATGGTGTTTTGAAGTCAAGACAACATATTTTGCACCAGAAGCCTTCAGAATATCTGCCCACTGGTTGGCATCAAAAAACTCAGCTGTAAACAAAGGGCCAAAATCTTCATAACTGAAGCCAGGAGGGTAATTTGTCTCCATAAATTTTACATAGGGCTGTCTCTTTTCCTTCTGCCAGTACCACCTTCCAAATACACAATAAAAATATCCAATGACACTTTAAAAATATATACAATTAAAATAAAAAATTCTTGTTTTGCCATTCTAAAGGGGGGTGCACACTGACACAAACATACTGTGGAAGGACACTGGAAATAAAATAAAACTGCTTCAGGCAATAATAGCCTTGATATTTGCAGTCACCCTGGTCCACTTTGCTCCAGGACTTCATTTGAGGGACTCCCAGTGTTTCCTACTGAGCTGTGTTGTACACCAGATAAAATTTGATGGGAGTGGGGAAAATAAAGTCTTATTTAGGGGCCAAATGCTGAAAACTTACAACCAGGCATACAAGGCTGGTGTGGGATGTAGGCAGCTACGTTGGGTGCCAGTTTTGTAGGAACATCCCTAGTCTGGGCCAGCACAACTATGGACTTCTTTAAGTGTGCACCCCCTGTAGAAGAGTAAGAGCAGCCACACCACCACAGCTTTTTTGCTTCTGCCTCTTTAAGGGCACCACCACTTTGCAGTAGCTACTTGGGATGACAGCCATCTCACTACTCCATCTACCCCCACCCTCAAGTCTAGTTTTTAGGGAGCTTCACTTCTTTAAGGATGGCCCCTACCCCACATCAGCAGCAGCAAAAAATTGCTACATAGACAGAAGCATGACTCCAGTGTGGCTGTCCCCTCCCACCACAGGTATGAGGAAGTGTGACAGGGTGGACTAGGTCTAGAAGGCTCACGGCCCTGCTATACCCCGTTCCAGAAAAAAGCAGAGGAGAAGTCCTCCCAGCAGCCTAGAGTGGTTTTAGAGGAACTGCCAATCAGAGGGGCTGCTGAAGTGACCAATCCAGGGGCAAAAGGGCCATATAAAAAGCAGCAGCGCAGTCAGTTGCTGCCTGGAGCTTACAGAGGGAGAAGTGGGTGCCTGGCTGGAAGAGCAGCAGAACTGTGGACAGATCAGTGAGAGCAGGCTGAGCCCAGGGGACCAAGCCCAGAAGTTCACCAGACCAGGTGAGGGTACCATGATGGATCCTGATGGTCTGGTTGAAGACTGTGCCCAGACAAGGGCTGCTAAAAGGACACCAACTGAGGGTACTGAGATGGACCACTCTTGGTCTGTTAAAGAAGGTTGTGCCTCTGGGAAGGATGTCCTTGTGCTATGGGGCCATGAGTAAGAACTAGAGACTGTATACCACAGAATGGAGGACAATGTGTGTGACTCATATGGATGGCTGAGTCACTGAATACCTGCCAAAAAAAATAACAGCCAGGGGAGTGCTTCCCTGTGCAAAGCTGAGGGATTGCAGGCATGTATCAGCCAGAGAGGTGGATGCCAGCCCAATTACAGGAGGGAATTCCTAGGGTGGCAAAATGTCCAGCACCAGCCCTGTGGATTAGTGTTTTCCACATAGAGAAAAAAGGTGGGTGAAATGATCTTTTATTGAACCAACTTATATTGGTCAAAGAAACAAGCTCTATGCAGCTCTTTATCTTGTCTCTTTAACCAACAGAAGTTAGGCCAAAAAAATATATTACCTCATGCACCTTGTCTCTAATATCCTGGGACTGACATGGCTACAACAATACTGCTTACCACATAAACAGTTCCCTGTCTATAGGCATAGTAGGAATAGCATGAGTCTGTCACCATAGAAATGCTATGGCCAGTCGTAAGGGTTTGTGGGGTTACAGTCATTAGGTTTCAGAGAGTGAGGCAGAGCAGCAAAGACCTGCTGGTAAGATTAGACATACACTGATAATTGAAAATTGGGTAGGAAAATAAACTGAATTTTTAAAAAATTCATTTATATCCCAAATTGAGGATCAGAGTCTGATCTCAGCAATACTCATGCAAATCCAGAGTAACTCTGCTGATATTGATAGTTACCCCAAATTAACATGGGCATACGTGAGAACAGAACCTGGCCCCTTGTGAGGAAAAAAACTGCATGAAGAGGCCCAGAAATCTTCCTGTGGAAAAATACTTGCAATCTCAAGACATTTTAGTGTCTAAGGAACCTGACCCCACCTTCTCCTTTCCTGTCCTTTGCCATGCACAAGTCACTAATGACATTAAAACTAACAGAACTGAAATTACAAAAGAAACAAACTGAAAAGTGATCTGCTGAGATCAGAGAAGTGGGAGCAACTGCAGGCCAAGGAAGAAAGTTGGTACTAACAAACAAAAGGCTATAATAACAGGGTAAATGAGGGTAAACCACAAGTGTAAACGCTATTTATAGTAAATAGTTACTCCATATTTACACATATGTAAGAGTAAAATCTGGTACATGGCTAATAACAGCTCAAATACAAAATGAGGGGACATAAACCAAGCAGCCTCATCCATTGCATTAAAGTGAATTTATTTTAATCTTGTACTTCCTTTACACAAAAAAGAAATGTTATCAAGCACTGTAGTTATCATAGGAAGGTCTGCAGTCAGGACTGAGGGGAGAAGGGGTTTACAAGATAATTTCTATATTAGGGGAAATTCTGCCCTCATTTACAGCCTATATAACTTCATTATTTTCCAAATGACTGCACAGAGTGCCCAGCCCATAAATGAAGTTCCACTTATAAAAGTCTGAGGACAACTGGCATTGAAAGTGTAACTGAGGATTTGGAAATATTACACAATAGGAGGATAAGTTTTGCCAGTGGATGGATCTGTATGCTTAATATACTAGGAAGGAAAAGTGATTTTTTCACAATGACATTTCAACCATAACCTTTCTTTTGGAAGAATCTGTATCATGGTCAAAGCTTTCTTTTCTATTTTTGGTACATTTATGTTTGAGATAGAGCCCTTTTGTGCTAAATCAGATGCATGAGTGCTTTCAGGAGTTAAGAGAATATGCAGTATTAACACTCTCAAACTGGAGATGGCATTTCAGCCAAGAATATTTTACACTGTACTAAGAACATTCTCTTAAATTGTACTTGGTATCAAAGACAGTCAAGACGTCATCTTTATTCTTTGTCCAGAAAAATTAAGTAGTAAAGTGCTGTTTAAACCCATCCCCTGCAGCCTTCAGAAAATCATGTTTTGCCAGATTTTACTGCTAAGAGACAAGGGAATAATTACCACATGCACTGGGGAGGAGAGGGAGGGAAGAGACAGTGAAAGGTTGTTTACTACAGGGTGCAGCTTCATTAGGGAGGGAAGGAAGAAAGAAAGAACAACAGGCTGCTCTGTCGATAGAAAGAGCAAGGGGAGGTTAAAGAAGCATAAGAGAGGAAGTGAAGAGCTGAGAGTCAAACGCATGGAAGCCTCACCAGAACCACTCACTGCCGAAGCTGGGCACGGAGAACACGCCCCAGTGGATGAAGATGCCAAACTTGACTTCATCAAACCAGGTGGGAAGTGGTCTGGAATCCAGAGACTCCCAGGTAGGATCATAGCGCGCACTGCATCCCTGCGGAGAAAGGAGCAGAAAGAGGAGCAGCAGCAGCATAGCTACCAACGGGAAGACGCAGCCTGCGACTTGAGAGAGCAGCAGTCGTTGGCTGCGGGTGGGGGGGTGGTTGAATGTCTCACTTGGGAGCAGTCAGATGACAGCCCGCGGCAGGCAGGGCTGCTTCCTGCTCCGTGTTATTACACTAAGCTAGGCTGCTGGACGCAGTTTAATGCAATGCTTACCAAGGGTGGGGCACTGGAGGACAAGGAGGTTACGAGAATAATTTCTGAGTCTGATTTTTTTTTTTTCAGGCTTGCAGAGCAAGGAAAGGAGGCTTGGAGGGAAGCTGAAACCAGGCCGTACATTAGTGTCTCTGAGGGAACCCAGGATGAGTGGGCAGTGTGAAATTTGTAGTGCACACACTCACTGATTTAAGGACTCAACCTGGTGCTATTTGCCTTCAATTGCTATATAAATTGATGAGATTTGAGCCCCTCATCCCTGGCCCCACCCCAGAGCCCATATTCCCAGTGGGAGTCCTCGCACCCCTGCACTATCCAGGGCCAGGACTTTGTTGCCCTGTTCCAAGTGCAGTTGATTTGAGACAGACCTGCTCTTACATATAGTATGATTACTAGCACAGCGGGTGCGTAGAGATTGGGCGATGCATTATGAAAAGTTCTGAAGAACAAAGGACATTTACCTCATTATTTATAAATGTTATCACTTAAGGAAAATTAAACCTTAGCCCTGCCCACCTTGTTCACTGGAACTATGAGTACTGTAGAGTCTCATTTGGGAAAAGACTGACTGTTTTTGGAGCAGTGTTTAATTTAGGCCCTTGTTAAAGAATCTCTCACTTTAGGGGAAGGATTTTGCATTGTGTTTCAAAGAGGCATTTAAAATCTCACTCATCTTGTGAATTCTCTCCAGTTTTGATTAACCCAGCTTGATAGCCCCCCTCTCCCACTGTAAACTACAACTGTGAAGGCATGACATAGACTGTGAACATCTGAATAAACGTCTGGAAAAGTGCTTTATTGTGCTGAGTAGAGCTGTTTGAATTGTAAAAAAATAATTAAACTTCAATACATTTTTCATAAAAAATATGCACCATTGGAACTTGCCTTAGTGCCAAGTTATCAAAATTCAGAAATAAATTATTTGAGCACCACCTAATTCAGGAAATATGCTCTAAATTGGCCATAGCTTTAAATTACCACAAAGTGGCACTGTTTCAGAGCATTGCTGATAGAAATGAAGGAGTTTCTGTAATGTACTTAGCACTAGTGCATAGTACATCAAGTAGCAGAATTGCATGATTTCAAGGTTTCATACCACAATGCTTATATTTAAGCAATATGACGATAGCCAAAACTCTGAGGAAGAGGGGGAAGTTCCTGGCAGGTGCAGGAGAGTTTTCAGAAAAGATGATTTGGCAAAACTCACCTGAAGAAGTGCTCTGTGTTGTTCAAAAGATTTTCTCTCTCACCCGCAGAAGTTGGTCCGATAAGAGATATTACCTCACCCACTTTGTGTCTCAAAAATCACAGGAAATTTCAAAGAGGAACATGGATGTTGCTGTACTTTTAAAAATTCAGCCCTAGCTCTGAGCATGCAATCTGCCTGGCCACTCTGTCTTAAGCTGTACATTCGACCACCAGGCTTCTTGGCTGTCACATGAAGCTATGGTACCCCACCACTCCAATGCAGTGTCACCCCTATCCTCCTTTGGGACTCAGGCACTCATCTGGGGGCTGGGCTAGTTTGGGGCTTACCAGGTGGGTTACCTGTGCGGTGTTAATAGGCTGCTGCATGGCCATGCAACTTATAGGGAACTTAGGTCATGGTGAATAATTAGCTGTACATGAGCTGACTGTGATGATGATGATATGGCCAAAAGGGCTAATGTGATCTTTGGAATTATAAACGGGAATATCAAGTAGGTTATTTTACTTCTGTATTTGCCAATGGTGACATTGCTGCTGGAATAGTGTGTCCAGTTCTGGTGTCCACAATTCGTTGGTGAATTGAAGAGGACTCAGAGAAGAGCCACCAGAATGACTAAACGACTAGAAAACATGCCTTAGAGAGAGAGAGATTCAAGGAACTCAATCGATTTAGCTTAATGAAGAGAACGTCAACAGGTGTCTTGATTCTGGTCTATAAGTATGTACAGGAGCAACAACTATTTGATAGAGAGCTCCTCAGTCTAGCAGAGAAACGTATAACCCAATCCAATGGCTGAAAGTTGAAGGCAGACAAATTCAGACATGAAATAAGGTATGCATTTTTAACAATGAGGGTAATTAACCATTAGAACAGAGGTCTCCAAACTGTGGGGGGTGGCCCCTGGGGGGCGCAAAGGAACATCTGGGGACAGGGGTACGGCTGTGGCCCAGGTCAACCTCCATGGGGTGTGGCAAGGGAGCACTACCCGGCCCCGCTTTTGGCTCTGCACCTGGGGCCCTGGCTGCCAGCCTTGGCCCCCCTGCCCCACCCCCAGCTGTGGCCCCAGCCTCAGTTCCTTTACCCTGTCTGTGTCCCCCCTCTCCCAGAGCTGCAGCCCCACTCCCAGTCTTGGCTCCAGTGTGGGAGGGGGGTGTGGACAAGGGTAAGGAGGCACAAAGTAAAAGGTTTGGGTACCACTGTATTAGAACAATGTACCAAGGTGGATCTTGGTGGATTCCCCACTACTGACAATTTTTAAATCAAGCTAGGATTGTTTTCTAAAAGATCTGCTCTAGATCTTTTTTTTTTTGAGGAAGTGTTACAGCCTGTGTTATACAGGAGGTCAGGCTAGATGATCACAATGGTCTTCTGGCCTTAGAATCTATGTATCTGTTCACCTAAGGACTGCACAGTACCCTGTTTCTGGGAATACCTTCATCTACAATATGGTAAACTTACTCTGTGATAGGCCAATAGGCCATTGGAAGGGGGAGACTCGTGAAGCGCTCTGTAATGGACAGGTACTGCGAGTGCATTTTACTGGTTGCAAGCACCAAGAGAGAGAGACCACAATACCACCTATAGAGAACACTACTCAACGTTCCCCTGCCCACAAGAAATCAGCTTTGTGCAAAGTGCAGTGAGTCACGAGGCCGCTTTGCTCTCAAGTTGTTCAAAACAATGAAGCCAGCCCAGATAATAGAATTCAAGCATAATGCTAGCTTCACGGGGGGCACTAGAATAAGGTTCTACTTGATATACAGAAAGATACAATGGTCACTTTGATTTTGTTTATCCCAAGGGCCAGGACTAGGCTAAGATCAGGTGGAAAAAGTCAATAATATTTGAGACACATGAACAGCAGCCTTTGCCACTGCCCCAAACCAAGACACCGCTGATAGACAGCAGCTCTGTATACAGGCCTCTGTGATGCAGACCAGACCCTCCTGTTTGTTTCATGATGTGCAGCAGCAGAAAAGTTGTCTGTCATCTAGAAACCACTGCTTCTTTGTAGGTTAGATTAAACTAAAGGCGCTGTGCTGAGTGGGTGAGGGGTTATCCTAGGTTGAGGAGGTGTGTGTGTTTGTGTGTGTGCCTGCATGTATGCAACCAGTGGACAAAAGCATAGTGACTGAGAAGCAATAGGGCTCTCTCATTGGAGACTTTGAGCAAAGGGGTTGACTTAAGATATATGTTGAGTGACATACCCCCCAAAACATGGAGGTGTAGGTTACTACCCCTACCTCAACACTCCTTTGCCTATGACTTGCTTTTCAATTGCAAGGCATCCTGCACTCCACTTCCCCCTTACATAGCAGCCCTGTAATTATAACCAGAGCTGGACAGAACATTTTTGACTAAACTAAATTTCAACAACATGTGCTGTTTGTTGAAACTGAAATGTTTTGGGAGACCTAGTGATTTCAGAGGGTTTTTGAGTCCAGGTCAGACAGAGTGAGAGAGACTCTGTAGCTGGATGGTGATGGTGCTGATTTGGAGTGAACTGGGACAACAAAAACTGCTTTGAGTCAGGCAGAACCAGGGTATGTCTATACAGCAAGCAGGATTCCAGGACAGTGAGTCTCAGAACCTGGATCTATGGACTCAGATTCACAGGGCTCGCGCTGTGGTGCAAAAAATAGCGACGTAAGTGTTTGACCTCAGACTGGAGCTTTGGCTCTGATGCCCACCCTCCTCCCTAGAGCTCTAGCCCAAGCCTGACTGTCCACACTGCCGTAGTACAAGCCCAAGTCTGTAGACTTGCTGCTGTGGGATGAGGTTTGTTGTGTAGATGTACCCCTGGCCAGTAACTATAGTGTGTCTCACACACCCTCCCTCTTTTTAATCTTTTTTTTTTTTTTTTTGGTGTGACAATGTTCTAAAGGTTTTGTTTTCATTCCAGTATGGAAGAAAAACAGATTTTGAAACCTTGAAAGTTGGTATGAAACAGAATTGTTCTCCTCCAATCAGCTCCAATTATGACAAACACACTAAGACACTCAGTTCCCAGCTGTCCCACACTTTGCTGCTCTGATGGTATTCATAAGTGAGAAATTGTGCTGATTGAGACCCTGCTGCACCATTCATCATTTGTATTATTATCATCATTGTTTATATGGTTATAGTGCCTGGAGCCCCCTACCAAGTCAGGGGCCCGTTATACTAAGGATCATACAAATATATAGTAAATTACAATCCCTTCCTCAAAAAACATACTGTAAAAAAGACAAGACATAATACAGTAGTTGGATAAAACAAATAAATGTTAGGGGGAGGATAACAAAAGGACAGGGTAAAGAAAAGAATAGGATGCTTTGGTATAGACCAGTTGTGTGCACAGTCCCTAGCCAATCATTTGCAGTAATCACAACTCTCCACCTACTTCATTGCCCAATCTGTCCATATTCTCCAACCAAACTCCTGTGTGTTGCTATATCCTTGAATGAAGGAGTCCATTTGGGTCATGATCGCTGCTGGTTGCTGTGCAATCTGTGAAGGATGGGTTCAACTCTTCAGTGCTGCTTCTGTGTCACGATTTCACAGATACCTCTACTTACTGGTCCATATACACCCTCTGTAGCCACCACTGGACTTCTAATTCCTGTCCTCACTTGTCTGCAGAAGACCATCAGGTTCACCAGGAGTCTCCAATAGTCCTCAGGCTCTCCCTCAAATTCTCTCCTGCCCCGAGAAAGAGAGAGGAATCCCGCCCCAAACTCACCCTGTTTCCCTCCCTAGTCATTCGTCTGTTCCCTAATCTGGCTGACATTTCACCAGCGGCAAGGTCTCTGCAGAGCTACCCAGGGCGCATTGCTGCAGCACACTCTCCAATAGCTGATGCCTGTCGTGGGGCAGGACAGGAGACAAGACAGTTCTTGTTGTACAGGTGGAAATGGGAGGCTTGTCTCATGGAGTGCAATGGATACCTTTAGCAGACTCCAACAAGTCTGAAGGAAGCAGGGTGGATTTGATTTAAAATCCTGATTTAAATCAGTCACTGGTGAGGAAGACTCGGTTAAGTCATGGATTTCTACATAAAAGTGCATTCTTGTTGGTTGTTATAACCTTAATACATATTCTTCACAACTCAGAGATAGATGTAGGTTTCATTTTTAGGAGGTACATACTATATATTTTTAAGTGATTTATTTTGAAAACTTTTCAGATTAGTTTTACAGCTATATCAGAAAATGAATGATTGTTTGGTTATTTCATACAAAGGTAATTGAAGCAGATATTATGAAGTATTGAGAGCTGAACACTATCTCTCCATTCAACCAGGTTAATGCATAATATTGGTGAGGATTTTCTTGCCATGGCTGCCACTTAGGAGAGAACATACCGAAACATTAAAATTGTTTTATTTAACTAAAACAAAACATCAGAGGGGTAGGTGTGTTAGTCTTGGATCTTTAAAAAGCAGCAAACGAGTCCTGTGGCACCTTATAAACTAACAGACGTATTGGAGCGTGAGCTTTTGGGATGAATACTCCACTTGTCACATGGCAATCCAACGAAGTGGGTTTTACCCACGAAAGCTCATGCTTCCAATAAGTCGTTAGTCTATAAGGTGCCATTAGGACTCTTTGCTGCTTAAAACAACAGCAATTATGGTATTCTGAATTTTTATCTTCAACAGCAAATATATAATATTTATAAGAAACAAGCATTTGAATTTTTGAATTTAGTTAACTTTCAAGTTTTTTAAGACAGGTTTTGTTTTTGGTTAAATTGTTTTTAACTAAAATAGTTATATTGAAATTACATTTTTAAAAAATTTTCGCTCTTTAAAACATTATCAGCAAACATATATTTCTTGAATGTTTCACCCTTAGCTCTGAAGTTTATTATAGTTGGCATTATGGAGGGATGATTGCTGGATGTCCATGTCATAGCCAGCTCCTCTTCTTCAGCAATTAAGGTTTGACCCTGGTACCGAGTACTGAGAATATTTGCAAGAAAATGAGCTGGAGGTAGTGCTTGTCCCATATTTTTTTTTTTAGTGCTTGTAATTTAACTCTGCCATTGCATATTTCTCTTTTTAAGATCTCACTGAGTTCCTTTCAAATTTCAACAGCATCAGCAATAAAACAGCTATTTCCCTGCATTTTGTTCAAGGCTACAGAAATAGGTTTCTGGGTACTCAGCATGTGTTCAACATTTCTCTTAAGCCCAATGTTGAGAACTTTGGCTGTGACAGTGCCATCTATTTTTTCACGATTTTGTTCACAAACTGTCATCAGATTAGGCCAGTTCTTGATATAGTGCTCAGAACAGTCCACTACTGAGTTCTATCACAAGTCTTGTGGGAGAGTTAGCTTGGTTCTTCCCACTTTTTTCAGAGCAGCTGCTGCAAAGTGGTTGTTACGAAAGTATTTTGCAATTTCAACAACATTAGCCTTTATGTCTGGAACACTAAAGTCTTCGGCTAGGAGGTGCATCAAATGATCACTGCAACCATATGTTATTAGTTTGGGACTCTCTTCACTCTCTTCTAAATAATTTCTTCTCATCTTGGATACATTTGCAGCATTGTTTGTAACCAAGCTATGTACTAGACGTTTGAATTTTTTTCACAGTTTGTTATAGCTTTTACTGCTACTTCCTGTAAGTATTCTGCTGTGTGTGCATTTCCTGATGTATCAATTGTTTCTGTAAGGAAGACATTCCCTTCTTCTGTTGTCACACAAGCACATACAACAGGATCATTGTGGACATTGCTCCACCCATCAAAACTCAGGTTAACAATTTTACCCTCTCGACCTTTTGCACACTGCTCAATTTCTCTTTCATACACTTTATCCAGCGATTTGCCTGTGACATCTGCTCTGTTGGGTGGACTGTATCCTGGTCTTAATGACTGAACCACGTTAAGGAAGTGTGAGATTCTCAATCATGTGGAAAGGAGAGTTCATTGCATAAACAAACTGGGCAATTTTTTCATCAATTACCTTTTTTTGTAATCTGCTGGTTCTTATCACAAACTTATCTGTGGTTGTTTCTGGATGATAGAGATTTTTTTTGCTTTTTGCTACAGGTGATATACTGTGGCTATGTGACATACATAATGTGACTGAAACACTATCATTGTCAGATAACTCTGAAACTATGGAAAATGATCTTGAAGGTGAATAGTCTTCAGAATCCTGTATGTTGAGGATGGATTCTCCTAAACAAAATAAATCAATGCAGTGATTTAATTATTATTACCATGCAATTTAGTATTATCATTGCATTCACTGACACTCAGTACTACTTTAAAGGTGAAATTGTAAAAGGAAGATCTGCCTATTTCAACTATTTATTTTTTTATCACAACTGCATCTATATTTTTTGCTCAAACATGAGAATTCAAGAATAGTCCAGAAGGAAGACCGGCAGTCCTTAAGAAAGAAGTATGAAATAAAAAAGTTTACCAACCTGAAGATCTGCATGTTCAGACATGTTCCTTTCATCATGTTTAACTCAGCTTCCTCCTGAGAAGGAACATGTCTCATGATGTTGTTCCATTCAGGCAATCAGGCCTTGCATTTCTTTGTTGCACTGTTTGCATTTTGCACGCATGCCTGTCTTACCCACAGGTAGAGGAACTTCATTAAATATTCCCAAACTGAGTCTCTTTATGGCCTGCTGCCATTATAGGTTTTCCCTTCTAGTGAGAGAATGGTATGGTAGATCTCAAATCAATGAAGGCTACACTCAGAAAGACCTCAAGACTTTTGGAATATGCTGCTCAAAGAGTTTCACTTTTGTTTCTACTGCCTGTCCCTCCCTTCTCACATTTATCTCCAGATTTCTTCTCCTTGTCCAGATCTATTCTGCCCCCATTGAACTTTTTGAAACTTTGCAGCCTTAGAGAGAGGTAAAGAAATGACTTTGTGTACACAAATTTGCAGAGGGACAATAGTGTTGAGGTCTGTTATTTCTCACTTCTATGTATTATTTATCTAATTAAAAACATTTTTGCTGTTAACAAACACGATATATCTGGAGACACAAATCCACAGTTTGAGAACTGCAAAACTAAGCATCTCTGATGGTATCTTCTAGACTGAGCACTGGGTCCCATTGGGTAGATAGAAAGATTTACCTAAATAATCTATACAGAAGCCCCTGGAACGCTATAAGGTTAGGTCCCTAATCCATGAACTATTGGAACTCATTTACAAACCTTTTCTTAAACATTACATGAATATATTGTCTCATAATATAGAATTAGAATTTATAATCCCTATTCCATGATAAAATATCTTTGAGCTATAAAGTATCTTAATTAATTTTCCTCAAAAAGCAATTTATCAAAAATCTCCAATTTAAATTAAAAAAATCCAATTTAGAAAAAAAAATCATTGATTTTTATCCACCCTGGAAGGAAGATCATTTTTTAAAGGACTCTGAAACACAGAGCACCGCCTCAGCCTGATTTAGCATTGACTCATACTTGGACCACTAGCAGTGAAGGAGCAAAGTGACCCTGTGAGGAATGCACCAGGCACTGTTTCTCATGATGCTGTCTCAGAAGATGACAGCAGAATCAACAGCATCCTTTTCAGGTGCCAACACGCATTTACAAGGGCAGGAAGTCCAGTATCCCTGTTCTCACTATTCCACCTCTCCTTGTGTGGTGCTGAGTGACTGGTTAAGGCATTCCCCCTTCCTCTCCAAATCTTACTTCCCTACCACACCACAATAGAGTGAGACTGATAAACAAACTGATCCTTTACTTTTTTCCCCAACGTCTTCAGATGCCTCAGGGAATGACTCTACATTTGCACCAATGTTACCCAGCCTTGCCCCCACCACCTCTCCACATTCTCTCCAAAATCTTAATTCTCCTATTCCTGCATCTACCATGACAGAACATCATGGTGCCCCTAATTAATGAACAACCACATAGTTCTGTATCTATCAGTGTCCATTTACCTAGATCCAGTACCAGGTATAGGCAGCAGCTGAACAAGGGCCTAAAAGAAAAAAATAACCAACTTTTAGCCTCCTCATCAGCATCTTATCCCTCCCTCACCTCCTTCCCCTCCCACAGGGACTCAGTTATCGCTGGTCAGCTGTTTTTGCATTAGCCACATGCTTGTTGCAATAAATCTGCATATTCACTGCCCATCCATCAGTATCTGTCTATTTGTCTTATTGATCATTCCTCATTCACTGGTCATCTGCAGAACTGTTTCCAATAAGCCAGGCCTTTGTGGTCCTGGGGCTTGGGCCAGTTGGCTGCTGTTTTTGCCTCTCTGGTCCACCTCCTCCTTTGGGTTCCCATGGCCTTGTCTACACTACCAAGTTTTGTCATCAAAAGTGATGTTGACACCCAAAAGTCGACATAATAAAAATCGCAATTTCATGTTCACACTTGTTCCCTCTGTCGGCAGATCATGTCCACAATGGGGTCACCATCATCAACAGCGTGAGCAATGCACTATGGGTACTTATCCCACAGTCCTTCTGTCGCTAGGTATTGTGGGACAACAGAGCAGATCGCAGTGCATCTTGGGACAGTGCTAAATGTCCCATGATACATTGCTTTCTGTCCCAGCACTCCTTGGGCTTCCAGCTTTCTTTCATGGCATTTTTTCAATGGTCCTTCTTTGCTGTGCACCCCCTGGCATCTTTGTGAGAAGGGATGGATCCCACACTGCTCTCCTACTCTCTGTTAACTGTCATGAAGACATCACGGATGGCAATGCAATTAATCATGACGTTCTTAACTGAAGAAGACTCACAGGTGCCCAACATTCTGTGTGATATGGATAGAAGGAGCTTTAGATTGCTTTTGGCATTTTGACAAGTGCATAGGGTAGACGGTCACTTTGGGGCTCATGAAACAAGCTCTGAATGGTGGGATCGTATCATCATGCAGGTGTGGGATAACAAGCAGTGGCTATAGAACTTTTGACTGCGGAATGCCACCTTCCTGGAACTGTGCATGGAGCTTGCCCCAGACCAGCGGCACAAGGACACCAGAATGAGAGCTGCTTTCTTGGTAGAGAAACATGTATAGGGTGACCAGATATCCCAATTTTATAGGGACAGTCCAGATTTTAGGGTCTTTTTCTTATATAGGCTCCTATTACCCTCACCCTGTCCTGATTTTTCACACTTGCTGTCTGGTCACCCTAAGCATGTGGCAGTTGCTGTGTGGAAGCTGGCAATGCCAGACTGCTACCGGTCAGTCGTGAATCAATTTGGAGTGGGAAGTTGACCACTGGGGCTCTGTTAATGCAAGTGTGCAGGGCAATAAATCACATCCTGCTACAAAGGACTGGGATAGCTCAGTAGTTTGAGCATTGGCTTGCTAAACCCAGGGTTGTGAGTTCAATCCTTGAGGGGGGAACTGGGGTAAAAATCTGGGGATTGATCCTGCCTTGAGCCAGGCATTGGACTAGATGACCTTCTGAGGTCCCTTCCAGTGCTATGATTCTGGGAAATGTGTGTGAACTAGTGGACTGCTTCACAGACATGGGCTTCCGTAGATGGCACGCATGTTGCAATTTTGGCACCAGATCACCTTGCAGTAAAGTTACATCAATAGAAAGGGGTACTTCTCCATGACGTTGCAGGCGCTTGTGGATCACCACAGGTGTTTCCCTGACATCAACACAGGGTGGTCTGGGAAGATGCGTGACGCATGCGTCTTTAGGAACACCAGCCTGTACAGAAAGCTGCAAGCGGGAACTTTCTTTCCTAACCAGAAGATTACAGTGGGGAGTGTTGAAACGTCTATAGTGATCCTGGGAGACCCTGCGTACCCCTTACAGCTGTGCCTCATGAAACCTTACACAGGACACCCGTACAGCAGTAAGGAGTGGTTCAATGACAGGCTGAGTAGGTGCCGGATGACAGTTGAATGTGCCTTTGGCAGATTAAAGGAGCGCTGGCAATGCCTTTATGGCAGGTTGGACCTCACTGAGGATACTATTCCTATGGTCATAGCAGCAAGCTGTACATTGCATAATTTCTGTGAAGCTAAGGGTGAAAGATTTGCTCAGGGTGGAGTGCTGAGGCAGACCACCTGGCTGTTGATTTTGAGCAGCCAGATGCCAGGGCTGTCAGAAGAGCCTAGAGGGGAGCTATTTGAATCAGGGAGGCTTTGAGGTAACACTTTGACAATGACCACCAGTAACATACATCTGTGTCTGAGTTGCTTCAGTGTTCCATGACATGTAGTTTTCCTAGGGGGGAATGGTGACATTTGGGGACTTATATTTCTGTAATAAAGTGATTTAAATGCCTGTGCATATATTGGCAGTGCTTGTAATCTCACCTTGTAGAAAAAAAATAAAGATGATTTACGATTATAAAAATTTGCTTTTATTGCACAAGAAACAGCACACACAAATGCAAGATGCTTGGTGGGAAAGGAGGAACCAGGGAAGGGCAGACTGTCACAACTGTGTGTAGGTCGAGCTATCATTGTGAAAGTTTTCCGAGGGAGTGGAGTGAAGGGGAAACCAAGAAGTCCCAAAAGGTGGAAAGGAATGTGCGAGCACAGTTTGTGGGGAGACATGGAAAAGAGTTCTGAATGTGCTGCAGTGGAGGTTGAGCACTGATATGCTCAGTTTGAAGCATTATTAAGACTTCAGCATCTGTGTTTGCTTCTCCATTACTTTAATTATCTGCTCAGTGGCGTCCTTAAAAAATATGTGATTTTCTTTTCTGTCCTGCCATTTGGCTTCTCAGCATTCCTTTTATTCCCTGTTTTCTGCATTGGAACACTGCAGGACCTCCCAGAGCATGTCTTCTTTGCTGTGTCTTGGGCACTTTCTTATCTGGTGGAGATGCTCAGCTGGGATGGCCACATCTGGTGAAGAACAGAGCACAATGCACAGAAGCGGGATTGTTAAATTCACCCACAGCATTGAAACATTTCTGTTTAATACACCTTTTGCAACATTGCCATCACTTTCCCACTGACCCTAGCCAGGCACATATCTCTGTGAACACCTAAAGCATGGTGAGTGTTGGCGGGGAGTGGGCAGGTGCTCCACATGGGGAAAAGAGCACACACTTTTTGCAGGGGTCATAGTGCCACATTCTAGGGAACAAATTCTAAAATTCTCCCACACTTTTCCACAGGCAGGGGTCATTCTAGTGAACATTTCATTGCTAAGAGTAAGCAGGAAAATGAGGGTACATCTACTCCATGCTTGTGGCTACTGCCCTGCTCCCTGTGCTGCTTGCCTATGTGCCGACTTGGTCCCTGCACATAGAGGAGAGGTAATCCTCTGCCGACAGTTCCATGGCAGAACTGCTTTGTTCCTTCCCCCATTGTAGGAAACTTTCCCATGCTGCTTCCTGCAGCTCCCATTCACTGGGAACGGCAAACCATGGCCACTGGGAGCTGCGAGCAGCCCGTGCCTGCAGACGGTCAGTGTACACAAACTGTCTCGCGGCCCGCTAGCGGATTACCCTGGTGGGCAGTGTGTGGGCTGCAGGTTGCCCACCACTGCCTTAGACCCACTAGCTACCACTTACTGTCTGTCTCTCTTCTGTCTGAGGCCACTAATGGCTGTCAGGGTGACCTCTGTCAAATTAGTTGCTTTAATCCCATTTCCTAGTGAACAAATATGCACTTTCAAAAATCAACAGCACAACTAGGACCCAGATAGGCAATCTTGTCAGAAAAGCCAAGGACTGAATTGACAGGCAATTGAAGTAGTCTCTCCCTATTAGAATGGTCCCTCCTTCATGGTAGGGCTGGTAGGGCAACAGGAAGAAGTTTGTGCCTTACTTTGTTATGTGTGCTTTTCCTGTTCTGCGGATAGAGGACTTCAGTCTCCAGAGCTGTCAATCACAAACATTATATTCACCCCCCAAAAATTCAAAGGCCTTAAAAAACAAGGACATAATATTTTCAGTTGTATGTCTTGCTGAGAATATCAAGTTATTGGCTGATTACAACATTGTGGTTCCCGTGGCATCATTCATTCTGATTGTTCACATTACTCTGATTTCTAATGGTGTTTTAAATTAAGAAATACGAGCACCTGAACTTTTACTTTTCATCCTGTCTTTTCATATTGGTATCTGCCTATTTTATTTCAAAGTTGACCTACTTTCTGCAAGATATTTTCTTTTACTTTTACTCCTTTCTATGTCACTTTGCTCCTCACCATGTATTATCATGCACCTTCTGTCTCTTGTTACTTTGTTTCTTTACTCTTCCAGTTTCTCTGTTCTTTTAGTTTTCTTACATTCTGCAGCCCTATGTCTTCTCCCTTTGATATTTGGCCTTCACTAAAAGATTCCAAACACTTAAGTGCTCCTTTCTTGTAGATCTTTTTAAGTGTACTCTGTTAAAATAGCACCATGCTGTGCAGCATACCTGAGGTGCAACCACTATGGCTTACATGCTTTGAATGAAAAAAATAGTCCCAAAATAGCCTGTGGCTCTAATCCAAAGCCCATTGAAGTCAATAATTTCTCATTGACTTCCAAGAGCTTTGGATCAGACACTGTGTATTTTGTTAACTTAATTTAACTGAATCCATTGAAATTTTAAAAATAAAACCATTGAATAAATATTAATCATGACCAAAAATGCATTTCTGATGAACAGGAACTCAGTTAACTATGTTCAAGAAAAGTTACAAAGGCCCCAGGATAGTCACTGAAATCCATAGTAATAAAGAAGGTTGGCAGAGATACAAAATGCAATGAGAAACTAGTAATAAAAATAATGTATTACATTTCACTAGTTGCCTACGAAGACTGAATGAATAGTCAGGTTTTTGTGTAATACTAGAGCAATTCTGATGGGTACACAGGAAGCTGTCTGACTATGGACAGCATTTAGGTCTCTCTGGGGACATGTACGCAGCACAAAAAAACCTGTGGCAGCAAATCTCACAGCACAGCTCAGATGACTGGGGGTCAGCACCAGGATGCTAAAAACAGCAGTGTAGACATTTGGTTTGGGGCTGGAGCTTTTTGCAGTAATGAAGTATAAAGAATAGCCTGTCAATGAATGGAAGAAATAGAGAACAAATGAAGATAATCTCTAAGTAGCAGCTGCTGAATAAAATCTTTTTCATATAGCTTTAATGTAACACTTAATTTTGTATGTTATAGCTTAGCTACTATGATATTTGATGCATTAGAAATACATAAAGGGTGAAACCCTGGCCCCACTGAAGTCAATAGGAGTTTTGTCACTGACTTCGATGGAGCCAGGATTTTACCAAAGTGAGACGACATCTGTGGAAAAGCCAATACACTGTAGAGATTAAAATGTAGTCCCTTCTGCTGCTGTAAGCACAACACCCTTTGAAGCTGCCTAAGAAGTAAGGCTTGAGAAGCAGTTAGAACTCTGTTCCTAGTCACACATACAGCCAGTGAAATACAACTCCCATTAGTAGAACTTCCCCAATCCATGTTTTGTAATGGCTGTAATATTGGTTGGGCACACTTTAGACTAGTGGTTCTCAGCCAGAGGTATGTGTACCCCTGGGGGTAAATAGAGGTCTTCCAGGGGGTACATCAACTGATCTAGACATTTGCTTAATTTTACAACAGGCTACATAAAAAGCACTAGCGAAGTCAATACAAACTAAAATTTCATACAGACAATGACTTGTTTATACTGCTCTATATACTATACACTTAAATATAAGTGCAGTATTTATATTCCAATTGATTTGTTTTGTAATTATATGGTAAAAATGAGAAAGTAAGCAATATTTCAGTAATAGTGTGCAGTGACACTTTTGTATTTTTATATCTGGTTTTGTAAGCAAGTAGTTTTTAAGTGAGGGAAACTTGAGGGTATGCAAAACACATCAGATTTCTAAAAGGGATATAATAGTCTGGAAAGGTTGAGTGCCACTGCTTTAGACTTTCATATCAGTCTTTTTCTGGCTAACATTAATCTACTATAATGAACTGCAATTATTCATCTAACAGAAGCTGGATTTTCCACTGATGACTTTTATGTTGCTTAATGTCACAAAAGTGCTTAAATGGGAGAGAAATGCTGAAATCATAGGGCCTGATCTTGCTTCCACTAAAATCAATGAGAATTCCACAATTGATTTCAAGGGGAGAAGGAATGATTTCTAATGTATTTAGAATTTATGTTATATAAAGCTGCAATAAGAGACTATATCAAGAAAAGGTAAAACACCCTTTTTAACATAAAACTTCATGTTAGGCAGAAAATTTGACTCATCACAGTAACAATGGGTTGAGTGATGCAGCAAGCAACTTCTTTGTTGTATAGGTCAGGAGACGGAGAAATAAGGCATCCCGTACACAGATACTGTCAATTTCTTAGCTCTTGTCTCATTGATCATTACAGTTTGTTTCTGGGAGTAGGAAACAAAGTGAAAAACTATTATCCTGTCACTGGGACTGCTGGCATAAGTAAGGAAGGATCAGGCTCTGAGTCTAGAATGAGTTCTTCTTTTTTTTCTACACAGACATGGCATAATTCTCCACTGACTTGCCCCTGGTGTGGTCATTTACACTTGCACAAAGTGAGTATTAAATGCCACCTGTCTGATCTGAGTGAGTTTTTGCATCCACTTTGTGCAAATGACCACAGCAGGTGCAAAGTAGTGGAGAATCAGGCCCAAGGTGTCTCTGAGACAGCCAAGAAGGACTAACTAAAAAAGCCACAACAGAGTGGTTAGGCTGAACTTTGAAAAAGCAATAACAGTGTATTACATATGAACCCACCCACAGCTGTATCTATTTTGGCTGTGTGCTGTTTAGTTATGTACACACACACACCCCTTCTCTTCCTCTCTGCTGATACATGTGGATGTAGGGGTGTGTAATAAGTAACGGGTATTTAAACACACACACATCTTATGCATGAAAAGTTTAGAGACAATCTTCCCTGTTTCCTCATTAATACTCTATCCGCTGCGATACAAACCCCTCCTTTGAGTCCCACCTTTTCAAATGCAGAGAGGCACAGAAAACCCTGTCAAAGGGGACATGACTGAAGCCTGCTGCTGAAGCTGCCTGCGTGTGTGAGGGAGGGCAGCCAGGGCACCACTCAGACACATCTCTGGAGGCAGCACGCTGTGCCTTTGCTCTTAGAGGAGTTTTGTGCCAGTGGGCGGCTCCTTCCTGTGCAAACTTTTCTCTTGCCTCCCTCCCTCCCCCGTCCATCTCAGTGCCTTGCAGAGGGGCGGGAGCCTCTTCAGCTTGTTCCCTTTGCCCGCGGCTCTGTGCTGAAGATACCTCAGATTCCACCGCCCTCCTCAGACAGACTCGGTCGATAGGTCGCTCCCTGCCCCACACTCCCGGCTAGCGGGTCGCAGGGCTGCCGCTGTCTGCCCGGGAGGTGATGATGGAGGGTCGGAAGGGGAGCGCTGCAGAGGCAGCTCCTCCAGCCACTTGGCTGCTACCCGGTGATCCTGGCCCCAGGGGCCGCTCCCAAAGCGACATCTCCTCCTTCTGTTCCTCCAGAAGAAGCCACCCGTTCAGGTTCAACATCACAGGCTCAGGTAAGCAGTGGAGTGGAGTATTTGTTCTGGTGGATTTCTAGTTAAACGTGTTCCAGTCTGATTCAGGTGCAAGAAGCTGGTTTGGGCGACCAGCAGCCAGCTAACCCGGGTTCTTAGTACTCTGTTCTGCTTGGGAGCTTTTGCAGCAGGTGTCCTGGAGGGAATATGGGATAAGGGAAGCTGTGTTAGTGACAGATCCATCTGGGTTTTGTACCTGGCTGATTTTGTACCTGGCTGGTCATTGGGGTTTAAAAACCTTCCAAAGTGTTGAGGGCGGAAGGTGCCAGCAGGGTGTTGCGAACAAAACCTTGGGTTTATGTCGAGAACCAAGTGCCAGCTCTCTCTCCAGCTTGGCTCAGGAGCATCGCCTGGAAAGTTGTATTGTTGTGTCTGTTTCTACCATCCAAAGTGTATCTAAAGAGGGAAAGGCAGTGTAGCACTCCATCTGACATGCTTCAAGACCTGAATGAGTCTGCAATTTGTTTAGAAGATCTAAGCTGCCCTCACAACATGGGGCTGATCCTGAGAGGCAAAGAGTGCCTAAGATTCATTTTTACTTCAGTCTGATTGGATTCTCAAGATCATCCTATGTTATGGCTAATATCACTGTTTGTTTATGCAGATTGTCTATTTATGAGATCTAAACACCTTTATCGCCCTCATTATTCATTGCTCGGATATTCCCTTCTTCTGTTTCAAAAGTGCAGTTATCATTTTACTACCTGGCTTTAGAGCTTTTCAAACTGTCTTTCCTTAAATACACAATATTTTATATGAGTGTTTTCAGAAAGTTTGTGAAGAGACAATGAAATGCCCTGAAAGGGACCCCAAATACAGAGAAGTGGAACTGATTGCATGACTCACACAAGGCCCAATTTGTCCTCATTGAGTGTTTTGCTTGATAAAGGCTGCAGATTCTGGCTTGGAGTAGGAATTGCACTATATTGTTTTACTTCCGTACACTTTCTATTAAAATGTTATTTTGAAGATTCCTGAGTAAATGTACTACCTTCAAATCTCGCACACTTGCTGTTTCACTAACAAAAGTGGGGTTTCCAATGGGACAAAAACTTGTGACACAAAATTCTCTCCACAGCTAGGAGTGCACAGTATACTGACTTCAGTGGAAGTTAGGGGTGCATGTCTCTGGGTGTAATTTGAGCCTTAGAGACACATGAGGCTTCCAAGAAGGTCCAGGGTGAATTTCAAGTAGAAATTTAAAGGAGATAAGGATCCCAGTCTACACTGTAGAAATTGTAAAGTGGCAAAAGTAAAAATGAGGCTATTCCCTAGTCTTTTAGGCCATTTCTTGTGGCTAAGTTTAAAAAGAGCAAAACTCAGTTACATTCTGCAGTACAGATCTGCATATGTTTACATTTATTTGGAAAATGAAAGGCCAGATCCTCAGATGATGTAAGTCAGCACTACACCATTAAGTTAAATGAAACTATGCCAGTTTACACCAGCTGAGAATCTGTCTTTGAGATGCTTTGGAATCAGTTATGCTATTTATGCACCGAAGTTGACATGGAGACAAACCACAATGAAGGATTATACTTCAGGGAGGCATAGTGCCTTCTGGAGCTCCCAAGTGTACAGAGCGAGCACATCTGCTGCAGCATCTATTCAGATAATGTAAGGAGAGCAGCACACTGCACTGAGCTAGCAATGCTGCCTGGTATGAAGAGCACTGCCCTCTAATGCAGCTTGCACTATGGGAAATGCTAGGTGGGAGTAGGTTCTTTGGTTGGGGAATGCAGAAACTGTGAGTCCATCTGGCTGCTGTGCAAAGAGCACAAGTGGGAGAGGAGGCTTCTTGCACACTTGCAAGGAAGCAAAACAAAATCTGGGCCTGTATTAGATTTAGTCTGAAACTCTTTTACTAACTAAAATCGTATGCCAATTTCTGCATCTCATCTTTCTTTTTACCTTTTTCTTTTCATATTTGTTCTTTTTGAACTACGTTCAAGCAAATTCCGGGCTGCTGAAGGGTGCTGCAAGTATAGGGGACTAATTGTTTGTGTTAAGCAAGTGAGAGAAGAGCCAGAACAGGTACAGGCCGGACTGCAGCTCTGCAAGCTCCCTATGCTGCCCGCCTAATATGCCTCAATCCAGGCCTAGGAGAACCACATCTAGGAGTGATAGTGTTCAGTCTCCTTGTATATTTGGTTTTCAGTTTGTCTGCCAAGACTGCCAACAAAGAGTTAGTGTTAACTGTGGTGACTACCGGGATGTGGACATTTCCCTTCAACGGTATGATTTATTTGTAGTTTTCTTGCCTTATGTGAGACAAATTAGGCCTCCCTTCCTGCCTTGTCTGTTTTTTTAAAAAACTAAAACCTTTCAAGGATGTGCCAGCGTCCCTGCCAGCAACTGACAAATAATTCCTTCTGATTTATTTTTTAAACCACTTTTTTGTTTTCTCCATTGCTGTTCCCTGGATTTTTCCAGCTGTGCATGTGCGCAACAAGAGGTCAGGTAACACAACTGTTGATTCCATTTTTTAAAAGGGAACACCTGCATAAAAAATTCAAAGCTGTTACATTTTTAATATGGTGGTTAGAAATATTTTTAATACAGCGTTTCCATGAAAAATAACTGGCATTCTCATTCTTCCAAAAACCTGGAAAGCAAACATAACTGGGACTGAAATGTGGAGTGCTTGGACGTACAATATGACAATGATTATTATTTTTGCCCCTATCTTTTCCTTTAGCCTTATCAGTTTATTTATTTAAAGGAGGCCATTCATTCATATCAAAGATATCACATGCACACCAAGTGTCCCTATTTAAAAGGGATCTTTAAAAAAATCTGTACATGGTTTTTTCCCCTTTGTCATTCCCAAAATCTGTCCAGCCCCAGTATATTTGAATGAAGTGAAATGGTGCCTGCTGAAGTCATATTTTTGTCCCCATCAGCCATACTCTGATCTCAGTTGTGCTAATTTAAATGAGAGCACAGTTTGATCCATTTTCTGAACAATCAGTACCGTCATTATTCCGCCATTTTAATCACCCCTGAATTTGCCACTATAACTGCATCAGTTGTTGAGGGACAGTATTAATGGAGATTGTCTAGTTATGAAAATTCTACTAGGCTTTCTAAAAGCAGTTTTGGCAATGACTCACAAAATCCATCTGTCTGTTATTCCAGACAAGCGAGCTATGTATCTGAACAGATGAATGAATGTAGGCTTTTTCTATAGCCTGAAAGTAACAGTTTCCCAGCATCTCTTTACAACATCTTACTATCAACTGCTGTCCTACTTTTTAGGCTAATGCAATTTAAAATACATACTTTTTTTTTCAAAAGGGACCTATCCTAGGATAAGTGATGGCAGGTTATTTTCTTCATCTGTCTGGCCAAACTGTGTCAGTCCTAGTCACACTGAGTAATACTTTATCCTCAAGTATTTTCATTCATTTCAGCAGGACTATTTGAGGAGTGAGGTATGATTTAACGGTGAATAAAAGTGGCATAATCTGGCCCATAATCTGGCCCCTGGTAGCAACTTGACTTGTACCCTCAAAAAAGATTAAAGTCATCCAAGTTCAGAGGGCTCCTGCAAGGCATAGCCTGCATGCCATTTAATTCCCATGCTAAGGGGCATTAAGTCTGGGAACTGCCTAGAGGTACCCTCGGGGTGGGGGTGGGGGTAGATGGAGAAGGAATGTTCTCTCCAAGTTTCAGAGAAGCTGCAGAGCCACTGCATGGACACTACTTGAGTCAAATGGCTGAAGCAGCTGATCTCTCAGCCATAATATGCTTGAGTTATGTGGGTGGAACCCAAGGATACATATGTGGGCAAGTCTCTGGTCCAGTGGTCTGATCCCCACCCGCCTTTGGCAGTTGCCAAGAAAGAATTCATGAGTTTAATCCTTGTGATTGACAGTTTAATTGTTCCTGTGAGTGTCTTGTGTTGGTCCTTTGCAAGAGATTCTTTATTTAGATAACTTGTTCTAATGCTATGGATGCACTTTAAGAGTGAAAGGGTAGATTTTGGACCCCATCTCCAACCCCGCGGTGCAGTTCTGGTGGAGGAAAGGAACTGGAGAGTTATCCTAAGAAGGCAACCAGGGATTCATTTTGGACAGGCTGGAACTTTTTATGGCTGGTGAACTCATTTCCAGAACAAGTCAGTTTCAGTAATCCAGCCTAAAAGTCACCAAGAAGTGGATCATTGTGGCCAGGCCATTATCGGACAGCAGCAGGTGCAACCTTGGCAGATGCAAATAAAAGGTGTTTTTGACAGCTGTAGGTATTTTAGTGTCCAGAAATAGTTTGGAGCCCAGAACTCCCAGGCTATGGACTGATTTAACTCTTTGAGGGCAGACTGTCTCAGTAGTGGGAGAGATTAGGTGCTGATTAGCTCTTTAGGCTTGTTTTGACTAATTTAGTCTAATCTCTGAATTTGGCCCTTGGTGTTTGACGTTGGTTAAGTCACTTAGGCCAGTCTTCAGAAGAGGCTACAGACTGCATTCCATAATTTTGGGGTCTCATTTTCACATACCAGACGCTCAATATTGTAACTAAAGTCCATGGGAGTTGCAGATGTTCTGTGCATCCAAAAAATCATGTCATGCCTACAATGAGTGGGGCTGTTCAGCAGAGAGAATCTTTCAGTCTGTGGATGAGGAAGATGGCAAGTTTGGGGGGCATCTCTCTCATGCTAGGGGAATATACTTGTGAGTATAGTAATTACCTTTGAAAGTGTTTGTATGAAAATTACATACAAACTGAAAAAGGAAAAAAATATAAACGAAATATATACTTTTATTGAGCAGCCTTTTGCAGGATTTGTTTACAGCATAGGTTAAGGAACAGAAATTACAGGAGGGTTAACACAGGTAATTTGGGGTGGAAAATTACAGTAGAAGAAAAGACAAATAGTTACTTTGTTGTTTAAGATCAGCAACTAGGAACAACCTGTGTGATTTCTAAGAAATTGTACATCCTTTTACTAAGACAGTAAGCTCTTGATCTTTTTTCATTATATTTAAAACCTGGACTATTGAAAACAGGAGATAAACCTACCGGTATTTTGTTTGACAAGCAAATATTTATGAAATATGTATATGTATTTCTTTGTAATCAGGAAACATACTGCAGCTATTGTCACGTAACTTTAAACTTGACTGCTTTCATCATTACATATCATTTGTAATTTCAAAGTTGTTCTAAGGAAATTGTCAGCTGTCAGTGTACATTTTTTCATACTGCATTTATTGCAAAAGATGAAGTCTACGTGAATCATTATCTTTGATTATGTTAGCTGAAGTATGCACAAGGAAGCTAGGTGCACTAGAACTTACCCACTGATTTCTGATATGTGGGCTTATGCATTACTGCCTACAAGGTAAGAATCTAACAGTTTTTTGTATTGGACTTGTCAAATCTTGCTGCCTGCTGAAGCTTGTAGAAAACAATTGTGTCTCTGAAAATAACACAGAATGATTAAGTGTGGGTGCACTGGGAGCACCATGATTTTAAAAACACAAAATACTATGTCATTTTTACAAGTGGAATGATTTCCAGTGCAGCACTTTAAAATCAATTATAGATGTGAGCCCAGGCTGAAAAATATTATCTTTATGCAGTAACGATCTCCACGGCTAACTAAGTAGAAAGCTGGTTACAAACATTTGCACTATATGATTTAACATGCATTTGTGGCAATGAATCAGCTACTGGCTGTGTGATCTGTTTAGCATTTTGCCACTGTGTATTTTAGTTTCTCATGGCTTTTGGCATTTCTCACTTCCTGCTAAAGCGAGGCTTTTACTGAGTAACCATTTAATATCAGATCACATCTGAAGTACGAAGTCTGCGTAAGCTATTAAAAGATACATTGCAAAAGAGTTTTCACTCTTTTACCTTTGGTGACTATAAGTCATGTAAGGTTTTGAAAAACCAAACCCTAAATATTTCATCGTATTGAACTCATCATTGACTTAAATTTATTTATTCCTTTGTTGTTTTGTCATTTTATGAAATAGTAGCACCTTTGTGGCAATCAGAACTGCATGTGGTTAGAAGTACGTGGGCTGTAAAAAGTTACATGGGGTTGTAATGGGACACTGAATAGCTGGGTGTGATACTGTATCTTTTCTGACCCTTGATGTCACCTGCAGTCTGCTGACCAGCCTTGATGGGTCTTCAGTGGCTTTGCCCTTGGCAGGGGTGGCTCCAAGCCCCAGCACGCCAAGCGTGTGCTTGGGGCGGCAAGCGGAGGGGGGGACGCTCTGCCGGCGCCGCGAGGACAGCAGGCAGGCTGCCTTCAGCGGTTTGCCTGCGGAGGGTCCACTGGTCCCGCGGCTTCTGTGGACCTCCCACAGGCACCTCTGCAGGAGGTCCGCTGAAGCCACGGGACTAGCGGATCCTCCGCAGGCAAACCACCGGAGGCAGCCTGCCTGCCATGCTTGGGGTGGCAAAATCCCTAAAGCCGCCCCTGGCCCTCGGGTCAAGTCACAAAGTCTGAATGAACCCTTCTAGGGTAGGAAGAGTCCAATAAATAAACTGTCTACTTTTCCCTCACTCAGGCCTTCAGACCCAGCTCTGAGACCTTTAAATTCAGCCCTTTGTTCAGACTCCCAAATAAGCTCCATCCCCTTCTTGGGATTTATGCCACTTTACCTGTGGCCAGTGGGGGAACCCAGGCCCACTAGTATGGGCTTCAATCCAGGAACCCTCTACACAGCTGCCATGTACTGCTTCATCCAATTCTTTGCTACTTCTTCTCTGGGCCTCTCCCTACATGGCCCTTCTAGCTTTAGGGTTAAGGCTCTTAAGGGTTAAGGCTCTTAAGGGTTAAGGCTCTACAGATCCAGTTATGCAAAATGCAGCCAAAACCAAACTCTGGCTATCCCTCAAGTTCCTTTAGCTAGAGAGAAACACCCTTCCTTTCCCTACCCCCTCTGGTACCAGCCAGGAACTGATCTGCTAAGCTCCTGCAGCTTCTTTTATCTGGGCTGCTGGGTTCTGATTGGTTGTCACTAGCCCTTCTAGTCCTGGAGTCTCTGGAATTAAAGATTAATCTTTAATTACATTTTATGTCATGTGATGAAATCTCCAGGAAAATGTCCAACTAAAATTGGCAACACTAAGGCCCAGGTCTCTCTAGCTTGCAAGATGGCTACTCCAACAAGGCCTCTCTAGGCAGGCCTGAAGGAACTACCTTTTCTTCCCACCTTCCTGGAGCGGGATATACTAGGACCGTGGGGCCTCCCCTAGGGAGCTACAAAGGCCAGGTTACACCCTGTCACAGGGCCATAAACATATTATGATAGAAACCATGTACTTTGTAAGTTTGAATGTGAGATTTGTATGCCATCTGTGATACAGAATATCAAGAGAAATTGTGTCCTGCTCCTTTGTGCATTATATATGGTAAATAGGAGAACTCAAAGTGGAATTTTAAGATGAAGACTGCACCCTGTGGCTATTTTTGTTTTTCACAGTGGTGGAGTCCATGGAAGTCCCCCATAAAGTGGTTAATTGTTATCCAGGTGTCCAGGTTGCTCATCATCAAGTATACTTTGGCTAATAATAATATCTAGCTCCTACATAGCAGTCGGTGGATCTCAAAATACTTTACAATGGGAAGTCAGTATCAGTATGATGTGACAAAGTAGCCTTTAGTAGCAATCATTGCATTTGCCTAGTATTGTTTGTTGCTAGGTGTAGCGCAGATGAATAAGTCAATGTTTCCTAAAGGTACTCTGTTAAACCACTCAGCTCATCTGGAAAAGTTTCCAGAGGGGGACCAAAAAATCCTGAGTTCGGTGTCCTGGATTCCATTGCCTTTTGCTTGTCTTTGAAATATCCTGTCATAGAAATATTAATGACAAGAGACATTCTTGCTTGTCATTCAGGTGGAAAGCTTTGTCTTCTTCTTAACATATGTAAAGAGTTAGACGGTTTATCCTGTAAAAGAAATACACAGACAGTAAGAGCCTGGTCCTGCTCTCTCTCACATCAGTTTTAAATCATTGTAACACCATTGACTTCTGAGGACTTGTTCTTGTTTACAATGTTTATGAGATCAGAATTGGGCCTTTAATATGTAAAATCAGGCTATATAACTATGAAAGCCTGTAAAAACATTTAGGATTTGTGAGTTTATGAAAGGCTGAATCACTGAAATATTTTTAAACATTATAGGAATCAAATCCTAGGTACGATGGCTTTAGAAATGTTACTGTTGTTGTCACTCAGCCAGAAGCTTTATCAGAGCAATGTCAACAGTCCTCGCAAGCTTCCCTTGCCCTCATGTGAAGAACATTCAAGTACAGCTCTGTTAAACAGCAGCATCGCCTGCTGTGTACTTTGGTAATGACATGTTTTTCTATCATCTGTCAACACCTCCCTTTACCCCTGTGCCCCTTGTCCACATAAGATTGACACTTATCACATAACGTTTTAGACAGGCATTCGACTCGTTTTTTCAATGCACAGTAGCCGTGTCTGTCTAAACACTCTTTGGAGCAACAATACAGTCTACAGCTAGGACACCTCTGCTGCACGCCCATACTGTCTGAACACGTTGCACTCAAGCAGAGGTGGCAACAAGACCTGCACAAGTGGTCATAACTGTACACAGTGTGGCAAAACTAATAATTTTTCACACTGAACAAGTTTTTCACATCCAGAACCCCATATTAATGCTCATCATGCAACAGGATGAAAAAAGTCTTAGGGAACACTGGGCCTCCTGTTTTAAAAAATCCCCACCCGCCTTTCGCCGCATAAAGCACCACCTGTATGTTGACTCCTAAATGCTGTTCAAAAGCTGCTGCATCACTGAGCATAATCTTTTTTTTGATCTGACCACCTGAGTTTGTCATCTAACAATTCTGCATCTGTGGGTTTACAGTTGGACATGACGGCAGAGCTGCCTGCAAAACACAGATTGGTAAGTCAGGTCTACTAAACACTGTCTCTTTTTATGGATGATTTGACTCCTGAGGATAGAATTTAGAACTCTACGGCCACTCCCGTCCACATTTTTTACAACTGTCACAGTGAGGTGCAACGTCCCATCGACATGCGTCTCTCTTTACTCTGTAACAGCTTTGAGGTCTAATTTAAGAAGTCTTCAGCAGACAGCTCATTCCTAGTTCTTCTTACCGAAAACCAAGGGTTGGTTAAATTATAACTCTCTACATGTAACTGAATGTAATCATCAGGGGCTACCCTATTGTTAGTGTCATCGAGAACTAATTGTATCCCCCTCTGTATGCTGAATTTATTCACTCAAGATTGACAAAATGAAATTCCTCACAAAACACGGAACTCCCAAATCTAGGTGATTCCCATTGCCAACTTCTCACTCGCTCCATATACATGTCTGTTTGGGCATCTTCATTTTCAGGGTTACTTGGGGGTTCCTCTATGGGACCCTCAGCTGCATCTCCTACATCAGACACTATTTGAGAGTCAGACTCCAAGGTGCCACCATGAGGATCAGGGACAGGGACCCATCTAGAGAACCCATCTAGAGAAGGAGGGAATTTTCTAAATCAGACTCTGTGTGAGAGTCATTACCACTCTGCAGGTCAGTTTCTGCCTTCCCATTCTCAGACACACCAGTTTGAGAGTCTCCAATAGGGGGCATCTGTGGTAAACGTCTGTCTCAAATCTGGACTTAGCGTTCAAAATCTGAGTGTTTACTGTGAACCTCCCCCAAGCTTATACCCAGCTTGGATCTGATATCGCTGCCACCAACCAGGATTTTTTAGGGTTCCTGGTCACCCTGAGTCACCCCAACCTTTCCCTGGGGGACCCCCCCAAGACTCAGAAGTATGAGTCTACCGGCAAAGGAATGATCTCCCCTCCCTCCTCCCTCTCTCTCCGTTGTTCCGCTCTGAGGGGATTGATGCAATCTCTTTACATGACAATACCAAGAAACTGGTCTCCGTCTCTCCAAAGAGACAAGCCTTAAGCACCAGGGAACAGAGCTGATTCTCTCTCTCCTTTCCCCGTAACTTTTTCCACCCTGGGACAATAGAAGGAACACACAGAATGTAATGCTTCCCTCCCCTCCCTGTCTTCCCGAGAGGGAGACAGATACCTGGTACAGAAATTTCTATCCCTTTGCCTCACTAGGAAAAGAAAACTCCCACAAGTTTTAAAAGAAACTTTATATATAAAAAAAAGAAAGAACTTACATATACTACACTCTGCATTAAGAAATTCAATACAGGGAATATGGCTTATAAGAAATAGGAATAAACAGCCTGATTTAAAGATAGCCAATTAAACCAGTCCAGCAAAATTAACACCCATGTAAATACAAACTAAAGCACATCACAGCCGATTACTTTTTCTTTGTACTTACACTTGATAGTAGAATATTGAAAGAAGATGGAGTTAGAGAAAGCTTGTTTACTCACAGCCGAGCGAAAACAAAAAGACCCCTAGTTTCCAGTTCCCTCCCAGACTTTAAAAAAAATCCAGGTCTTTGATTGGTCCTCTGGTCAGGTGTTTGGTTCCCCCTTTGTTCACCCTTTACAGGTAAAAGAAAATTAACCCTTACCTATCTACTTATGACAGCATCTCTTTGTTTTTTTCTCCTCATCACCTTTTTAGACTTTTTTGAAAATTTTACAGCGACCCTGGTCTGTATCTTCCAGGCAGCCGTCCATTTATCGTCCCTTTTATTTATGCCTTAGCTGATGTGTACCTTTGAGGATGCCCCTTTTACCCAGGTCCCTTTCCACAACTAGTCACTCCTGCTCAGAGCCACTCTCTGGAAAAATTGAAGTATTTTTCAAAAAGTCACCTGCAAGAGGTTTTGCATTTTGGATGTAGTTTCCAGTCCTCCTTTCTTTTACAACCCCTGAGGATACAGCATCCATCAACTTTCTGAATGAAGCATCGTATTTTCCCCAAATCTTTTTAGAATACTGAAGAGCTGTGCCAAGCAGTAGCATAGCTAGTGGGGTGCAGGGGAAGCAGTTGCTTCCCCTCAGCACATTTTCCAAAAGTGGTGCCTTAGTTAGGGGTTACCATGGCACCAGTGGGCGAGGCCCACGCTCCCTCCGCTCTGAAGCTTGGTCTGCCGGGCAGTGCTGGGCTCCTGCAGGCAAGGGAGGGCAGCAGACCCGGAGGAGCCATGGGCAGGTGGCGGCATGGCCGGAGGAGTGAGGGGGGGTGCAGCATAGGGGCCCGCAACTCTACCCCCACTGCAGACAACTCTGATGCAGACAGTTTGGTGGCTAGGCCTCTTGGAGCGCTCTGTGATGCAGAGGCAGCTGTCAACAATCAGGTCTAGGCAGTTCCTGCTGGCCTAGGAGAGCCCCGCAAGCGTGGCCGCAAAGCAGAGGCAGCGGCAGAGCTCGTGCATGGTGGAGGAGTGGATGCCGTGGCTCTGCGCTGCTCATGCAAAGCTCCGCCCACAGCCCTCTGCAAGAGTGGCTCGGTGCCTGCCCCGTCTCCTGCACTGACCAGGTCCTGGGGCAAGGAGGGTCTCCCTCACCTCCTCGCGGCAGCCACAGTGGGCGGACCCACTGCAGGTCACTCCCAGCAGAAGCCTCAGTGCCGCCCTCGGCTCACTGGAATAAAACTCCCCCGAGGAGGGGAGAGCACTTCCCCCATCCCGCCACAGCCTGTCAGTGCGACCCGCCCACAGCCAGGCTCCACCAATAACCCCAGGAAGGGCAGCACCCTCGGGCTGAGCGGGCGAGCCAGGCTGCAGCTTCCCCAGCTCCTGGCCATTGAGCCACATGTGAGCTTGGCTACCAATTTGCCATGTGATTGGGGCTGCCAGGAGATTCGCCATGGTGGGGTTTGCTCTCTGCTGCTGGCTGGGCTGGGTCTAGTGGCCGGGCCCCGGAAAGAAGCAACGGATTCCCAGGCTCTCCCTGTCCCGGGGGCAGCTCCAGCCCCCTCTGCACAGAGAGTCCCAGGGACCCCAGCCCACTCCCATCCCCAGTAACCCCTGCCCAAGCACCATACCCCGTGTACCTCTCCCATGTACCCCATGCCCCTGCCTTTCCATCCCCTTCACCTCACCTCGTACCCCTCTCCTCTGCCACCCTCCCTACATCCTCCCCTCCACCTCCCCTCAAGTCAACCCCCCTGTCCCCGTCCCTCCACATCCTCCCCTTCACCTCCCCTTGTACCCCCTGTCCTCTGCAGCCTCCCTGTACAGCCATGGGGTGGGGGCAGCATGGCCGGAGGAGCGAGGGGGGAGTGCAACATAGCCACAGTGTGGCTGGACAAGCCAGCCAACGGGTGTGTGGGGGAGGCACGGTGTGGCTGGAGGAGCCGGGGGGGCATGGCTAGAGGAGGAGACAAGGGGGGGGGCGCCTTTTTTATGTTTGCTCCCCTGCTCTTAAAACCTGGCTATGTCATTGGTGCCAAGCTTACTGTGCTGGGAGAATGGTTTGTAATAATTTTCAAATACTTCATAAGGAGATACCCCAGCATCACGGGAGCTTTCAGTGCTTGTTTTTTTATTCACAATCAATCAAGCGCATGCTCTGGATTTGTGAATCTCTGTGTTTTGACTCACAGTTTTCTCAGGGTTTGGTGTGGTGGTAACCACTGAGGAATTGGAGTTGTGTTTGCGTGGTTGCAATATTCCAGTATCACAAGAATTTTCAGTGCCTGTTTTTTTATTCACAACCTCTAAAGCACATGCTCCAGGTTTGTGAATGTCTGTGTTTTGACTCACAGTTTTCTCAGGGCGTGGTGTGGTGCTGACTGCTGAGGAGCTGGAGTTGTGTTTGCATGGTTGCTTTTTACCAGAATCTTTTGTTTTGCCCTTGGGTTTGATGTATATAAGCTTTGGACTGCCCTGATGCTTCATCTGCGCTCTTGTGCTGTTTTGCGTTGGTGGTGGTGTTGTTAAAGGGCTCAGAGCAGATTTCTAGTGGAGGTGTCCCTGTAGCTCTGACTACAGGATTGTCAGGAGAGCTGCCCATGCCTGATTAAGAAAAACAGAGATGTTCCAATTCACCATCAAATAACCATTTTACAAAATTTAACTTTACTATCTTTCTCACCCATACCTATGTATTTGCTTAAAATATAAAACCTCAGAAAATAACCAAACCAATAAGCAAAATATATTTACTGGGCGTCATCTATTCGTCAACCATTGATGCTGGTGAATTTTCCTTTTCAGCTGTTGCTTTCCTTTTTCTTTTGAGATTGTTTAACTTCTTATGTTTGGATTGTACTGTGGAGCAGACAACATTATTATTATAAAACACATGAAACGGTCTTGTAAACTTAAAAAATAAAATACTCATTAGGATGTTTTTCTATTTAAAAAGTCATAGCTTTAAAAGAAAATAATCCATTTCAGGCTGTACAACACACACAGGTTTTGGTTTATTTCTACCATGAGTGTTTCTCTAAAACCTAGACATTTTTCATACAAGCATGTTTCCACCATGCACTCAAAAACAAAATGTGCAATAAAATACTTTTTAAACTCCTCCACCATAACTATGTCTTGCATAAGCCCCCTAAGTCACCAAAAACTATTTAAACACTAACTAATTTTAAAACAACCCATTTTAAAAGCACATCACATTTTGCAGAGTAAAAACCAAACAGTTCTGAAACAAAATACTGTAAAACCCTACACATGTATCTTCAGCATAGGCCTCCCTGAATCACCAACAACAATTTAAACATTAAAACTAACTTTAAAAAGACAAACCACCCATTTTTAAAAACACATCACATTTTGCAGAGTAAAAAACCTTGTTAGTTTGAAACAAAACAAACTGTTTGAAACCAAATATTTTTAAAAAGTATTTTACCAAATACTTTAAAAAAGTACTTTAGTTTGCAACCAAATACTTAAAAAAAAAAAATCCACATCTATGTCTTACACAGACCCCTAACTCACAAAAAAACCCAGCAGTTTTAAACCCACCAAACCAACAGTTTGTAACTAAATACTTTTAAAAAACCAAACTTATCTCTAGCATAGGCCCCTGAATCACCAACAGGGTGACCAGACAGCAAGTGTGAAAAATCGGAACGGGGTTGGGGGGTAATAGGAATCGATATAAGAAAAAGACCCAAAAATCGGGACTGTCCCAATCTGGTCACCCCAATCACCAACAACAATTTAAACACTAACTAATTTTAAAACAACCCATTTTAAAAACAAACTTCACATTTTGCAGAGTAAAATACCCCTGCTAGTTTGAAACAAACCAAACCAACTGTTTATAATCATATACTTTAAAAAATCCCACACCTATGTCTTGCAGACCCCTAACTCACAATTTAAACATTAAAACTAATTTTAAAACATTTTAAAACACATACATGCTTTTAAAAGCCAACTGCAGAAAGTTACCTTCCACAACAGAGTAAGAGATGCTGGCACATGGTTATTCTGTCCCGCCCAATGTGTATTTGGGCCTTTGGATTGAAAAACAAGCAAAGTTTTTAGTTAGTATTATTCCCCAATTGCATCAAATCCCTATGCAAGCAGTATTATACCTGGTGTTTTTAATTTAACAGTATTAAGTACAACTATAGTTAAAAATGGAGTTTTACCTGGCCCTGGTGAAAAGCAGCTTGAAGTTGCTATTGCCATGCTAAACAGATCACACTGCAATAAAGATAGATACTATTATTTAATAAGGACAGCATAGACAAAGAGTGACATTATATAATATATATTTTCAGAGTGAAAACAAGCAGCATACCTAATCTTGCAGTCCAGCAGCTATTCTGTTCAGGATAGTTTCTGTTGAAAGAGGACAGTCTCCAAAACACTTTGGTTTTTATACCATCCTAATTCTTTGTTTCAGAGTTTGTAGTTAGCAGGTTGATTCTTACAACTCTGAATTAATAGATACTTAAGGAAATTAGGCCTGCCCACCCCAGCATTCCCTTTTGTGATCTGAGGGGTGGGGAAATTATGGTAAGTTGTCTGCACAACTGGGCTGCTCTTTTTTTTTTTTTTTTAGTTAAAATATATTTTTCTGTTTCATTGAAAAAACAGAGCAATGTAGGGCCTTCTTACAGTATTAAACCGTAAATCACCATACACAACAATCCTTAATGTTACTGATAGTGAATGTCTTGGTTTTGGTTTTGTTCTTAAACACGTTTATTTCATGCTTAAAGTTTTGGATTGTTTTGAAATAAAATGGATGTATCACAACCACAGTAAACACCCTACAAATACCCCCAGCTTTTAAATGCTTTTACTTTAAGTGCTTGTTCTATAAAAGAATGGTGGAGGTTTGTGAACCCTTGAAGCATTTCAGTTTTGGGCTAGACTCTTGTTTAGTTTTGTAAATATATTATTTTAAGGACTTTGAGTTGCTAGAAAGAGTACCAACTCCTGAGGTTTTATTTAAACTGCCCAATATCATTCCACAAACTCCTGGGGTTATATTTAAGCTGTCCAACAGCGTCTACGAACTCCTGAGGTTTTATTTAATTTAATATTAATCATAGCTCACCATCCCTGCCTACCTCCCTCCCTTACTGTGGGTGTTCCCCCATCAAACTTAATTACTGATCACTAATACATTTAACCCTGATGGAAACAAGGGTGGGTAATCACATCTAAACCTACAGACTCAATGGAGTCACTCTTGCTATTCAGTGGGGGGATGTGGTTAAATCATTAGTTCAACAGGGTGCGTCAGCTCTATTGTATTCAAACACATGTCTCAAACATTCCTGTTTGATATAGAAGCCTTTTTTTTTGCTTTTATTTTAAACACATTTTGGGGGGGTTCCCCCCTCACAAGATTCTACTACACCCATTTCTGCTTTTGGGGTAAATGGGTCTCTTTTACACAAAGACACAAGAGCTAGTTTCTCGCAAACTATTTTTTTTTATTTAAAAGACATACAGCCCCTTGAAAACAAACCAAGATGCTCCATCAAAAGTTTTATCTTACTTAAGGACCACACAGACCTTCTAACAGAAACACAGATAGTCACAAAGCCCTTTTCAATAGATATTTTTATTTACAGCTACCAAGTTTTATATCGCATGTTTGTCCCCTCACCTTTCTCTAAATTAATCCTTTTAGATTTCTTACCAATAGTCTTTTTCTTAAGCAGGGTTCTGTAACTGTTTGTGTGGACCAGACAGTCAGTATAATGCTGTAAGCAGGCATCTTCCGGTTTGGTCATTTTCTTTAAATTACTGTCAGGGTCTGAACCAAATTGCACAGCATTTACCAAGGTCACCCCTTGCGCTAAATTTTCTTGGATTCGACACAGACATTGCAAAGCATAACCTATGGCAATAACATTGTTTCATAAGCTTTCCAAACATAGCTCAGCGCACAGGTCCCGGAGCTTGCAGTTTATGTCCTCCGAAGTCTAACTCACACAGTCATGGTGCTATTGGGCTGGCGTATCTATGACACAGCCCTCCCAATCTTCAAAAAGCTTTTCCCTAAGGGAGTGATAAAAGACAGCATAAACAACATATCATACAGTAGAGCGCATGACTTTTTATGCTCACGACATGGCACTGGCTTAGTTCTGTGCCAAGCCTCCTCCTTAAATCCATATAGCCATCATCCTCGGCATCCTCATTAACAATTTCTATCAGCATTGAGCAAAAACAAGATGGGTCCAGTTTGTCTTTGTTGTCTGATGCAACAGTGTCTAGGGCCTCCAGGTCCTCTAGAAAGGCATCGTTGAGCTGTTGAGAGATTTTCAGAAAAGAAACAACTGTAAGCCTTTCCACTGTTTGTTTTTTAGATTGATGCAACCCCAGGTCAGTTTCTAACCCCATTACATCCCATCCTCAACCGCCACTTCTTAATTGTTCATTTACCTGAGTGACGTTTTTTCCGTTCACCTTGTCCACCGGTGACTCCCATGAACCAGGGTCGCCTTCCTCCATAGGGATGGAAAACGAGATGTCGTCACACACGTCGGTCTTCCTCATGAGCAGTTGGATTTCGGGGTTGAGTTCTGGCGTAGCCATCAACAGCTGGGCCAAAGAGCTCCTCTCGGCTGCTTTCTCCTCCTCCTCAGAACTGTCGCTGATGTAGTGTTTTCTCCACAGGCGGTTGAAGGCTCTCAGAGCTAAAACAGATTCTGAAGTTCTCACCAGCGTGGTGAAGAAGTCCATGTTTCCTCTCAGCGTTTCCACGATTTCTGAAACACGCATTCTTGGAACAAAATGGCCTCTTCTGCATGGCACCAAAACTTCCAGGGGTGGTGCTGCACTCTGCTTGGTAGAGGGCGGTAGGTGGAGCTCTTAGAGGGGTCACATGACCATTCTGGGTAGCTCACTCTGCCCAAGAACTCCCCCCAGTTGGTCAGAAATGCTCTTGTGCAGGTCTTCTGCATCTGAAACCCATCCTGATTTGTAGAGGGTGGTGGGAGGAGTTCTTAGAGGGGTCACACAACCCTCTTCTGGTCAAGTCACCTGCCCTAGAATTCTTGATTAGATAGGATGTGATCAAGTGTTGCCCCTTTTTGATGTGAGCGGCTAATCAGAGTTTGGAGTCCTGGGGTCGTTACAGTTGGGAGCAGAAACTGGTGATAGTCAGGTTAGTCAGGATACTCCCTGATTGGTCAAATCTGCTCTTGGAGCGGTCCTATGGGGGGCAAAACCCATCCTGATTGGTAGAAGACGGTGGGACGAGTTCTTTGAGGGGTCACACAACTCACTGTGGGGTGGGGTGGCATAGTTCAGTGGTTTGAGCTTTGGCCTGCTAAACCCAGGGTTGTAAGTTCAATCCTTGAGGGGCCCATTGAGGGATCTGGGACAAAAATCTGTCTAGGGATTGCTCTGAGCAGGGGGTGGGACTAGATGACCTCCTGAGGTCCCTTCTGACCCTGATATTCTATGATTTTATAATTCTGTGTATCACCTCACCCTAGAACACCCCCAATCGGTCAAATTTCCTTTCGGGGCAGCCCTCCAGGGAGTGAAACCCATTCTGATTGGTAGAAGGCAGTGGCAGGAATTTTTAGAGGGGTCACATGACACCCTTCACTTCCAGTCATGTGTCCGTCTTGACTCCAAAAGTAATACCCCCGGGGGTGGGTCTTAGGGTGACAGGTGGGAGGGGTCTGGAGTGGTCAGAGGTGGGGTCTATGTTTGATTGATGGTAGGCCCCATATACTACTTACATTCTAGAGACCCTTTGACTAGGAAGCTTCAGTGAATGAGATTTGAATGGAGCTGGGACCCAGCAAAAATGAGCAAGATTTGTTAGATTCCACAAAAGGGCCATTAAAGCTAAAGATAGCCTTTGGCTAAGGTTGTTGATAAACAGGGATAGCTGAAAGTTGCTTATTATTGTGTGTAACAAAAGTATAAATGCTTGCTGTAATTGTTTACCTGTTAAGAGACCTGTCTAGGAAGCGGAGACCCTATGTCCTAGTGCACTCTCTCCCTGCTGTAGTTGCTAAACAGAATAAAGTATCTAACTTTGCTGTACCCAACCAAAAAGTGACAACTAAGTTTTTTTCTGACAGACGTTTTGGAGATCATGGGGAAGGAACAAAAGGCCTGTTAGGAGTCATGAAAAGAGAAGACTGAATAGTGGGAATAGAGGGGAGATCTTTCAGAACCATAAGAAGAGTAATGGTAAAGCTTAGGAAAAAAGCTAAACTTTGACATGATCCTTAGTTTTTCTAAATGTAGAATTGGTTGAAGTTTTCTGACCAAAAACGTTTCTTGATGAAATATGTTTTTTTCCACAGGAAAATCTTGATTTCTAATACATTTTCCAAAATTCAATAGGAAGAACTCAAACAAAATGTTTATCTTTAAATTGACATTTTGAAATGTTTCAGATCCAAGTTTGTGAACTTTTAATTACAACCCCCCCACTCCCACCCCCCTGATTCGGGACCAAAAAAAAATAGAAATATCAGATTTTCCCATGGGATGGAAATGCCATTTTCCAACCAGCTTTAACTAAATCAGTTCACCTGTCTAGTGAAAATATTATTAAAGCCATTTTCTTTTTTTGAGTTAATCACTGAAGCCCTGATCCTCCAAGGTACTTCATGCCTGGTCTAAAGGATTAGGATACTCAGAACTTCACAGGATCAGGCCCTAAAAAAGTATATTGATCCAATGTGCCATACAACTTGTAAAGACACATGCATTTTCTTTTTTCCATTCTTGGTGAAGAATCATAGCTTCTAAATACATTTGTGACTAATGTACACCATATGCAAGTAAATTACAGGTGTTGAGTTGAATTGGCGTAGATGTGGGGTTTTGGTTTTGTGGGAGGTTTTTTATTATTGTTTATGGACACAGTAAAGAATAGTTTGTGGCAAATTTGCACTTGAAAGTTTGTGTCCTAATTGCAGACTTTGTGTTCAAACACATACAGCTATTTTTAAACTTAGTGAGGGAATAAGTAGTAGTGATCCTTTTATTTTATTTTATTTTTACTATAGCCCAGTTTCATTGCTTGCTTACAACTCATTTTAAAGTAACTTTATTTCAGATAGTCTAGTGAAATTTTTCATCCACAAATGGCAATTGCTCCCAGTAAACAATGTGAAAATTGTATTTACATTTTACAATTACCTGCTTCTGACTGAAATTAAGAACTGAATAGTGGCAAGCTCAGGAAACCCAGTTTTGAAACATATATTAATATGTCTGTTTTAAAATTAAATTGTTTATTTTTTTAATGTGTTCATGTCAGAAAGGAAGGCTGGCCTTGTTGTAAACGTGCTGTACTAAGACTAGTGAGTGCTAGGTCAGTTTCTTCTTCCACCACAGACTTCCAATGTGATCTTGGGTAAGTTACCTTGCCTCAGTTTCTCATCTGTAAAAATGGGATTATAGCACTTCCCTCACAGGTGTGTGGTGAAGATAAATGCATTAAAGATTGTGAAGCACTCAGATACCACAGCGATGGACTCTGCATAAGTACCTAAGATAGATAGTGCTTGAGGAAGTCACATGATTGTGCCATGTCTCAAGTCCCCATTTATGAAACAGGGAAAATAATATTTCCTTTCTCCAAACTTTATTTGTCTTGCCTACTTAGAGTATAAACTCTTTGGGGTAGATTGTGTTTGTACAATGCCTAGCAGATTGGAGCCAGGATCTTTGCAGGGGCCTTTAGGCATTACCATAATAAAAATAATTAGTAGCTTTGTGCTTATTTCTTATACTATATGAGATCCTTTATGAAGGGAAAGCAACATGAAGCCCTGGTCTACACTACAAGTTTAGGTCAAATTTAGTAGCGTTAGATCGATTTAACCTTGCACCCATCCACACGATGAAGCCATTTTTATTGACTTAAAGGGGTCTTCAAATCGTTTTCTGTACTCCTTCCCGACGAGGGGATTAGCGCTGAAATTGACATTGCCGGGTCGAATGTGGGGGTAGTGTGGATGCAATTCGACGTTATTGGCCTCCGGGAGCTTTCCCAGAGTGCTCCATTGTGACCGCACTGGACAGCATTCTCAACTTTCATGCACTGGCCAGGTAGACAGGAAAAGCCCCGCAAACTTTTGAATTTTATTTCCTGTTTGGCCAGCGTGGCGAGCTGATCAGCACAGGTGACCATGCAGAGCTCATCAGCAGAGGTGACCATGTTGTTCCAGGATCGAAAAAGAGCTCCAGCATGGACCAAACGGGAGGTACTGGGTCTGATCACTGTATGGGGAGATGAATCCATGCTATCAGAACTCTGTTCCAAAAGACAAAATGCCAAAATATTCAAAAAAATCTCCAAGGGCATGAAGGACAGATGCTATAACAGGGACCTTCAGCAGTGCCTCATGAAACATAAGGAGCTCAGGCAAGCCTACCAAAAAACCGAAGAGGCAAACGGCCTCTCCGGGTCAGACCCCCAGACATGCCACGTCTATCATGAGCTGCATGCAATTCTAGGGGGTGCCCCTACAACTGCCCCACCCCTGTACATGGACTCCCGTAGGAATGAGGATTTTGGGGATGAGGAAGATGAGGAGGAGGAGGAGGTTGAAGACAGTGCACAGCAGGCAAACAGAGAAACCATTCTCCCCAACAGTGAGGAACTGTTTATCACCCTGGAGACAGGGATTCAGAAGGCTGGAGGGGGATCAGGGCTGGGGCGGGGGTTAGGGTGCGGGAGGGGGTCAGGGGTACAGGTTCTGGGCAGTGCTTACCTCAGGCAGCTCCTGGAAGCAGTGGCATGTCCCCCACTGGCTCCTACACGGAGGCACTGCCAGGGGGCAGTATGCATAGCCCCCTGGCTGCCCCATGTCTAGGAGCCAGAGTGGGGACTTGATGCTGCTTCCAGGAGCCACACAGAGCCAAGGCAGGCAGGGAGCCTGCCTTAGCCTCGTTGTGCTGCTGACTGGACTTTTAACGGCCTGGTCAGCAGTGCTGACCAGAGCCACCAGGGTGCCTTTTCAACCGGTGTTCCAGTCAAGAACAGAACACCTGTTTCCTGCCATTTGATTCCTTCTGCATTCAGAGACACAGGACTCTGTATGGTCTTTGTAAATAAACAATGCTGCATCAAAAAAATAACTGACTATCACCAATTTCTGCTCCCAACTGTAATGTCCCCAGGACACCAAACTCTGATTAGCTGCTCATGTCAGAAAGGAGCAACACTTGATTACATCCTGTCTTTCTTCACAAATATTTTTGGTTTCCATGTCAACTATAATTAGGACTACAATTTTGTCATGGTGGTCAGAGAAGCTGTGAATTTTGAAGACCATGAAATTCAGCCAAATTAACTTGCATTGCGACCTAGCGCACAGAGTAGCATAGCCATTCAGGTTTGGCCCATCTGCCCCTGTCTAGATGGAGATGTCAGAATGGACAGGCCAAACCTGAGTGGCACTGCGACTCCGTACGCTAGGTCTCAACGCCAATCAAATTTGTCCCACTGTCCTTCTGTCACCAAACAGAGTAGTGTTGCAAAAAATGGGTGCTAGGCTGCAGCACCCAGAGTGTGAAGCTAGGTCCAGCTCTGTGGGACAGGTGCCACTGGGCGGGCACATTCTCCAACCTCCCACCCCAATGAGCCCTCCACTCCCTGCCTTTCTGTTACTTGTCTTTCTGTCATGCGCCTCTGCTGTGAAATTTATTAAATATTCCTGTGACAAAATCATAGCCCTAACTCTAATCCATGGGAAATCATCAGTTTTGAGGATATGCCATACCACTATTGTGATATTACTTATCCTGGCACCAAAGAGGAAGCATAGCATTCTGTTTTATTTATCCTGGCTACAGAAGCCTCTAGAGATTTTCCCCTCAGTAGAGTCTCCAGCTGTATACCTAGAGGGTGAGAGAGACTGTACCTGCACAATGGTTCATCTTCCTGCTGTCCTTTTAAATGTAAATGGCAGGAGATTTTTTTTAAAAGTGTCTTTCTGTTCTGTCTTATTGCCAACAAATCTGAGCTGGTAAAATGTCACATGTTGGCAGGACCGCCCAGAGGGGGGTGCAAGTGGGACAATTTGCCCCAGGCCCCTCTGGGGCTCCCATGAGAGTTTTTCAGGGCCCCTGGAGCAGAGTCCTTCACTCGCTCTGGGGCCCATGGAAAATTCTCACGGGGCCCAGGCCCCCGGAGCTTCTTCCGCTCTAGGTCTTTGGTGGCGGGAGGTCCTTCCGCTCTGGGACCCGCTGCCAAAGTGCCCCGAAGACCAGTGGCGGGGGGTCCTTCTGCCCCAGGACCCGCCACCAAAGTGCTGGGTCTTTGGCAGCAATTTGGCGGCGGGGGGCCCTGCCTCCGAAGACCACAGGGCTCCTGAATTCTCTGGGCAGCCCTGCATGTTGGCTGTCTTATTGAAAAGTAAATCCAACAGAGCTGCTGCAACCCGGTTATTTTAGCCCTTGGGAACTGGTTCTGCTATGAAATTTTTGTTTAATTTCTTGGAAGTTGAAATAACGGTGATTTTTGATCTTCAAAAAGCAAGTTTGGTTTTAGAGAGAGCAAGATTAAGTGGATTAATTTTTGTAGCTCCTGTCTTGTTTAGAGAATCAACAAGACAGTTGTCCAACAGAAATTGCACATGGTGATCAGTTTTCAATATATAGGGTTGTTTGTGTGTTGTGGAGCAAGGTGCTGTACATTTTAGCATACATTACAACAACACATATTTCATTGTGTAGTGTGGATATTTTTCATTGTATAGTGGATGCAGTTTCTCTCTAGGATGTAAGTGTGTTAGAAACTAAGTACAATCTCAAATATCATAATAGACGTGTCTGTCATTTATTTACACAAGGACCAATGCCTTTTGTCTCAAGTCACTGCACAGTCAGCATAGCAGTCAGAACAGAAACAGTCCTGAAAGCAATTCAAAAGGCTTCTAATGTGTCTCTCAAGAGAATGAAACAGTTGTGTTGAAGAAGGTTCCCTGCCAGTGCTCCATATCTGACAATAAGAATTTGTACTCAGAAAGAACTTACTGTATTACATCTGCCTCATTCAGCTGGCAGCCTATCGGTGTTACCAATTGACCATAGCATCCTTGTAGCAGAGGATCTGACTGACCTTGAGTGAAACAGGTGAGTTGATTACTTTCTACGAAATATACATTTCCAGTGACTTTTCTCAAAACCCTGTTTAATGACTCCTTAAAACCTTGGACACCTGCAGTGCTTGTAGTTGTTCACCGAAACTATGTTTTATCCCCGGAACCTCTGATATAATAAGCAGAGAACATAAAGAAACCCTAGGTACAAAGAAAAAAGACATTTTCCCTGTAATTTCCCATGTTCATGTTATTTTCTCTGCATGTTGCGCTTTCTGTTAGCAGTTGCTAAATCAGCTCTCTTAAATGAAGCAACTGTTATAATAACAAAGTGATCACAATTATTTTCCTTTTCTAATTTTGTCTTTTTTATTGCATGTCTTAAAGTTGCTGCAAAGGTACATTGCAAGAAATGTACTAACACACACAAGCTTATATCACAGAAGTTAGTCAGAAGTAAAAACAACCCAAGTCATGTAGCAAAGAATACTGCTTAGAAAAGCAGCTTCACATCCACTATGTTGGCAATCATTTTGCAATCATTGTAATATTTTGTGAATTTGGGAAGGTGGTGGAGAAGAATTGATATTTGATTCACCTGTATGACACCAAACAAAGGGCATCTGGTACCACATACAAAGGGTCAGATGTAAGAGTATTGGGATGAAATTTAGGGGGGAAAAGATCAAATGTTATTAGGAAAAAGCTCCTGAGAGATGAGATCCATTGGACTGTGGAATAGTCTCCCAAGAGAAATTGTGCAAGCTGCACTACTTACAACATTTAAAATCAGACTGGGTAAAGCAGTAGAAAAATATATAAAAAGAACAATCCTGCATCAGCAGAGAGATGGCCCAGATGACCTAACAGGTCTTCTGTGGCTGTGAGTCCCCTGAGTCTGGGTGTCTGCCGGAAATTCAGAACTGGTGGCAGTTTCCCACTGGAGCGGGGGAGAGCTGAAGGCAGGCAGACTCTCCCTCTTTCCCTCTCTGCCCCTCTGGAGGGATCCACTGGTAGGGGGGACAAGAATCTTCCTGAAGAAGAAATGAAGCAGGTAGGGGACTTGTACAATTAGGGGCTGCTGTTGCTGTTGGGAGGCTTGGAGACATATAAACTCTCAGCCAGGCACTAGTTCCTCCTGCTGCTCCCACCCAGAGTGTCCTGCCTGATGAGGCAGCCAGTGAAGAAGCAGAAGCAGGAGAGTTGAGAGAAGAGAGAGTGAGAGAAAGGAGAGTGATGACAGAGGTGGCATTATGCAATGAAGCAATCTGCCACTAGATCAGGTATAGCCAGTAATAACAAATGGACACAGGATCAAATTCAAAATGCTGTGTGCAAATCATCTCTAGTAGACACCTGAGGAGTCGATCCTTCTTACACTTTGGCAATACTTGTATAGCTTGTCATGTCAATAAAATCTCATTGAACTGAAGTGAAAATAAGCCCAGGAGAAAGGAGAAGACTCTTCCTCTGCTAAATACAGAGTGAGAGTTGCATTCCACTTTACCTTAACCCTGGGTTTATGCTAACTGTATTTAGACGAACCACCTAACAGGTCAGAGGCAACTGCTTATGTCTGAAACTGGGACTATCTTAAGAAGCTTACAAAGGTGGGAAGGGTCTTGGTAATGGCAATTCTGCTGAACCAAGTGGCTTTAGCTATTTTCTATGCTCTTTTCTATGTTTAATGTAAAGGATAGAAAAAATGTCAAAAGAGATTTCAATGCAAGCAGAAATATTGAAGACAAATTCTGATGTCCATTAAAACACTGTACTTCTGGCTTCACTGGAATTAATCTAGATGAACTATAGTGTAATAACAGGTTTCAGAGTACCAGCCATGTTAGTCTGTATCCGCAAAAAGAACAGGAGCACTTCTGGCACCTTAGAGATTAACAAATTTATTTAAGCATAAGCTTTCGTGGGCTACAGCCCACTTCATTGGATGCATACAGTGGAAAATGCAGTAAGAAGATATACATATACACAGAGAACATGAAACAATGGGTGTTACCATACACACTCTAACGAGAGTGATCAGTTAAGGTGAGCTATGAGTGTAATAGAGAGTAGAACCTGGCCTTGTGGTTTTAAAAAATAAATCCAAACAGTTTTGGAACCCACTGTGTAAATGACAAGTAAGTATCAGTCTCTCTGACCAAGGATAAGATGCTTGGGTTTATGAACATTAGAAAACACTGCAGTTTGAAAAAAGCACACAGAACAATGCTAATATCAACTTGTAATGCTACTTTACATTTAAAAGGCTTAGCATAGTAAAGGCAACCAGCATGTGCATACATTGCAAGGAGCCTAATCTCTAACATCAATAGGCGTTTAGTCCTTTTGAAACATTTGCAAGAATGGCTTTTCATATTTAGAGGCAAAGCTAGTGCAATGAGTTTAATGAGGAAAAATCAGAAACCAATTACAGTGGCTATTGGTGGATGCCAGATGTTTAAAATATTCATTTTGGAACTGATTACTGCTACTCAAGTTCATTGGTTTTGGACTGTTGATGCTTTAATGCAATATCGTTCTTTGGTACCACTCTACAGTGCACAGTCTCCATTAGGGTTTTCTCTTAGGCCAGGAGTTTGTGTAATAGCATTGCTTGTGAGATACTGTATAGGTGGAGAGCTTTGTAAGAATTTGATATAGGACTGGAAGCCACACTACAGCAGAGGTAAGGCAAATGTAAAATTCTTCTATGTGGCTTTGTAGTGAAGATTCGCAATGTGTAATATAGAAAATTTTGCAATGTTAAGGATAATTATATACTGTGTATGCCCTGGTCATAGATCCTTTTAGATTGGCTGGCATAATTTGTGTGTGTTTATAACATTCTACAAACATCCATCTTCAGTTAGGGCCCTGCAAATCTGCGGATATCTGCAGACCATGTTCGCAGATCACAGATGAATGCGGATACACATTTTATATCTAGAGCCCTGCAAATCTTGGGATATCCACTTTATCTCTGTTGACCACGTTTGCAGATTGCAGATCGGATGCGGATACAAATGTTGTATCCGCGCACTACCCTACTTAAAGTGCCATTTTTCTGAAACACTGTCTGTCAGACTGAAATCAAACCGTCCACCTACATATTGCTAAACTTTGCTGGATCACTGGGGGATATAGGGAGAGAACTAACTAGGAGCTATCAGATGCTGTGGATGAGGGGACTGGAGACTTGCTGTGTGGGTCATTTCTTCCTAGAGACCCCAGCGGAAGCAACCCCCTCTTCCTGGGGGTACAGAGAAATGGCCAGAGGCTGTTGGACACTGGGGAGACCAAGAATGCGGTGCAGGAATAGCTATGTGATTTCCTCCCACCAGAGATGCTTCCAGGTACAAGCCTTTAGATACTTTTACCCTGATTTTAGAGTGTTTAATGTTACAGTTTTAGTATGAAGTTATAATAATATCCTTGACAAAGAGACATTTGATTGTTGAGCAAAAGTGTATGTTTTAAGAAAAGAGATAATTATAACCAGGAACTCTTAGCATAGAAAAGAGATGTTTAACATGAATACAGTTCAGAGGATAACTCTGCAAAAATGATTTAGTTCTGTTATCACGCAGTTATTATGATCTGTCCACATACATATATTTAACTTCCATGTATCCCCTTCCTGTTAAACATAATACTCTGTCCTTAAGGCCTATTTCAGGGTGCCCAACTCTTATGATTTCATTGTGACTCCTGTGATATATGGTGGGGTTTTGTTTTAAAGTTCCAGCTCCTGGAGTCACATGATTTTTTGAGAACATCAGCTTTCATTTTCAAAAAAGAAACGTTGCTAGTTAAGACATAGGTGCCGATTCTGTGGGTGCTCTGGGGCTGGAGCACTCATGGGGAAAAATTGGTGGGTGCTCTGCACCCACCGGCAGCTCCTCGCCCCACCCCTCCATCCCACTTCACCTCCACCTCCACTCCGCCTCCGCCTCCTCCTCCTCCCCTGAACGCACTGCCGCATCCTGCTTCTTCCTCCTCCCTCCCAGCATTTGTGCTGTGAAACACCTGTTTCGCGCGGCAAGCGCTGGGAAAGAGGAGGGAGGAGGAGGAGGAGGAATGCAGTGTGCTCAGGGAAGAGGCAGGGCTGGGGCAGGGATTTGGGGAGGGGTCCAATAGGGGCAGGGAGAGGACAGAGTTGGGGTGGAGCCAGGGGCAGGGGAGGCGCGAGCATCCACTGATGCCAACGAAAGTTGGCATCTATGAGTTAAGATAGCAATGATACCCACCTAAGAAGTGTGGGAGACCCTAGTTCCAATCTTTTCTTCTTATGCAGCAGAGGGGGAACTGAAGCAGGATCTCCCATATACTGAGTGAGTTCTCTAACCACTGGGCTAACGGTGATGAGGGAGGCCACCTCCCCCTCCCTGCCATTTGGTGACTTCAGGCCTCCTTTGCTTTTGTGAAAATACCCCAAATTGAAAAGAGAAACTTAATGAGCATGAAACAAAAAATATTTAATTTAGATATTTCTGAAATATTTTGACTTTTTTTCTGAAAGTTACTCACTGAAAAAAATGTTGCCCAGGTCTCTATATGATTCATATTTAACAGCTCCCTCCCACTGAGGCCAGGTCTACACTGCGACTTTAAATCAGTTTAATGGCCAATATACCGATTTAACGCTGTACCCGTTCACACGACGTCGTCATTAATATCGAGTTAAACGGCTCCTTAAATCGATTTCGGAACTCCTCCCAGACGAGAGGAGTAGCGCTAAATTCGAAAGTGATAACTCGGATTAGGGTTCGTTGGACGGAAATCGACATTATTGGCCTCCTAGAGGTATCCCACAGTGCACCACTGACCGCTCTGGTCCGCAATCCGAACTCGGATGCGGAGTGCCGGTAAACAGGAAAAGCCCCGAGACCTTTAGAATGACATTTCCTGCTTTCACGTGTCCAGCTCTGATCAGCACGGGTGGCGATGCAGTTCAAATGCAAAAGTAGCTCCTGCATTGAACCTTACGGGAGATACTAGATCTGATCGCTGTATGGTGAGACAAATCTGTTTTATCAGAGCTCCGTTAAAGAACAGGAAATGCCAAAGCGTTTGAAAAATAACTCCAGGATACACAGCGGTGCGTGACAACCGTAACGGGAAGCCAGAGACTCAAACGGATGCTCATGGAGGAGGAGGGGAGGGGTAATGAGGACTACAGCTACCAGTCTCCACAGCAGTCTCTGAAAACTATTTGCATTCTTGGCTGAGCGCCCAATGTCTGTAGCTTAATACACGGTGTCTTGCGTGGTTCACGGAACAGCTCGTCAGTCTCTTCCCCCCCCAGCACGTGAAAGAGAAGTAAAATAAATAATTCCTTACTGAAATGTACTGTACTGAATGTCTGGCAGAGAGTACCGAGGTGTTGACAACGGTCTGGATACCGTTTGTGATCTCAGGGTCCATGATTGCTGTGCTATGGCGTTTGCTCAATGCACTCTCGGGAAAAAGGCGCCAAAGGGTTGTCTGCTGCTTCAGTGCACCGCTCCTGAAATCGATGGTAGCTTTGGACCATGGACGCAAACAATCGATTTCGTGATCCCACTGTGGACGCGCTAAACCGATTTTATTAGATCTGTTTTGTAATATCGGTTTAAGCTAATTCGAAATAATCGTGCAGTGTAGACGTACCCAGAGTTAAGGGCAGGAACTTTGAGTGGGATAGGTGTCAGTGGTGGTTCTTCTGAGTGATGGTGAGTGCCTCTTGGCTTCCTGACTGCTTTCTCCTCTGGTGAAGGATGCTCTGTGCCTACATCCCCTTTGCCCTCTTTCAGTCTTGCCCTCCTTAATCCTATTAAATGGAAGAGGAAAAGGGAGGAAATGTCCTGAGGAGAAAGAAGGGTTAAGTCTGAATAGCAGAGTGAGAGTGGATTTGCGGGGAAATGGAATAAGTGTGAGAGACTGAGGGGTAAGGAAGTGATTTCCTCTTTTCATTTCAAATTTTCCGCTCCTTCCTCTGCTCTGTCACCAGATTCTATGCTTCACTCTTTCTCCCTGTACACACACATAGCACAATATGCTGACAAATTAACTGTACCCTGACAAAAAATTTGGTTCTGCTCCTCACAAGCCCTCACACTTGATACTGCTCCCTCCACATAGACCCACCCAATTGTTTCTGCCCTCTGGAGCCCCCCACATGCCTGCCTCTACCTTTTTTCTATTCTGATATTCTCCTGTGCTCTAAAACCTGCTCCTTGCTCTGACTTCCCTCCCATGAAAAGAGCAGTGGATCCAGCTTATCTGTGGGAGGCACCCCCAGAGTAGGACCTTCATTTCTCAACTCCCCAGACCTGGTAGGGTCGCCAGCCTGGATGGGGAGTGTCCAGGAGACATGGCATAGCTGACCCAGGTAATGTTCTGGCCCTGTGTTTGTAGGGAAGGATTGGTGGCCATATTTGCCAGGAGATGAAGATGTCAGCCACTCTGACTAGCTACCATTTGCCAGGCAATCAGAAAGGGAATTCCCCATAGGTTAGAAAGTTTACCTGCAGACCCATAGAAGGGGAAAGCCCATGGAATGGGCAGACCTGTGGTTCTAGTTCACTTATTTATGGTGTAATGTTTTGGAACCATTGGAAGTTACCTGGTAGGAGCCTCATTCATGTGAGTAATATTTATTCCTAAAAGTAGTTTTGACTGAGTAAGGACTGCAGGAGCTCTTTGCTTCTTTCATGACCTTTCTAGTTTTACAAGGCCCTGGCCTCCTGCGATTTTTCTGTTGGGTGGGAAGGAATGGCAAAATGCCCTAGAGGTAAGGCTTTTGTGAGCAGCTTTGTTTCCACAATGACAATCTGGCAATGTTGAAAGGGGAAATTTTGCACGACCCTGAACTAGAATTAAATCTCCTTTAATGTTGGATTATGACAATTCTTACTCACACAAGTTGACTTCAGTGGTATAGAAAAGTGGTCATCATTGGATTATCTAGAGCAGGGGTTCTCAAACTTCATTGCACCATGACCCACTTGTAACAACAAATTACTACATGACCTCAGGAGGTGGGACCAAAGCCTGAGCCTGCCCAAGTCCCACTGCCCTCTGTGGGTGGGTTGGTGGCTGGGGGCAAAGCCCAAGCCCCACCACTCAAGGCAGGGGGGCCCAAAGCCAATGCCTGAGACCCACTGACCCACATGGTGGGGGGGGCCCAAAGTGAAAGCCCAAGGGCTTCCTCCCCAGGTCGAGGGCCTGTAACCTGAGCCCTGCCACCCAGGACTGAAGCCCTCGAGCTTCGGCTTCAGCCCTGGGCAGTGGGGCTCAGGCTTCAGCCCCAGGAAGTCTAACACCAGCTCTGACAACACCATTAAAAAGGGATCATGAGCCACTTTGGAGTTCTGACCCACAGTTTGAGAACCCCTGACCTAGAGTATGAGGAGATGAAGCCATGCTCTACCTCTCCCTTCCTCCGGCTTCTCAGCTTAATACACGAAAGCTAGAAAGTGAAAGCTACTTCCACACTCAGATTGTTATGATGCAGTTGAATGAAGTAGCATGTTTCAGCCTGAATCCAGTTATTTTTATTGCACTGAGCAAAAAGGAGGAGGATCTGGACTTTACAAAAAAGGAGGGCTCCTCTTGTGAGTACAGGTTATCCACATGAGAGAGCCTTTGAAGTGTCTGCCCTTTCAGTTGCTGTTACCCCAGCTAACACAGCTATCTCCTGACTAGGCAGCACATCTTATATCAAGCACTCCTATTCTGTCCAGGAGTACTCTGTTTGATTCACCTGCTGTCCAGGCTATTAGTTTAGATATACCCAGTATTGTTTATATTCTTAAATATTTTTCTGATTAGGATTTTAATATATCCTTTCTAATTGCAAGACTGTTTGATCAGGGATTTGTTACAAGGAAAAATGTGAGATGGCAAATGAAATTGCTGCTGTGTGAAGTTGACGCACTAGGTGGGGTGGTTGTTATACTGATGTCAAATTGCTGGCATGAGGACACAACAATATTTTCTTTCTTTTATGAAGTTATATAAAGTACATGAGTCCTTGTGTAGCAGGATTAATTAATTACTCCAATTATTTTTAACATTTAGGTTTCATTCATACCTGAATGGTTTGAAGTCACAGTAGAGTCATTATTAGGTTTGGTTTCTTTAAACACCAATTCAGCTGTCTTTAAGAGAATAAAAAGCTAACTAACCGGACAGCATTGTTTTTAAAATTCCTAAAAACAATTTGTGTTCCAAACTACAAAGGTTGTTTAAGCAGTTAAAAAAAGTAATTATCAGTCAGTGCTACTGCTCACAGCCAATGTAATGTGATGTAATGTAATGAGCCTTAAGTTATTGGTTGTGCTAGTGAAATATGAGCTCTTTGTAGTATTTGATTCTGCTGTGCTTGGCCACGGTTTGGGCTTTTCATATTGATCTTCAAAGAGACTGAGTGAGGAGCAGGTGAGAAGTCAGTTCTGTGACACTTATTTGTGTTGTACTGTGCTGGAATCGTCAGAGGCTGGTATTCTCCATCCTGAGGTTGTTGCACACCTATGGCATTAGTGAACTTCAGTTCACGATGGGATAAGAAGTCTGCTGTTAGAAGAACCAAGATTTCTAGCATATACACCAAGTGCTTTGTTTCTGAGCTAAAACAGCAGGTTTATGAGCACAGAACAAACAGTAGTTCTGTGATGCAGACATCTGTACACTTTGGGAATTGGACTGAGTCCCATAACTAAATACATACAGGCTACAGAGCTCCTGCCGTATAGTGATGACTTTTGATCAGTATCAATCACATTAAATTTAAATCAGTGACCATGGATCACTTGATGATTACCTGTTCTGTTCATTCCCTCTGAAGTACCTGGCACTGACCACTGTTAGAAGACAAGATACTAGGCTAGATGGACCTTTGGTCTGGCCCTGTATGACCATTCTTATGAGAGAAGAAAGTGGAGTGCATTCCTTTACCTGTAGGGTTCCATAGCATCTTATGAGTAGAGGAAAAAACTAAAAAAAAATCTTTCTTTCATGATTTATTGTAAATTATTATTTATTATCTGAATTGTAGTAGTGTGTGGGAACCCCAGTCATGGACCAGGGCCCCATTGTGCTAGGCACTGTACACACACTGAACAAAACACAGTCTCTGCCCCAGATAGCATACAGTCTGGTGCATCTGGCCATGAGGGACTGATGAATGAGAATGAATTTCAATGGGTGGGGGATGAGTGGAGTGATATGTAGGGCCATGTAAACTTCACATATCTGATCCATCCATTCCCAAGCATGAGGGCCCCATCAGAAACGATGACAGAAATCAGACATTTTATCAGGGATTTATTTCTAAAAAAAAAAAAAAAAAGTAGTATTACAACAGTAAGTGATTAAATGGGTCACATGAGGATCAAATTCAAAAGATGACATAAATAGTGCAAGCATGTGTGGGTGTTGGTGAGTAAGGCAGAGGAGATTTTGTTGTACAGTGAAATTCAAATGTAAACCTATGTAGAGTGTAATTAAAAAGAAAAAGGGGGAGCTATATTTGTATAGAATAACGTCATACTGAATGTTGGTGTTTTCCAAAATGAAGCATTAAAAATCACTATTACTAAAACATTGCTCAATTATTTATTCATTATCATTACCTAAACTTCTCAGAGCAAATAAATGGAGAGAGCCTAGAGATGTTATCACAGTAATCCAGTTATTGGAGAAGTAATTAGCCAGATAGTGGAATACATCAATTATAAGTAAAAACAGAGAGCAAATAAATGATATCATTGACCTTATTCTCCTCCTAAATAGACACACTTAGTTAATGGGATAAACATAAAAAAAATTAGTCATAGTAGCTATAGCTAGCTAGGTTTTGACGGAGAAAAAAATATAGTAGCACCAAAGTCAGTGTGCTATCATACCAGTTGCCAACAGCTCTAAAGAGTCATTTCAGCAGCTGGGGAAGCCCCAATTTCACCTCGCTCATACCAGCCACAGGAAGTATGTGGTAGCAACATAGGAATAACTACAGTGCATCTATGCTACTTCAGAATACTACACAGAGAACATTTTAGAGCAGTTTTGTGGAAAGTTGCCTTAATGCACAAGAGGATCTAACTTCTCAGTTTGTTCTGTGTGTTCGAGATGGGGAAGAAGGACTAGTAAAATTCCTTTCTCCCAAGCAAATTTATGGCTGAAATCTTCCATCTGTTAGCATGGATAATATCACTGTTTCTAATGGTTATAACATTATCCAGCTCCTTTTTAGATTCAGACACAGCATTGACCCAATGCTGCTTTAAAGAACTAGATGATTTGAATGTCTAATTTTAAGTTAATTCTTGAGAACATCTTCCAAACTGCTTTTCTGTCTGATTTGGAAGTGGAAGTGTGTAAGAGTTCTGGTGAGTGTCAGGAAGGCATAGCCTGCCTAGCAGATCCTTGCAGATTCAAGGCTTGCCTATTACATTTTGTCTTGCTTTGACTGCAGCATTTTAGTGTTTGCTGAGCAAGAGCATGAACATGTCTGAATATTTCTTCGCTTAGGGCCCAATCCTGTAATCACTTATGTGAGTAACTTTATTCATATGAATGGGACCTTTGAGGTCAATGAGACTGCTTGCCTGGGGTTAAGCATTTGCAGGGTGAGTCCTTTATTTAAGGCATTCCCCAGAAAAATCTGCAAAGCCACCATATTGTCCTTCTTAAAATATACTTCTTCCATGATACCTACAAAGTGCTAGACAATGACTAGGCAGATGGTGTGTAATGAGTGCTGCTTATATCATTGCTGATCATAATTATCTTGCTGTTATCCTGTTCTCTCCCATCTGATTGTGTATCTACCTGTTGTCTCTTGACTTATGCTTAGATTGCAAGATCTACAGGGCAGGGTTTGGCTCAGTTATGTGTGTACACAGTGCCGAGCACAACAGAGTCCTGATCTATGACTGGACCCCTAGGCACTACTGTAATCAAAATAATAAATTTGCCAATAACCATGACTAGAAAGAGGAGAACAGTTTTAAAGAGAAGACTTCCACTTAGATGAGTTTAGGACACACTTGGCTAATCTAAGAACAAATCCTATTCCAGGGCTGTGTGTGTTATGCCTTTATAGATCTTTATCACGACAGCTGTTAAATTGAACTAATTGAAATGTAAATTAAATGGCCAGGAAAGGATTTCTAATTAAGCTATGAATTCATTCCTCCTACTAGACAGTTGCAGATACTAGCATAAGCAGGTCTCCTACTTGCTTCCTGTTTCCAGATAATTTTAAAATGTCAGTCATTTTTGCTTAAAGTTATATTTTTAGAAGTAGGCAAAAAGTAATCCTCCCCTGCTTTACAATGTAGTATCATATTTTTACTGACTCATTTTTTAGGATTTCTTTAAGTGTTTTCTTAAACTCTTGGAACATTGAATAAATGTGTAGTTTTTACAGGATCCAGTCCTGCAACCCTTGGTCAGAAGAACATTGGCCTGGATCATCTCCACCCACCCCCCAGATCCGCACATGAAGGGGACTCTCTGCACATTGATTGCCTCCTTACCATATGGAAAATGAGGCGGTCATTGTTTCCATAACATCCCCGTCCTTTATCCGGACACCACAGAGGGATTGCTGCATCTCTGGGATCATCTGGAGGGGTTGGAGACTGGGTGGATCAAGAGGCTAAGTACTGGGTGGAAGGGGATGTAAATCTTCTGCCTCCCATCATCCCCCAACCCTGAGAAACTTAAGCAGAAAAGGTAATGACTTGTGCTTTTATTGTCTTCTCCATAGAGCACCACCACCACATAAGTCCTGGGGGCAAGCAGTGACTGGGGGAAGGTGGCTGGTTGCTCAGCTCCAATGGAGTACACTGCCTGGGGGTGGGAGGCAGAACCTCTGCACATATGTCCCTGGCCTCTCCTGGACCCTGGAGCATACACCTGTTTGAGGGAGGGAGGTTGTCTGTAGTCTGTCTTGTAAATCCTGATTTCCTAACAGAACACTGCAAAGAATATCAACACTGGGTTCCCAATGGAGATTTCCTCCTCCAGTGTCACATCCTGTAGGCTTTTTCATGGTGAGAGATGATTGTGAGAGTAACAGTTTGTGCACTTGTCTTTAGATGGAGAGGTGTAGAGTTAGGAACAAAATTCTGATCTATTGAAATATTAATATAGTTTCATATTCACTGATACTCTCGTGTGCTTGACAGGTTTGTTCATAACAGGAACCTACATAGGATCCTTTATAGAACTCCAGGTGAAATTTGTTGAGGCCTAGCACTTAGGTTTTAGTTTATTTTTAAATTAAAATTGTGCAATGAGTGCCCAGCAAAAGCTCTGGGAGTATGTATAGAAACATAAAACATTTTGAATTTTAATTAAAAGTTTTGTAGTGTAAGAAACCCAACCACTGGGACATTCCCCTGGTGTTATCTGACCAGTGATCTGCTAGTTCACTCCAGTCCTTGACTCTGGGAGCCAGCCTTACCCTACTCTGCTGTGAGAACCCCCACTCCTGGGCTGTTCATACACAGCCTCTGGCATGTAAGCTGCTCCCAGCTACGTGAATGAGCTGTTTTGGCCAGCCGCTGCTTGGATTGTGCAATTGAATGGCATTAGCCAATATCTCCAGTCCCTGACACAACCCGAGGAACCTCCATCTTGCAGTGTCCAGTTATTCCCACTGGATGCTGCAAGCTTATATGAGTTCATCAATTTAACAAAGAAATTGATATGTACCAGGCTTGTTATCCCAAGGGGAATCTCTGACATGCTTCAGACCAAACACACTGCTTTAGGTAGAATAAACTAACAAATGTATTAACTACAAAAGATAGACTTTAAGTGATTATAAAAGCACAACAAGTCAGATTTAGTCAAATAAAATAAAAGCAAATCGCATTCTACACTGATCTTAACACTTTCAGTGCCCTCACAAACTTAGATGCTTCTCATCATAGGCTGTCTGGTTGCTCTTCAGCTAGGCTGTCCCCTTTGATCAGCGCTTCAGTCTCTTGGAGGTGGAAGAGGGAGTGCATGGCAGATGTCTCTCCCTGTTACCTTGTCCTTTCTTCCCTCTTGGCTTTGCCCCCCCATTCAGAGTCAGGTGAGCATTACCTCATCGTAGTTCCAAACTGACCAAGGGAAGAGGGGTGACTCACTCGAGAGTCCAACAGATCCTTTGTTGCTGCCTTTGTTCCCCACTGTCCTTTGTTCCTTTGAGGCTAGGATGAATTTGTCCCATACATGCCTTGATGAGGTGTGAACTGCGCCTCTGCTCTTGGAGAGTTTTGCCTGGGCCTCTGCTCCTGGAGAGTTGTTGCCTGGGCTTGTTTTAAGCCATGAGGACACATTTTCAGCCTTATAACTATATACATGAAATTACAACCTATAACATAACTATAACAACAATGCTCAGTGAGTCATGAGCCTTCCAAAGACACCTGACATGACAAACTTTGCATTGGATACCACACAATCATGTTTTAAGGATGAACATGGGGATGCAGGGTGTTTCCCCAAGGCACAGAGCGTCACAACAACTATGTGCTAATACATGGGTTCTCGACTTGTGGGTGATGACCCCCTGGGGCAGGGGAATGGAAGCTTCAGGGTATTGTAATCAGGTTTCCCTTTCCATATTGCTCAAGAGGAGAGGGGAATCCTAGTGTGGGAACATTTAAGAGCCACGGTGCTAGTGCATAAACACCAGAAAGTGAATCTGAGCATAAAAAGAAAGTGAAAACTCCCCAGCCTAGTTTTACTCTTTATGCTGAATGATGTGCCCAAAAAAATGGTTTAAGTGGTGAAAAAGTGAATTAGCTACTTCAAATACATTATGTTTTAATAATTCAAGCATTATTAGTAATGCGGGGAAAGAACATTGTAATACTTATTTTGACAGAGTCCCTCTAATGTCATTCACACCCTGATTGAAGCTGAGCAGATTAAGTTTCTCACTACGATATGATGTAAAGAAAAGGTCAACAGAGTTCTAAAAATGCCAAACAGCTTTTCATAACCATTTTAATGTGCCTTTTGATATTGTGCGCAAGAGGCCACCCCTCCCTGGGTGTCTAAATATGCTCTTAGAGCACATGTTGCACAGTTTGCTTCTGCTGAAGGTTATTCTTAGAAATAAATGATGAAGGGTGTATCATTTCCCCTCCCCCACCTTTGTTGGTGCCTTAATACAAAAACCTGTGTTTGTAAGAAAATTACAGCATCCTAGATTGCAATGCCTATTTGGTGTGCAACTGCAAGCGGATGCTATTGTGAAGGGGAAAGAAAGAGAACAATGGTGCACAAATGTCACTTGGGTATCTTTTTATGTCTGATTATCACCCCAGGAGCACAGCGATGACTAGTTTTCCACAAAAGGAATAGATGGCTTTACATGATGTGCTGGGAGTGGATGCCCAGGTGAAAGAAATCTTGCAATAAATAAGGTATTTTGTAATACCTAGAGAGGGAAATAAATGCCACCTGCTCTTTTATAATATATATATTTGATCATGCGGTTACATCAGTACCAAGGACTTAAAATAATATAGTACTCGACTTCCAGCTTGTTGTTGATCATGATTTTATATACTTGCAGCAAAAGCTGTTATGTTGGATCTCTAACACTGCAATACCTCCTAATGCTATGCTGGAGTAATGGTTCAGCATTAACTCAGTGTGACAAGTGCCAGCTACTGAATCATCGCTTCCTGCAGCAACTGGAATTTCTTTGGTCTCTCTTTCAATATACTGACCAGACCTGACTCTGCTTAGCTTGTGGGATCCAATAAAATCACAGCTCACAGTGATAAGACTAGAGACTGGGCTATAAACCTTTTGGCTCCCCAGCTAGCTCTGCAGAGACAGGCAAGTTCCTTCTGATGTGTGTTATTCTCACACCTGTTTATGGCACCTCACTAACATGCCAATTTGTTTAATGTGCTTTATTCATATCAGTTTGGCTGTAAACTTGTCATAATACATTTTGGAGGAAATCATGGCGAAGCTATCAACTACAGAACTATGATAAAAAATAACTAGATGCTGCAGACTTTTCCCCTTTAACTGCAAATATATATCATTGTAGAAGTTTTAAAAAATACCCTTGCTTGGTTTAATTATCTTTAGAGGCATTTGAGTATCTGTTTTTAATAGGACTGTCAAGCGATTAAAAAAATTAATCGTTATTAATCGCACTGTTAATAATAGAAAGCCATTTATTTAAATATTTTTGATGTTTTCTACATTTTCAAATATATTGGTTTAAATTACAATGCAGAATACAAAGTGTACAGTGCTCACTTTATATTTATTTTTAATTACAAATATTTGGTCTGTAAAAAAACCAAAAGAAATAGTTTTTTTCAATTCACCTAATACAAATACAGTAGTACAATCTCTTTATCATGAAAGTTGAACTTACCAATGTAGAATTATGTCCAAAATAACCTGAATACAAAAATAAAACAATGTAAAATTTTAGAGCCTGCAAGTCCACTCAGTCCTTCTTTTTGTTCAGCCAATCGCTTAGACAAAAACTTTGTTGACATTTGCAGGAGATAATGCTGCCTACGTCCTGTTTACAATGTTACCTGAAAGTGAGAACAGGTGTTCTGATGACACTGTTGTAGCTGGCGTTGCAAGATATTTACATGCCAGATGCGCTAAAGATTCATATGTCCCTTCATGTTTCAACCACCATTTCAGTGGACATGCATTCGTGCTGATGACAGGTTCTGCTCGACAACCATCCAAAGCAATGCGGACCAATGCATGCTCATTTTCATTATCTGAGGGAGATGCTACCAGCAGAAGGATGATTGTCTTTTTTGGTGGTTCGAATTCTGTAGTTTCCACATCAGAGTGTTGCTCTTTTAAGACTACTGAAAGCATGCTCTACACCTCGTCCCTCTCAGATTTTGGAAGGAACTTCAGATTCTTAAACCTTGGGTCAAGTGCTGTAGTTATCTTTAGAAATCTCACATTGGTACCTTCTTTGCATTTTGTGAAATCTGCAGTGAAAGTGTTCTTAAAATGAACATGTTCTGGGTCATCATCCGAGACTGCTATAACGTGAAATGTGTGGCAGAATGCAGGTGAAATAGAGCAGGGGACATACAATTCTCCCCCAAGAAGTTCAGTCACAAATTTAATTAACAAGTGTCATCAGCATGGAAGCATGTCCTCTGGAACGGTGGCCGAAGCGTGAAGGTGCATATGAATGTTTAGCATATCTGACACATAAATACCTTGCAATGCCGGCTACAAAAGTGCCATGTAAATGCCTGTTCTTACTTTCAGGTGCCATGTAAACAAGTAGCAGGCAGCATTATCTCCTGTAAATGCAAACAAATGTCTTTGTCTTAGTGATTGGCTGAACAAGAAGTAGGATTGAGTAGACTTGTAGGCGCTGAACTTTTACATTGTTTTGTTTTTGAGTGCAGTTATGTAACAAAAAATCTACATTTGTAAATTGCACATTCATAACAAAGAGATCGAACTACAGTACTTGTATGAGGTGAACTGAAAAATACTATTTTTTTATCATTTTTACAGTGAAAATATTTGTGATAAAAATAATATACAATTTGATTTCACTTACAGCACAGAATACAATATATATCAAAATGTGGAAAAACATCCAAAATATTTAATGAATTTCAATTGGTATTCTATTGTTTAACAGTGTGATTAAAACTGCAATTAATTTTTTAAATCACGATTAATTTTTTTTGAGTTAATCATGTTAGTTAACTGTGATTAATTGACAACCCTAGTTTTTTCTGATGGTTTTAGAAATATTTACACTCACGGTGAAATTCATCCAGGTATACAAGGATCTCTATTCCTCTTATTGCCATAGGACAGGGATCGACAATGTTTGGCACGTAGCCCACCAGGGTAAGCCCCTGGCGGGCCAGGCCAGTTTGTTTACCTGCTGTGTCCGCAGTTCGGCCTATCGTGGCTCCCACTGGCTGCGGTTTGCCGCTCCAGGCCAATGGGGGTTACGGGAAGCGGCAGCCAACATATCCCTTAGCCTTGTATAGCAAAATTTATACTTTCCTAGTGGATGAGAGGCCTTTCTGTTGCATGAGTGTGGCAGTTGTGTCAAGTAATCCACCATCTTTGTGGTCTCCCTCATACAACCAATTAAAAAGTTGCATGCAAATTAGCTGTAGGGTAAGGGCAGTGACTGGTTCATTTATCCGTGATATTACAATGGTCTAGTATGCCTTACTGTACCTGAAAGCCTGTACTCTTGCACAGCCATAATTCATATGTCAAAACTGGATCATAACAGACTGTGAATCCCAGTGATGATTGAACCTGGTGATATTCTGAATGAAAAGTGCTCTCAACCATGCTTGTAATTGTTTCTGTCACTTCACACTGACTCAGTAGACATTCTAAGCTTCAGAGTGACACACAGAGTGACAATCCTGGAATGTTATTTTATAACTAACCTCATGTTGCCCACTGCTCATGGTTACATTACCCTCCAGAACTGTTCCACTATTTTCATGAGGATGGAGATAGACTTACACACAGTAACTATCAGGATCCCTCTTCTTTCGATGTTCTCATTACAATAGGGAGGGATTGAGAAAAATGGATGCAACAAACACCTCAAATACCTCCCTCTTTTCTGTGTCAAATCTTCCTTCTCACACATACACACCCCATTTAACACAAATAAAAACTCATGCCCCTTGTACATTTCCCATCCCTAACACCAGGGCCGGCTATAGGCTGATTCCCTCGATTCCCCGAAATCGGGTCCCACGCCTAAGAGGCCTCTGTGCCTTAGGCGCCTTTTTAATTTTTTTTACTCACCTGGCGGCAGTCCGGGTCTTCGGCGGCACTTCAGCGGCGGGGGGTCCTTCACTCGCTCCAGGTCTTTGGCGGCATTTCAGCGGCAGGTCCTTCAGTGCCACAGAAGACCTGGAGCGAGTGAAGGACTCCCCCGCCACCGAAGTGCCACCAAAGACCCAGACCACCACTGGGTATTAGATATCGGGCCCCACAGATCCTAAAGTTGGCCCTGCCTAATACACACTCTTCTCTATATTTTAAAGCCAAGGATGGAAGCCTGGCCTCACTAAAGTCAATGGGACTAGGATTGTACCCTGAGCCCTCGGGACAAGATTATGTTATCTTCCCTTTGTTTTTCTCTCTTGATAGGTAATTCCACTGTTACTGCCATGTATTTTTCCTGCTACTGTCTGCTTTGTTTTATGCCTAACATTAAAGTAAATTTCCCTCTTTTACCAAAAGTGAGGCCATAAAACATGGGAGATAAACCTGCAGACCAAACAGAGGGGAAAGTGGAGGGCAAAAAGGCAAGACTATAGTCCCAATATTGTGGATAGGGTAAAATCCATTTTGATGTAGCTATATGAAATACATTCCTATAATTCAGTGGTAAAAGCCTGACAAAACAGTTCAGTATTTCAGTCCTGTAAGGATGGAAGGGGCTGTTAAGGACTAGAGTCAGGCCATTTTCATAGATTCATGGAGTTTGAGGCCAGCAGGGACCATTAGATTGTCTGACCTCCTATCTATCACAGACCATTACATTTCACCCACTTACCCCTGTACTGAGCCCAGTAACTTGTAATTGTGTAAAGAATAACTTTGTGTTTGGCTACAGCATATCTTGTTTTGAAGACATCAAAGATGGAGAATCTACTGCATGGCTTGATAGTTTGCTCCTGTGGTTAATCATCTCATTGTCAAAAATGTAACGTGTGTCTCATTTCTGATTTGAATTTCTCTAGCTTCAGCTTCCAGCTATTTGTTCTTGTTACAATTTTCTTTGCTAGATTTAAGTTCCCTTTACTACCTGGTGCTTTCTCCCTTATAACTTTAAATATATGATCACTTTATATATTTAAAACACTTTTCTATAAGCTGAAACGTTTTTTGTACTAGCTATCCTCATCTGTCGGACTGTTCATCAAACACTGGTGAAGAGGTGCCAGTATACAAGTCACCGGTCAACAAAGCCAGACATTTCTGATACAAATCCAGATATAAAATGTTCATAAAGTTTGGGTTTGTTTGGATCCAAGGTTTTGGTTTTGTCTGTTTTATATAATTGTATGTGGCCAGGTACAACTGGTGAAACAAAGATTGCAAGGTTTTGTTTCAGGATCATCTCTGTTTTCATTGAGAAAATCATGTGTTTTAATGCACTTGTTTGTAATGTTTAATCTATCTTTAGTACAAGGCAGGAGAAAGCATTTTATTTTTAAGTATAATGTTACCTGTTTTGATGTGCTAGACATGTAAATGATATATTGTGTTTGTATAATGAGGAACTGAACAGCCAGACATACATTAGCGCTATCCAGGATCTTGTAGTCTTTTTTTATTGACCATTTACCCTTTTTGTGTTAAGGAGGGAAGCTGTACTGTATTAAACTTTTTTGTTTGTTTGGCAAAGACCCAGCCCTATTTTCTCGATGGCCATTTGCTTTTCCAAGATGTTTGTCTCCTTTCTTTACATAAAGGTTTAACAAGAGTGACTACAGATGCCTATAAGAATCTGAAGGGAAGAAGAATTTTGTTTCTTCAAGAAAAATACTTATGTCAAATTTGTGAGGGAAACCTCCTGTGATAGTTTCTACCTAAGGGATCAGTTACATCAGCCCTCCATGTGGAGAGCTCCACTGAAGTCTGTGGGAGTTACAAATATAAAGGACTTTCAGAGCTAGACCTTTAGTGGCAGACAGCATTGTGTGAACACCACAGCATTGTGGGCATTCTCTATCCATTGCTCTGCATAGTATGTTCCATTGACAGTAATGGCTGGTTATTTTAAAAGATGCACCTTAGTGAAGATAAGACTTCTGGCATTATTTACCACTATGTCAATTAAACCTTGCTCTGAGTAGATTGAAATGTGCTCTGGAGGCTGCCAGCTTGCCAGTAACTCCCAAATGCTCTGAGCAGGTTTAAATGACACAGTAGTAGAAGTATCAGAAGCCACCATGTCTACACTCAAATTAAAGACCTGCAGAAGGCACATGCCATGGGCTCACAGGGCTTGGGCTAAGGAACTGTTTAACTTTAGTGTAGATGTTCAGACTCAGGCTGGAGCCCAGGCTCTAGGACCCTACAAGGTGGGAGTGTCCCAGAGTTCGGGCTGCAGCCTGAGCCCTTGTCAATTAAACAGCCTGTAGCCCAAGCTCCGCAAGCCTAAGCCCACTGGCACTGGCCAGTCATAGGTTTCTAATTGCCATGTAGGCATACCTTTTCAGTTCTCTGGCTCTCACCAGTGCATCACACTTGGAGGTAGTATGAGTAGATGGTTTTTGCTAAAATTCCCCAGTTTAGACTGTGACTAAAGCGGTTGTATGTAATCATCCTCAGTGCGTGCACTAAAGTTTCATAGGACTAAGTATGCAACTGTGCATGTACAGAGCTGACTGACATAGTAATAGAACATCATTTTCTAAAAAGAGAAGAAGAAAAGAGTTGTTTTCAAGAGTCCTTTTCTGCATGCCCCAAAGTTTCACAATTCTTCCTGGTGCAATTGTGGGGTTTGCTCCTGGGGCAGTTAGCTTGCCTGTATACCTCAATGTATGTCTGAGATGAAAAGTGAGCACCTCTCATATTCCTTTCTAGATCTGAGTTTATTAAAAGTCATAATTCAGAATTAATGTAGAGTTTACTTAAATAACACTGTGTTTAAAGACATTATTCTTGCCCACATCTTTGCTTATCTCCTGCTGCGTCTTTCCCCATGCTACACTCAAACTTTTACTTGACCTCTCCTTATGTCTCTGTTTTCCACCCCCATTGTCTTCATGCCATCTTTCATGTCACCTTCTCCATTTTGACAGTCCCCTGGTTTTAACATATGCCAAGCCCCTTCCTGTTCCTCTGAAAATCCTTCTGTTCTGTGAAGCTCCCCACCTACAAACACCACACATTGCTAAATGGGTTCAGTTTTCCTTTCATGTCATTTTTACATCTTTCTAAATCTGTTGACTTCAGTGGTGTTACTCCTGGTCCTCCAATCTGAGAGCAGAATCAGGCCCTGTGTACTTGTTCATGCTTTTAGATTAAACAATCTTTCTTGCAAGGACTCTATTCTCTGTTTAGCACATTATGTGCTGCAAAGAATCCTGTGCGCTTACAGCATTATGTAAATAATCATTTCAGGCTGATTCGTGGCTTAGCCCCAAGCAAAGAGCAGCACTTTGTTGTGTTGCCCCTGAGCCAGCCACCAGTATAAGGTGGGGAGCAGCAGCTCTGCTTCCCTTCCTGTGCTGTGAGGTTGGTAGCTGTTGCAGAGGTTTGCTGTACAGTAAGGGTTTGATCCTGACAAATACTGAGCTCTCAAGCCTGATCCAGTGAAGCACTTATGTATGTGTTTAGCTTACACATTGAGACTACTTGTATACTTCCAGTTAAACACTTGCTTAAGTACTTCACTGGATCGGGTCAGAGTGACCAGTCCCTTGCAAAAATGAACCCAGGAGGAATGGCTTTCATACAAGTAAGGCCTTGTGAATACAGAAGAAGATAGGGAAATTATTAATAACAATCTTTCCTTTATATATATTACCATTCAAGGATGTCAATGTGATTTATAAACATTAATTAAGACTCAAAATACCATTGTGATGTAAGTGGCTATCCCCATTTTACAGGCAGAGAAAGTGAGGCACAGAAGGTTAAGTGATTTACCCAAAGGTGATGACACAGGAAGGCTGTTTTGATTCCTGTGTTTTCAGAGCATCCTTTTATCTGTGGAATCATGCCATCTCTGGCAGGGAAGGGAAGGGAAGTAATATTCCCTAGAATGAATATGTTTTATGGAACACTGCAATTCCCATGTGATCACAAAAACTATCCTGGGAATTGGAAGATGCTTTACAGAATTACTTGACATTGTATATTTAGAACTCTGAGGTTGGCTAAAAAACCCACAGCATCTAAAACCAAATATAACTTCTCCCAGAGACGTTTACATTACAGCCTCTGCTTGGGAAGAAACAGAAAGAGTGAAATGAAGTGCCCTACTTTACTAGAAATTGTTTTTAAAAAATCAAATATTTTATAATGATATATTTATGCTGAGCCATTGTTTACATTTTCTACATGTGTGTTTAGACTTATTTTTCATTACTGGATACACTTGTGAAGCTGTAATTGATTATTTGGGTTCAATTATTCAGTGTTAACTTTGAGTGGGAGCTGTGGTTTATTCACCTCTTTCGCTCTATTTTCTCACTTAATTCCCAAGCCCGCAATGTACAATACTTGGGTGAACTGGACCCACTTGACTTTGCTGAGACTCCTCATAGGCGCAGTAGCCTACCTACACATTATGCATTGCAGGTTTGCGACTTAGGACCCTATTCTGCAAAATACTGACCTCTGGGTGTCATGTTTATGGTCTTAAGTCGTAGCTTTGACTATCTATGTTAGGTACCCATATGGCCCCCATCACGGTACAGTAGTTCCTGTGCACAGTGTTTAATGTCTTTATCCTCACAATACCTCTGCAACATAAGGAAGTGCTTATTATTCCCATTTCACAGATGGGGAACTGAGTCACAGAGAGGCTGAGGGATTTACCTGAGATCACACAGGGAATCTGTGGTAGAGCAGGGATGTGAGATCAGGACTCCACTGGACCACCCTGCCTCTCAATGACTACAGTGATACAATTCACAGCATTAAATTTAGGGCCTGATCCTGCCCTCATTGAAATCAATGAGTGCTTTGCTATCAATTTCAGTGGGCACAGTGTCAGACCCATATTAAATAATTATTTCTAGCACTTATATAGTTCTTTTCATTAGCTATGATGAAGCAGAGCAAAATAAGTTAAATCAAATTAAGTAGAGTAGCTGAGAAAATTCTGAAAAGAATCGCAGCATCCCATTTAATCATTTTGTGTCTTTCTCTCATACTAAAAGCGCATGTGCAGATCACCACTGGATTAAACAGCCCTGTTTACTGGCCAAATCTTAGCACTGTAGTGTGGCCTCACGGACAGCAAGGGTTTGAATTCAGTGTTTCTCATATCAGTGTAGTACTGTTTGTTATTTGGTTGAATGAAAAAAAGTGGATTTATTCTATCCTTAATTTCAAATGATTATTATTATTATCAATTATTATTTATTATTGATTTTACAATAAAGCGTAAAAAGGAATGAAATTGAGTAGAGCTGGCTGACAGATTTTCAAATTTTATAATTCTGAGGTTTCAAAATTTGGGAAAGTTTTGAAAAAATACCACTTTTTATACTTTTCAACCAACGATAGAGATGTCCATAGAAAATTAAAGTTAAAATTGGTAGTTAAAGCTTAGTCATTTTGGCAGCCAAACCATAAGTGAGATGTCGCTCTGATGCTGTAATGTAATAGTTACATCTGCTCATGGGTTTTCATTTAGAAGTAACATGTAGCAGCGTATGCTAATCAACATATGTACCTTCTCTGGTTCTGTAACTTGTATTTTTTCTTTTCTGGATGTTCTTTTCTAGTTTTGACCTAGAAGAGGAGATTCACACTTTATGTTAAGGATTCATTTATAGATACTCAATACGTTATTACTTAGTTAATCATTTGTTAGTGATTATTATAGAGTCCAACAGGTGAATAGGTTGCTTATTACCATGGCTTATAATGATATAGAATACCTTGTACTGACGTGTTTTTCACCTTCTATCGCACATACTATTACAACATGCTTATGACATCTGTCATTGATAGGCTCTTTTAAAAGAATTTATGAATAGAACTTTAATATAAAGTGTGACATATCTCTAATCTTTTGCCTCTCCTTAGCCCTCCAAGCTTTTCCTTTCTACAATACAGAATGTAACCAACATGCCCTAGATACTCTCCATTTTTGCTGATGACATTCACTCTCAGCAGTTGATTCTCTCTGCCCACCTTCAATCAATGCAATTAGATCAGGGCTCTAAACATTTTTTTATTTAAAAAGGGGGGAGGTCAGGGTGGGGAGTAATTGCAGAGATGTATATTGTTCTTCTATAATACACTTATTGTGGTGAGCAGAATCTTATATCAATAAAAGACAAAAAAAATTCCGCTTTCTTTACAACACTACTGAGGATTATGGTAGCACATAGTTATTTAAATGAAAGAGAAAATAACAGAATGTGTGGCATTTACGTAGTTTCATGACTAGGTAACAATATCTTTTCATATAGGACTCTAATGAACTTCACAAAAGTAGAATTATCTCCCTCTGACAAATGAGGAAACTGAGGTAAAGATTGTTCCTTCCCTCCGGTCAGATGGTAGGTCTGGGAATAGAACCCAGTCCCCTGATGCCTATCCCCATATTGAATTCATTCAACCTCAGTTGGCAGGAGAAATATCTTTGTGTGAACATAAAAAATATCTATTATTTGTAAGTAGAGAACTTCTGACAATATAGAAAAGGGAAATGTTTAAAAATCCAATTCCACTGAAATTATTTTACATTATCATGGAAAAATCTTGGGCATCAGCATCTCAGATGGTATGGAAAATCGAGCAGAAACATCTGTAGTTGGCCTTTCATTCTATGTATGTCAATCAGTTTTTGTTGGGCTTGATTCTGCTGACATCCAATGACAGTTTTGCCCTTGACTAATAGGCTCTGACCCTTTAGTTACTTTTAGCGTGCAAATGGTAGTATAATAATTAAAGTCTCCAGTGGATTAATTGCTTGTCTGCATATGCCTATCGATACAGCTATAAATGCATTTCTAGTAAACAATATGGGACATCAGACATAGAAGTTGTTGGATTTAATGCATAGCCAGAATTAATGACTGCAGCAAATGTAACCTCTTTCAGTGATACATTCTTCTCAGAGCTAAAATTCCTTAGGAAAAAGGCTGCCTTTCCCCACCCTCTACCCTCCCAGAATCAAAACTTTTGCCATTTATAACGTAGGCTCATTCCAGTCTGTTATCTAAATCTTTTTCTTTAGAGTTTTGCCTCCCCACCTTTTAAACACTTCTGCATTAAAACACTTCTGCATTAAAACAACATTTTTTTCTGCTTTGCAAAAATGTGTATTCAATATTACATAGTTGGAGGGTTTTTTTGTTTTCTTCCCTGGAGAGGTGAAAATCCAGGGGGGATTCAAGTATTCACTTGATAGGCTCACATAGTCTTAATCAGCCTGTAATGGAGCTAATGGCTGTTTGTCATCCTTGGAGATATAAATTTCCTGGTGGTGTCTACTGCAGTCAGTGCATGAAGTATGCTCTGACTACCAGCAAGGTCTAATAATCAGGAGAAGGGCAGTGAGCTTCATTAGAGAGAAAAAGAGCAGCACCGGCTGCTTTTCTATAAAACTCTCCTTCTTGAGTGCTGGAGGGTGCAGAAAAAATGGATAACGCTGGTAAGTGAAAGAAAACGGATCTTAATTCTTAGCTGCTCTGAGGGTTCATTTGTATCCTGTCTCATTTGCTGCAGGCTGTTTGCTATTCTGCTGTTTGCTATTCTGCTATTAAAAATGTTATGTTTATTAAACTGAATTTCTATTGTGTAAAATGTGACATGCTCATTTAACTCTTTAATAGTCTGCTGAAGTTTGGGGTTTTTCGAAATGTGAATATAAACTGTAATTGAAAATTCATCTTTTAGGGACTTCAGTATTATTTCAGAATCTGTCTGCAGGAAGTGTGGACTTTGATCTCTTTATACCACATTAGAGGAGGGAAAAATGCATACAGTTAACTAGAAAAATATCTGACAGATGGCAAAAGGTCTGTATACGTAATTAACAGAGCAAACTGAAATAGCATTAACATTCATACTCATTTCATGTATTTATTAATTTAAAATGGCTTTTCTTTTATGTAAAAACACTTTAATCAATTAGAAGATAAAACATTGTATATATTTGCACTTTTTTCTGTTTCCTTTGATGTTTCATCTTTAGAGCATTCATTGTAATGCCAAATAATGCATCTCCAGGTTTCTAAGGAGGTAAACCCAATAATAGCTTTACTTATTCTGAGAAACAGAGTATTTGCATTTCACTTTTTGATGGTTATATTGATCAGTGCAAAAAGACAACTCTTTGTGATGAACATTTCACATATTGCTTTAACTGTAGTGCAACTTGCACATGTCTGTTGCTCACTGTTTTATTGTACCAGCAAAAAATAAAGTAAGGAACAGAATTATCATTGTCATTGCACCTGGCTTAAATCATTTTGGTGTGCTCAGGATTTAAAAACATGACTCACTATTTACTGTGTGTATACAGACTTTTATACAGTACAATTGAAAGAAGATACTGCAAGACAATACTACTGTATTTTATTTTTATAATGAGTGTACTTTTGTTTGTGCCTTTAAACTGTAGTGGCCAAATTCATCTCTCATGTACCTTGATTGAGTTTGTGGATAAGCAGATTAGAAAAACTTGCTTTGATTTCTGTGAAATCCTGTTCTTAAGATAAACAAAAAGTACTAGCAGAGATTAAAGTGTTAGTACTACCGTCAATGTATGGTCCATTACAGTACCAGTGAATTCCTAAACTGATGTGGTGCAAGTTTAACATTAGTTTTTATTAAATAAGCTAGATGAGAGATTTGGGGGAACTGTTTGCACTCACCACGGTGGCTGTCTTTTTAAGTATACTCAATAGATCTGGAATAAAAGACAATGACATATGCTTGATATTCCATGACTAGGCAGAGTTTTCCAGTCAGGTGAGAGGATCCCCTTATTGCAGTATAGAATGCCTGTTGGAGAGAGATACTACAAACTGCTAATTTCTCCTGGTTTTAAACTCTCCACCACCACCAATTAATATTATTGAAATCCTGACTGAGCTATCACTTTAATCCATCTGTGAGAGCCTTTTCTCGAATGAGTTGTACTTATTTTAAAGGCCATTTGGGGGAGAGGAGAAAGGCTAATATCTGAAAACCATAGAAACAATTTTTCCTGTATTGTTTCCTTTTTGCCTTAGGAAGGTTTCAAGTTCTGATTCCTCATTGCTTTGCAATCAGCAGCATTTTAGAATTAAAAATAAATAGGACATTGCTCTCTGCATAACTTTAACCAGCCAGTATCAGTATGTCCCATAGTGCTGATATGATCATCAGTCCTCACAAATGTGAATGGTAATCTCTCTTTCAGAAATGTAGACTGACAGATAAACTGTATGATTGTACCGTTGAATGGTGACTTAAGAATTAGATAAAAAGATCAAATAGAATATTCTGAAGAGCCTCATGGTAATGGGTAAGGCCTTAATTCTGCTTTCTTTGCAGTCAGTAGCAAAATTCTCATTGACTTCAGTTGTGCAGAACTGAGCCTTAAATGAGCTTCAGTTACACTTGTAAACTAGGGACCTTTTCCAGGAATATGTGTCTGCTTGGACATGTAAATGTATAACAGCTTTCAAAGGAGCTAAAGGAGAGCTGTGCACTAAATGCCTATTGTCTTTTGATTGGATTTGGGCGTCCTTTTGCAAATTCACTTCAGCCTATGTCTCAGAATTCATATTTAACTTCAGGGTATAACTGCTGACACAACTGTAGAGTCTAAAATATCTGTAAGGTCTAAAATAACTGTAAACCAGAATGCCTAATTAACTTGTACTATGGTAGTTTTTCATTTTATATATAAACAAGATAATGACAGAGACACATTGGGTACCTGCCTGAATATTTCCTGAGTCGATGCTATTTCTAGCATTATAGAATTATAGGGTCTTATGCACAGCTGCTGGTTTTAACCATTGACTGCTGGAAATACCAATTTGGTTATCAATGTCAGTGAATCAGGCCTTTGTTATCAAATTCATCCTTCTGCCAAATAGACTTTCAGAGTCAGACTACGGATAATTGTTAGGCAGAACTCCAACTACTCCTCTGCATAACAGATATAAGCTCTGTAATTTATCAGTCAAACAGTGCGCCAACACCAGAATACTTTGCTAGGCAAATGTGATTTTGAATATGGCCACTGTTGTCTTTGGGTCAGCAGTATGCACTTTTTGCAGTTTCAGTCCATCCTGTGTTGTAAGATTTAAGAAACAATGCTCTTGTGAAAAGTGTCCATCTTTCAGTTTCATGTTAGATCTTACATTCTTGCTCTCTCCGTTAGTGAGACAGCTCTGCATAATTGTTGTCTCCTGTATTCTTTTAAAAGCCTTTCCTGGAATAACAATAAAATATTCATTAAATAGTGTATGGAGTGTCAGGGTAGTTCCAGCAATGTTTGGCACCTGTTTTGGTAATAGTTGTTATATCTGTAGTTATAGCTGGAGGCATTCATTGGTGTTTTCTTTTGAATTATAGCTACCAGTGTATATGTTTGAAAAGGCTATATAATAGCTATCTCTCTTCTCCCTTCCCACATCCAATCCTACAGCATGTAAACTGTACAGTCATCATGGTGCCTGTGTTGCTTGCTTGGTGGCTGGGGTCAGGAATGGTGGCAATAAAGCATATTTTAAAGAAATAAAAAGATGGAAGACACAGAGAAAAAACTGATAGAAGACTAATGGGGAGATTATAAAAACAGCAGGAACGTTGTGATAGCAGGAGGAGAGAGGCTGAGGAAACACAGCAGTTCTTAGACTTTCTTTAAAAATATGTGAGACCAGCCTTATCCCTTCCCCCGCAGGTGTCAAATGGTTATATTATTCCTGGGTAGGAAGCCTACAGCAAAGCAGACAGGTAGCATTCAAGCAATATTCTCACTTGTATTGGACCACTGGCTGCCACTTTAGCCAGAAATGTTGGAAGATCTTGAGGTATTTATATTGGGATGAGTGACTGCATAGTCCCACTCTGGGGGTAGCTCCGGGAGAGGGCCATACCTTGCTTTAAATTGTCTCTTTTAAAGGAAATGCAAGACATGTACAGTGAATGCCATATCATTTTTGAGGACTGTCTAACTGAACATTAGGTTCAGTATTTCACTAGCAGTAAACATTTTTAAGTTCTTATAGAATAGTGATCTTTAATGACTATTTAGGTGGGTGGGATAGCTCAGTGGTTTGAGTATTAGCCTGCTAAACCCAGGGTTGTGAGTTCAGTCCTTGAGGGGGCCATTTAGGGATCTGGGGCAAACTCAGTAGTTGGTCCTGCTAGTGAAGGCAGGGGACTGGACTTGATGACCTTTCAAGGTCCCTTCCAGTTCTATGAGATAGGTATATCTCCATATATTATTTATAGAAACCCTGAAATAGTGTTGCGGACTTGGTTTAAAGCATTAATTTTAATTTGTTTTTCCAATATACCCCTACTGTAAAGAGGAAGGCTGAGAATAGAGTAGAAATTTGCCAAACATAATTCATTTTGCTTTTGATGCATTTGTTAATTTATTTTCCACAAAGTCAATACAAAGCGTATAACTGGGGCCAAACCCTGACCTGGCCAAGATTTGGCCCCTAAACTGATACTTTATCATTTTTAAGTGTAATATTAACTGAATGTCTCAAACTCAAGCAACATTTCTACATTAAATATAGGATGTTATATATTAACATAAAAGTATCCATTTTCTTTAAGATTTTAGGAAGATATGTATTCAGGTGGTTAAAGCAATGGAACTCAGATTCTGTGCCTGAATTTGCCACCAGCTCCCTGTTTGACCCTGGGTGCAAGTGCCTTTTTTCACTCATTCTATGGCTCAGTTTACCAATTTGTAAGATTACTTGCCTGTCATACAGGCGTTGAGATTCTTGGATATTCAAGGGTTTATCCTGGTTAATATCCTGTCTGTGCTTCACACTGGAACCCCAGAATCATGAAATGAAGGACTGGAAAGGACCTTGGTAGGTTGTTATAAAACCAACAGGATCTTATTAAGAGGGATAAGGCAAAGATGCCACATTTATTGTAAATATAATAATAAAGCAAAAGATAAAAGTAAACAACGTTGTTTGACTACTAATTCCTATTACTACTTATTCCTTATACACACATATATATATTCATTCACACAATCATTTATTCAAGTTCTGTATAGGTGTTATAGTTACCAGCCTAGAAGTTGCTCATGCCAAGTTACTGGCCAGGTATCTTGGTCATGAGGATGGAGCCGGGTCTGTGTCAGATGCATCTGATGCTCTTGGAGGCTGGCAGCAGAACCTTAGACTCAAAGTCCTCAGTCTTTAGAGTCCATTTTTATAGGAATTAATTCCTATGTTAGTTTATGGGAACTGTTTTATCCTGCTGTTGCTGACTGAATCAGCAGATGGCATATTCCTGGTGGCTTCACACTGTCCAAAGTTTGTGTTTCTCATCCTTCCAGGTGTTGGGGTGGATCCCAGTTTATCCTCCGGGGGTTTTCTGGTTGTCCACTTGACACATTCTTTGGCCGATGGATACTCCCTTTCTAGGCTGGCACCTCCCTAACCATTCATGTACATCAAGCATTCATTAACATACATTCCGTATCTTAACCATATTTTAATTTACTGTTTCCACCACTTTTGGGGTGTGTGCCTAGGAGCCATTGCTGTTACAATAAAGTGAAAGTCACTTAATGGCTTATAGTGTTTGTTTACATTGTATCAATTACAGCTAACATAGTGTTTACTTCAAGAAAAAAGTCAATTAACTTGTTTATAAGTGTAAGCAGAGTCAGGATGAGCTGTACCCTGACATCTGGTGGTGAAGTATGGGAACTGTGGAAAGAATGTCTGGAATGCGAAATCTCAAATATTTGCATAGGCACGCCTACCCCATTCCAGACTGCCGAGCTGTGGGACTGCTTTGTGACAGAAATGACTCAACATCAGTTGGGTGGTACTTGCTAGACAAGGGACATGGGTTCCAAAACCCTTGAATTGAGAGAGGTTTTGGGGAAGGGTATTTGTGCCTGGTGTGTGCAAGGCTCCTTGTGAGCTAGAAGCACCAGTTGCACCCTCTTCTCTCTCCACTGTGGAATGATCAGAGTTGATTTTTTTATTCCCATTAAAAAGACTCTAGATACAGGTTGCTGGAGGCTGAAGCTCACTTTGGCTAATGGTGCATCTGGCACTGGTTTCCCTACTATGGTGCTGAAGATCCACTAAAGAGCTGAAATCACAAAGAGCTGATTTATCGTGACTGGCCGCATAGATGCGGCTGCGTACTAGTGGGAGCCGAAGCTTAGGATCGGTGAACAAGAGCAGCTTGCGACGTGAAGTGAGCAGTAATGCATGGTGGATGGCCGTGGATGCGAACAGCATGGACAGATGTAGAAGGTGATTGTAACCAGCTGGCAGAGCTGGAGTAAAATCTAAATTAGAGGGCTTGTTGGGCACCCAAGAGTCTCACGCGAGCCCGAGCAGTTATGCAGGACAACTGGAGGCAGCTCAGACACGAGCAGGCTGGTGGAGCGGAGCAGTGTGTGAGGAACAGGCAGATGCATTGCCACGAACGTAAGTCAGAGTGGAGAGCGGCCTGGTAAAGGCAGCAGCAGTGTCGTGGAGTAAGGCGGAAGCAGAACCCAATGGAGAGGCAGGGCAGGTTGGCCCTGGACCACGTAAGGTGCCCCTTTCACCCAAGGCTGGGGGGAGGACCTCTACAGATGACCTTTGTAATTCTGGGGTGGCATTGACCAAGAGAACTTTTGCGGTTGTTGGACTTTGAGGTGAATTGGACTTACGACCCTAAGGGAAAAGGACATTGCCCAAATGTACTTGGGGGGGGGTGGTTAATGGTTTTGCGTTATAGACTGTGTTGTGGTGTTTCTCCGAATGGATGCTCTGCGAATTGATTCCTTCCTTTATTAAAAGAGTTTCGCTAATACACTGCAGTAGACCTCCGGTGCTTGTGAGCAGGAGGAAGTATTTGCCCCTCCTGAGGCGCCCCAGAGGGAGGTATGTAAGTGGTCCCAGGTCACTGGGTGGGGCTCGAGCCGGTTATGCATGGTGTTATTGAAACGGAACCCCTGGATACTGAACCTGGCCCTTGTTGCTGCCAACTCAGAGGGGCAGAAGGGTTACATAAGTTTTACATAGTAATTGAGTATCTTTCACAGGACAGATACAATCAATGGTTTCTGCAGATAGCAACTTACAAGTTTTAACAGAAGAACTAAAAGATTTTTGTACTTGGTGAAACTGGGAGGGGGGTCACTGTTACTTGGGGGAATCGCTGTTAGTACCCTCTTTAATATCCCTACAAGGTCATCTAGTCCAGTTCCCAGCACTGAGGCAGGACTAAATGTTATCTAGACCATCCCTGACAGGTGTACGTCCAACCTGCTCTTAAAAACCTCCAATGACAGAGATTCCATTACCTTCCTTGGTAATTTGTTCCTGAACTACCCTTATGGTTAGAAAGTTTTTCCTAATGTTTAGCCTAAATTTCCCCTCTTACAATTTAAGCCTGTTACTTCTTGTCCTGTTCTCAGTGGTTAAGGAGAACAATTTAACGCCCTCCTCTTTATAACAACATTTTCCATACTTGAAGATAGTTTTCCTGTATCCCCTCACTCTTCTCTTCTCCAGGCTTACCAAACCCAATTTTTCAGCCTTTCCTCACAGGTCATGTTTTCTAGACCTTTAGTAATTCTGTTGCTCTCTTCTGGACTTTCTCCAGTTTGTCCACCTCTTTCCTGAAGTGTGGTGCCCAGAACTAAACACAGTACTCTAGCTAAGGCCTTATCAGTGCTGAGTAGAGTGGAAAAATTACTTCTCATGTCTTGCTTACAACACTCCTGCTAATACATCCCAAAGTGAAGGGGTTTTTTTTTTCAACAATATTATATTGTTGATTCATATTTAGTTTCTAATCCACTACAAGCCCCAGATCGCTTTTTGCAGTACTCCTTCCTAGGCAGTCATTTCCTGTTTTGTATTTGTGCAATTGGTTATTCCATCCCAAGTATAGAACTTCACATTTATCCTAATTGAATTTCATCCTGTTTATTTCAGACTATTTCTCCAGTTTGTCAGAATCATTTTGATTTCTAATCCTGTCCTCCAAAGTGCTGCAATTCCTCCCAGCTTGGTATGGTCTGCAAATTTTATACGTGCACTCTGAACCCAGGACAGATCCCTATGGGACCCCACATGATATGGCCTTCCAGCTTGACTGAACCATTGATAAATAACTCTTTCAGTACAGTTTTCCAACCAGTTGTATTTCTCTAGTTTGTTTGAGAAGGTCATGTGAGACAGTATCAAACGCCTTACGAAAGTTGAGATTTTCATAGAATGCATGGTTGTGGAGTGGAATGACTAGCTTTCATGTTGTAACAAAAGCCATTGTCTCAGTTGAAATTCTGTGACACCTCTAATGTCCAGCAACAAAATCAGTGTTACATCCTGCTGGCAACTCATTTTCTCTCTGATATGGCCAGATGACTTCTGTGTGTCTTACATTTTTCAGCAGTGTGGAGATGTTCTCTGAATGACCTTAGGTTCCTCCTTTTTTGCTGACTTTAGCCTCTGCCTATATATAATGGGGCTATGATGATGCCACATTAGCTCTATTGAGTTCATATCCAGTTACCTGTAGATCAAAAAAGAGATTGTAAGTAGACAGCAAATTGCAAAGCAGTGATCAGCATTCTTATATTCTCATTTTAACTTGTACCAAAATTCATCATTAGGAGCTGTTTGCACTCATGGTTCTCCGTGAAAGCAGCTCCCATCGTTGGGTCACTGTCTGCAAGAAAGTTAAATCTCTCATTTATTGTATTTTGATTAGAATAATACTTGCTGTTTATATAGCCCTTTACCTAGAAACTGGAACAGAATGTACATGACACCATCACACTGGAAAAACATCTGGGAGGATTAAACTTCATCAGGAATGGTACCACTTCTTCCAGCATTCTGCTTTAGAACAAAAGGGATTCTTGGTCCATGTCACCTGAAATGATAGTACAGTAGTTGCACAGATGCAAAACAAGTACTATAAGATTTAATGGGCAGTATATAAAGCCATGCTGCATCTTCCAAAATAACCATGGGGCCATTCTCCATTGTTGAAATGGTTCCCAGACAGGTAACTTTGTGGCTTCAGGTGCTAAATACAGGCGTTCCAGAAACACATATTGCCATGGTAATCCACTTCCACTGTTTCTTCATCCATGAAGATGACATTATGCAATCTCTCATTACTGTCCATCCTTTTTTCCTTGCTTCTATCTCTAATCAAAGGGTAGAATATGTTAAGAGAGGACAGTTGCTCAGTCTGCTCGTATGTAAAGTAATGCTCTGCACTAAATTGATACGAGGGGAAATATAATTTTAACCTAATACCACTTGCTTCTTTGCTGTACTCTATTCATAGTTCTTTGGTTGATGGTCACTTTGAATTATCACTGTGCAATCATGTTTTAAATACATTTATCCCTTCTTTCCTGTTGCCTTGTTAATCACCTTCTGCTTAGTGTCACAAGACTAATAAAAGGTGAAACTCTGGTTTCATTAAAGTCATTGGATGTTTTGACATCGATTTCACTGGGGCTAAGATTTCATCCAAAAGCTTGGAGGGAAACCGGTGATGTGACTTGCCTGAAGTCACCCAGCAAGTCGGGGCAGACCTGATCTCTCCTGGGACTCAGTCCAGTGTCTTGACCATTCTGCCTCTTTACGAAACCTTCCTGAAGCAGATTACAACAATGTCTCCAGTGACCAGGCCAAGAGAACTTGATTCTTATCCCAACAACCAGCTCAGTTATCTGTGGGAGGTGTGTCCCTTCCTGCTAAAGCTACCTAAAGTCGAGACTGAGTTGTCAGGTAACCTTGGTCATGCTGAGGTTCAATGATCTAAACCTGCTCCTTCCCTTGATTGGTTCTAATGGACGGTGAGAAAAATGCACCTGAAAGCAGCTCGTTCTACTCCACATCCATGCATTCTAGGAAAGAGCTATTGGCTCATGGCAGGGAGGCTGCAGCATTGTGTTGATATGAGCCCACAGTATTGTATCTCAAGCTACAGCCCTAGTACCTGCAGCACAGTATCGAGAGCTACAGGAACCATCAGCTCTGGCTAATACAAAGAGGTGGCATGTTGTAAATGGTGACCTAAAAAAGGCTCTCATTTCATTTTCTGACAAGAAACTTATAGACATGCTAAGATGACATATGATCGCCACAAGGGTACTGAAGCCATGCTTTAAAAACCAGATGGAAATATGCAGTGTCCCAAGATAGCCGGTGACGGTAACTGCTTGGTTGTTCTGTTTTCTGTGTAATGATCACAACTTCCCTTTCGTGTTGTGTTTGGTTTTATGTATGGGAATAGCAAAAAAAGTAAACCCTCTACATTTATTGTTCCCTTTAAATTTCTAGCAACCACTGAATTCAAAGCACAGCACTTTAGGCACAGGGCAAAGGAGACTATACTAAAAGTAGCATCAGCCCAAAATCTTCCTCCAAGAAAACTGTATCATACTCTGCGGCATTCCAAGGCAGGAAATTATGGAGGCAGGAAGTTAGCCACAGAGGAAGAAACAAAATCATGTGACCAAAGAGCAGGTAGCTGATAGTGAGACTCCAACATACAGTTGTTTTTGTCATTGTTCATTGTCTAGCTGTGAATCTTTTAGGAAAGTTTGATGATCATGGTGTTACTTGCCCGGGCTTGCTGTGGGGTGTAAAAGCGGATAGTCTGGATTGTTTGGGGTTTTACACAAGAATTTCTTGGTTTGTTAATGGGTTTGTTCTTTTTAACTATACTTGCATATATAGCTTTTTAAGAGACTTTTTCTTAAAATGTAATTGGAGTTACATCCAGTTACCTGTAGATCAAAAAAGAGATTGTAAGTAGACAGCAAACATAAAATAGTATAGGGATGCCGGAATGTTCTCTTGACCCACCATCCTAGAACATTGCATAGAACTGCTGAGTCACTTCTGCTGACTTGGGGCAGGTGTGACTTGGTAACTTACCAGAACATAAGAAACGAGCATGAGAAGGAACTAGGGACAAAGAAAGAGAGGTTCAGCAGAAAAACTTTAAAATTGCCAGGCTTGGAGAGAATGCTTAGGCTGAGGTTCATAATCTTTTAAATTCTCTGAGTGCCCAGTAAAGCCAAACCCTAGGAAGGTGGTAAGTTTGAAGTTATATGGAGTATATAGACAATACTTTGGGTAGTATGAGAATGCCATCAGGTCACTCGAAGCACAAGGGTTAGATAATGGATAACCGTCTCTAGTTAAAACTGGCAGGTTCTACAGTAGCACCACCATCACATGCCAGATGTCTTCTACAGATGCTGGTGGATGGAATCTACCATTGGTAGAAACCAGCACAAAGCTGCCCTCTCCAAGAACCTTGTGGGGGTGGCACTAGTAGAGTGAGGATCTTCTCACAGGAAGACTACAAAAATTTGAAAGCCAAAATGAATTATTTTATGCATAGCAGCCCCTCCATGGGAAGTCTGGGCTGCCAAGGAATGTTTGGTCCAAGCAAGGTAAGTTTGTTGTGGCCTTGATGGAATCTGATTAACAAAAGATAAAGGCCAGCATGAATGCTTTTGTCTACTTGTCTATAAGAGGGAGTTGAACTGTGCTACATATTTTTTTGCCTGATACCAACACACCTGTAACTTCTCCACTTATTTCCTGATTTACTATGCAGTAAAATATCTTTAAATTCATGTCTTTGTGTAGCAATATCCACAGGTCATATTCTGCCATCATAAAAGGGAGGTGGATATAGTTTATGAAAGAATATCTTTTTAAGATTTGGTCCAGAAAGTTTGAGAACCCTTGCACAGTGCAACTTAGATTCGAACATGGCAGCAGCTAGTACTTCCACAGTTAAAGTCACAATCTGGATTTGTTCTAGCTCAAACCTACCACTTACTCACAGGCACCATGTAACTTCCTCACCGGGATTTGATTCAGAAGGTGTTTGGATATAAATTCTTGTGTGGAAACCAGCTTTGAGATTTGAAGAAATGAAAATATTTGATTATGTCAAGCCTGAGGAATGCTGATGTTGCTCCAGCATTGGCCTTTACTCATTTAGAGCGCAATTCAGAAAAACAATTGCATACTTAAGGTTAGTCATGTGCTTAAATGTTTTGCTGAATCAGCTCCTTAACTTCAATTGAAAAATTTGCTAATGCATAAAGGCTGTGTGAATGCTATTTAGTATGTAATATAAACTTTGTGTAATATTTATTTGCTTTTGTCTGTCTTGGCTTTGTATGTAGTTGGCTTTGCTGTATACTCTTCCTTTTTCTCCTGCCTCTTTTCTTTGTTTCAATTTTTAAATATTAAAATAAGTGACATGATGCACTAGCCTGTCTAATTTCAAGTGAAATTTGGCAAACAGATGTGGTGTGGTTTAATTGCTTTTTGCATTTTAAAAAGAAATGTATATGATAGAGCTATTGGGCTTTGATAAATATGACAGCTCACATAATTTGTTATTCAATGGATTTTTCCATGCAATATTAAGATCTATAATAGTCATTCTTAATACTTCCATATTTACAATAAATCATAATTCTAATGGAGCTATTCTGCTTTGTCAAGCATTACATGATCAGCAAAGCTTTCATGAAGGAAGTTTAAAAAAACTGTTTAACATTAATGCTGTGACGCAAACTGTCAAAAGCCAAGCAATTTAAAATTAGGGCCAGTGTGCTGTCCTTAAACTGAGACATTGTAAAATAACTAGAGCAGTATCATACAGTAAGGATGGTAAGTAAACTTCAAATTCCCTGGTTTTGTCACAGTCATAATGCTGTGTACATCATCGTATAGGATTTTTGTACTGGATAAATATATTCTTTACCAGCAAATCTTGATGTTTAGTATGGTGCCTTCAGGTAGATAAAACATGTTGTCTGGTTTTCTGGTGTGGCTAGATGGCTTCAAATGTGTAACTACAACAGTAATGCCGTACATGGGAACAAGAATGGTTTTGTAGTGGAAGCACAAGACTGGGAATCAGGAGATGTGGATTCTAATACTGTCTCTGCTATAGACTTTCTAGGTGACTTTAAGAAAGTCACTTGGAGCCCAATTGTGCAAGGTGCTGGTGCCTCTTCCAAACTGCTGAGCTCCTTTCCCTGAATGAGTGGGAGCTGACGGCACTCAGCATCTCAAAGAGACACTTGGTACCCTTGGTACCATACAGGATTAGAACCTTCATGTCTCTGTTTTTGAGGAACTTTTGACCAGCTATAAAAGCTATATATGTAAGTTTTAAATTAAGCAGAGGTGTATGGATCTGTTTTTGCTGATGCATTTTAAAAATGCACACAAGCAATAAATAACTCTGGACATATATAATTAACTTGTAAGGTGCATTGGTATGAAAGATGCTATATAACTATCACCTAATAATTTTAGGAAGTTGCCCACCAATAAATATTGCTTTCTTTTTTGAATGCACACAGGAAGGAAAAACAGATCAACGTGCAATTGCATCATCTTAAAACTGATTGCACACTGCAGTTTCTGAAGAATACTGAAATGAGTTTTCTGACTGTCTGCCCAGGAGACTTGTTTATTTTTTTAAGGTGCTTCCAAAATAGGTGGGTGGGAGAAGCTCAACAGGGAAATAACATAGGGGATAGAAGCAAACGTAGCATTGTATGCCATCCAGTGAAAAGGAGGGTTCGGATAATAAATTAGGAATTAATAGTAGAAAAGCTAATGTTCACATTAAATCTGAAGAGTTATCTGTGCTATTATTACACTTAACAGGAAATAGCTTGAGGAATTGTACAACCTAATTAAAAGCTAGGGTAACCAGACAGACAGCAAATGTGAAAAATTGGGACAGGGAGTAGGGGGTAATAGGAGCCTATATAAGAAAAAGACCCAAAAATCAGGACTGTCCCTATAAAATCAGGACATCTGGTCACCCTAATTTAAAACACCCAAAGTGGTATGGATACCAAAAAATGCCCCTCTAACTGACTGCTGAAAAGGAATTAAAATATTCATTATCCATTGGGGTTATTGGGAGTTTTCCAAATACAACACAGGCTCTCCCTTTGGGGGTGGAAGTGATGCAGTACTACCGGATAAGGGGGTAGCTGGACGTAGATGCGGGGCATAGGTGTAGTTTGACTTTTATATTTGCAGGGTGAGTTCCAGTCAGTCTGATCAGGCTGGGCATGGTAGGGAAGAGAATTCCACGCCTGCCTGAGGCTTGCAGTTTGGGGAGGGCAGTGCCTTCCAGTGCCCCCCCCCCGACACCTATGGAGCAGGGTGCACATTAGGAATGCACAGTGGATTGCTGGAGTAATGATGGAGCTGGAAGACATGCTCCTATGTGTATCCTCTCCCCAAGAAGGGTTAGGTAAGTGCCATGGTGGCTACTTAAGCCACTGAGCTGAAAGAGCCTCTGTGGAGAGATACCACAGCCTAGGAAGAGGATTGCTGCTACTCATCTGTTTCCACAATTTGTCCCACCCATCCAGTTATTTGGATCCAGGTATGGGTTCAGAACTTGCCCCAGAGAAAGCATTGTCCAAAAATATAGCAATCCTGATTTACTGCACAGTTTGGGTATACTGTGTTTACTATAAAAGGAAAACTGAAATTAGATAACATATCAGGCCCTGCTCAAGCAGTGTAAAAGTGCCTTAAGATGGGTGTAAATTTAAAGCACCTATCACAGTGATGTAAAAACGACTTAGCATAACTGAGAATAGGGCTCACTGATAGTTTCAGATAATTGAGTGAGGCAGGGCAACAATTGACAAGCCCTGGATTTTACCTACCTCAAAAACACAGACCTTTCTGATCTTCCCTCCCCCCAAGTTTTTTTTCTTCCCATTTCAGTGGACATTAAATTACAATTATACATATGAGTTCCCCTACAAAACCAACCACTTCTCTTTATATTATTCACATGCGGATACATGGAGGTCTGTCATATATAGTTTAGCATTCTTAGACTTCAGGAGTATTATGAATATGTTATGAACAGCATTTCCTGAACTATTTCATAGCACACTTCAGAATAGGAAGGATTCTTCTCTCTGAGTGACATTCACCCAGGGCATAGGGGCTCTGGAAGGCAGGGAGTGTGGTGGTGCTGCTGCACAGAGGGCTGGGCAGCCGTGGCGTCAGTGCACAGAGGTACTTTACATCTTCTGCATGCTAGGCTTCATGCTAAGGTACAGAGAGGTGGGAGTGAAGGGAACGCTGTCCAAGGGAGTTGTGGACAGTTGGCCATTAAGTCCATGATTATGCAGTTCCAATGGACACAAACCCCATGTAGAGCTACTAACCCTGTGCTAACCCAGAGACTGAGAAGCAGCTGCGGAAGGGTAGCAAAGCTCTCCTGGACTCTGCCCATGGGTGGAGGAGAGTGAAATTAGCTTCTCTATCCTCAGAATAATTCCGTTCATGAAGCTAACTGTACAGAGAATATGATGTAATGGTTTTTTCCTGCTTGTGAGAGAACTGCATGCCCAGTGGACAATTTCCTGCTCTTGCAGGAGGATAGACGCTGATCTACCTTGTCTCAATATTTTAAAAGGGAACGTAATGGACCAGGATGTAGGCAGTCAGGTCTAGTAGTCAGAGCAGGGGCCAGGTCTAGTGGGCGGAGCAGGCATCCAGGTTGGGGAAAGAAGCCAAGGGTCAGCACAAGAGTCAACTGCCAGTTACCAGAGCCAGGGGTCAAGCCAGAGTCAGAACCAGGAATTGAAGGTCAAGGTCAGATGCCAAATGTCAGGGTCAGAAGCTGGAGGCCAGAGTTGGTGCCAGGACTGGTGGCCAGGCATAAGGACAGGAGAAGAGGCAAGGATCAAGCACAGAGCAGGAGCAGGAGCAGGATCAAAGGCAGGGGTAGGGCAGGAGCAGAGCAGGAACAGGGCTGAGTGCAGGGAGCAGGCACAAGCAAGGTCCAATATAGCTACAACAGGAAACCACTTTGTTGCCTAGACAAACTTTCTGTTCTTCCTCCTGGCTTAAATAGCATAGTTGGACCAATTGGTGGAACCAGGCAATCCTCCAATCAGAGCTCCGGTGAGTAGTGCCTTGGCTAAGGTTATAGCCCTGGTATCTTCTTAGCCCACCTAATTTCAGTAGCCAGTGGGTGGAAGCCAGCATATGGTAGTTTTCCGGGGATTCCCAGGCCTGTTTCTGAGACCTTACAGATAAACAGAATGAGCTGGGTAATTAGAGGTCTCTCAGTCTGACATTGATTCTAGGCAAAATATTGGAAGAGCTGATTCAGGAATTCAAGGAGAGTAATACAGTTAATCCCAATCACCATGAGTTTATGGGAAATAGATCAAACTTGATATAATTTTTATGAGATTACAAGTTTGGTTGATAAAGGTAATAGTGTAGATGTAATACCCTTAGACTTCTGGAAGGAGTTTGACTTGGTACTGCATGACATTTTGATTAAGAAATTAGAAAGATTCAAAATCAATGCGATGCTCATTTAACAGATTATAAACAGGCTAACTCATAGGTTCAAAAGGTAATTGTAACTGGGGAATCATCTTTGAATGGGTGCAGTTTCTGGTGGGGTCTTGTAGGGATTGGTTCTTGGCCCTACACTGTTTAACACTTTTTATCAGTGAGCTGGAAGAAAACATAAAATTATCACTAATGAAGTTTGCAGATGGCACAAAGATTGAAGGAGTAGTAAATAATGAAGAGGACAGGTCACTAAAACAAAGTGATCTGGACTGCCTGGTAAGCTGGGCACAAAAAACAATATACATTTAATACAGCCAAATGTATAGCTATACATCTAGGAACAAAGAAGGTCGGCCATCTTAACAGGATGGGGGACTCTATGCTGGGAAGCAGTGACTCTAAAGTAGATTTAGGAGTCACAGTCGGTAATGAGTACTGGGGGTGCACAGGGTTGTATGGGGATACCCTCTGGTGAACTATTATGTAGCTCTCTGTTCCAGGGTAATATTTGAGGTCTCTTACCAAGAGCCAGTTGCCTGCTGGTTATCGTAATCATTGCAAAATGTATGGATGGATAATAATTAAGGAGTTATGTATCTATCTTTAAAATTATGATCTTAAGGTCTTGGAGTTAAGGCGGTAAGGCACCTATTTCCTTATCTGGCCATTTGTGTAGTTTATATCGTATGCCTCACAATATCTGCTTTTTTGCAAACTAAGCCTGGGGCAAAGAGAGACACTGGGTCCTTCACCTAGTACACAAACTGACTGCATGCTTGCTTCATGTAAACAGGGTCACAGCTAGCCTGGCTGTATGGAGCAGCAAGGATTTTGGGTGAGCAATATTCTGTACATGAGAATATCTTGTTAATTAAATCAAGTGTCTTGAATGTGTGTTATGATTTTATTTTTATGTAATCATTTGTTTCCAATACTGCTACTTGCTACTACTTGAAACTCTCTGTTAAGTGCTGTGTGTTAAGTGGAGCACTGATTGGAGGTGGAACTGGTAAGCTGAGTTGTATTGTTTCTTTGGAAGCTGCAGATCTGTGAATACTGTGAGGACTAGGGGCTGGAAAGTGCAGAGAGCTGCTCGGAGAGCTCAAAGGTTGGAATATGTCAATTGCTAACATGCAGACTAACAGCAGGGACTCCGAGGTCTAGAGGGTAGTGCTTGTGTTGCCCATGGCTGATAGAGTTGGAGAGCTGATCTACGGAAGGCACAGGCAAGGCTTCCTCACACTCAGGGCAGGTGGTAGCAAGGTGCCTTGCAGCCCCTGGGTACTCCTGGGAAGCATCACAGATGTATAAATAGGGGAAACTCAAATAGGAGTAGGGAGGTTATGTCACCTCTATATTTGGCACTGATATGACCACTACTGGAAAATTATGTCTAGTTCTGGAGGCCACACTTCAAGAAGGATGTTGGAAAAACTGGAGAGGGTTCAGAGAAGAGCCACAAGCAGGGTCGCGGGTATCAGGCCTAGGAAGGCTAAGCTTTCCCTGGCCACAGCTGTGGCCCCACCCATGCTCCCCTGCGCCCCGCCCCAGCCCTAAAGCTAGTGGGTTGGGGGCTCAGATCCAGCTGCAGCCTGGAGCTCAGCCAGTAGCCAGGGGCTGGGGAGGACAGGGACAGGGGCAGTGTGGGCTGGGCTGGGGATCAGGCCAGTGGCCTGCAGCAACTTGGGCTGGCTGATGGAGGTCGGACCAGCCGGCATGACTCGGGGCATCTTGGAGGTTGAGCCAGCCAGTGTGGCTTGGGGCAGCTTGGGGGTTGAGCAGCCAGCCAGGGTCAGGACAGCTGGGGCAGCTCAGGCCAGTACAACTGGAGTGACTGGGGCTGGCCCAGGGCAGGTTGGCATAGCTGGGGCTGACTGGCTGGCACAGCTTGGGCTGCGGGGAGCTTGGGGCTCTGGCTGTGGGGGAAGGGGGAATTCGTGGGGGGCGAGGCCTCGGAAGGAAGGAGTGGAGGCGGTAGGCTAACCTCCTCGAAGTGGGGGGCTGCTGTCCATGGCCGCAAGAATAATAAAAGGATTGGGAAACATGCTTTATAGTGCTTATTTAGCTTATCAAAGAGACGGCTAAGGGATGACTTGATAACAGTCTCTAAGTATCTACATTCAAAATAGAAATTTGATGATAAAGGGCTCTCCAATTAGCAGGCAAATGTATAACAAATGTCTAGTGGTTGAAAGTTGAAGCTGAACAAATGTAGACTAGAAATAAGATGCATTTTTTTATCAGTGAGGGTAATTAACCATTGGAACAATTTACCAAAGGTGGAGGTGTATTCTCAATCACTGGACATTTTTAATCAAAATTAGATATTTTTGTAAAAGCAGTGGTCTAGTTCAACCACAGCTATTAGTTTTCAAGAAGGAGTTAATTCAGGGAAGTCCTATGTGCCTGTGTTATGGAGGAGATCAGACCTTGGCATTTATGAATCTTTGCCTCTCTAACTACAAGAATCCTATGAGGGAGAAAATTGACAAGTATTTTGTTTACTAGAAATAGTCCATTTGGACTATTTCTCTCTAGTTTTATGACTAGATAGTGTAGTGATCTCCTCAGTAGATGGGTGTTGTTGGGAACAATTGCACAAACGTGCAAATATGCTCTTGGAAAGGGATGCTTAGGAATATATTTGGGTTTGGAAAATTCCAGATGACTATTGAGTACTATCAGGGACAAATACTGCCATACAAGTTAAACCAGACTGCTCAGAGATAATAGTCAGGTGTCTCAACATCCAGAGCTCAAACTTCTTTCTGATAGTGTAGCTAACTCAATCTGCCCAAATTGCTGCCTTTTGGACACTACAATGTGGTCACACTGGTACATAAATCTTGGTTATCTCCTCAGGATGAGAGAGCCTTGTGAAAATACTGCCCACTGTACTGCATTTTGGAGTGTGTTTGTGTGTGTCTAGTTAGAACAGAACTGAACATCTCTCTTTTATCAGTATGGACTCAGTGCTAGCTGTGGTTCATGTATGATAGAGCAGCTCATGTTCCTTTTATGAGATAAATAACAACAACAAGTGGGTCTGGTGATGGGTAGCTCAGAGCCAGTTAAATGATTTATCTCCATTTATGCCAAAGGAGGGTGGAGGTCCTGGCATTATTCCAGAGTTCCTGAAGTCAAACATCCACATTTTCATTTTAAATGTCAACTTGACATTGTAGCTGGAAGTTATACAGGGCTGCAATCTAACTGGTGGGCTGTAAATCTCTTCAGTGACTTACCTACTGAGCACTGCTTAGTCACTGAAAATCTAGCTGTTAAATATGCCAGTTATTGATGCTGCTCTGGCGCTTGGTGCTCTCTACATACAGGTGCAAATGATACCTCAGTTGTTTCATATAGATGTGACTATTTCCGTCTATGCACTGTGGTTATATGTAGTTTTCACTTCAAACCAGGCAAAATCTGACAGTTTACAATGAGCTTAGTTTTTATTTTTAGGTTAATTGAAACCTTGCATGTAAAGCAAGGCTCAAGGAGTGAGAATACAAGCCTAGCAAAACTATATAAAGGTTTGAAGGCTTCCTTTCAAACCAAAACCCCTACGTGTTGTGCAACTAATCATTTTGTCTACTGTATGATTTCTTTTCTCAATTACATTAACACCACACCATAACGCTCTAGAGTGCATAAGAGAAGAAAGATCAATGCAATTTAGGATTTTTTTAATTAAAATTTTAATTTAGAAATGCATTCAAAACAAACCTTGGCTCCAAACACCCCTAAGCTGCTTGGGCAGTGTTTCCACCCAATGGTGGATCATGGGACATTTCTATGGAGGTCACAGATCCATTGTGGAGGCAAGGCCCTGAGCAGGGTGAGGAGGTTGGAGACAGGAACCACTCACCCCCACAGGACCTTCCTGTCCTACGAAGCTGGGCCTGGCTCCCTGCACCAGGAGTTTTGACGGGGTCACAGCACTACTTAGGTTTGGCCCATCTGCCCCTCTGTCATGACAGAGAGGTTGCCAGGCCAAATTTGAACGAGTGGTATTGCGACCTGGCACAAGGAATCACCATACCACCCCACATATTTGGCCCTGCCACTCCTCTTTTATGACAGAGGGATGGGTTGGCCAAACCCAAGTGGTCCTGGATTCTAAATGCATCACATTGCAGTGCCCAGAGTGGAGACCTAGCTTCAACTCCATAGGACAGGAGATGCAGCTTTGGGATTAGTGTGGGGCAGGCTTGCTCTCCAACCCCCGTGCCCCAGTGCCTCTGCTTTGCATTGATCCAGGATTATGATTCGGATGCCAGGATGGAGGGTGCTGCTGTGTGTGGTCAGTGTCCCATCAGCAGAGTGAGGAGGAGGTGGAAGCAGAGGAGAAGAGCACAGTCCTATGATTTTGTGGGTCACAAAAAAAGACATTATGCAGCTGGTGGGTGGCCTTACTAAACAATTTGGGAACCACAGTGCCAGAGAAAGGTTTGGTTAGAAACATGTGATGGTATTGAAGAGATAGCTATGAACAGAACCGTGGACCTGAGCACTCTGGCATTTTGGAGGATCTGGAATCTAAACTTAGATGTGGATTTGAATTTTGCTTTTATTGCAGCCTAACTTTGACCAATACTAGGTTATACTAAAATGAACCCCCCTCCACCCCAGATCTGAGGGCCTCTGTGCAATAACCAGATGTGAATTTTGGCCTCAATGGCATCTCTTTCTAGTGTACAAAGCTTTATATCAAATGAATGGTTTAAAAGCACTAGTCTTGAACTCAAGAAACCAGGCTCAATCCTTAGTCTGCTACAGACTTCCTAGTTGACCATGCCTCTTGGTGCCTCTGTTCCCCATCTGTAAAATGGGGATAATGATAATTCCCATATAAATACCATAGATAGATAAATGTTCAACTCTTGTGATACACGTCATGACAATCTTGCACTGAAATGGTGTATCAGAAATAAATAATATCCTATATCTTTTCTTTTGTCCTGTGACAAAGCACATGAAAGACTTGGAGCACAATGAAAATAATCTGACAGTACGCTACATACTACCTGTAATTGCTCCATATCAAAAAAGATTGAAGACAAGAGCTCAGATCAAAGAAAAAGCAACAGTCTCCACTACCTTTTCACTTTCATTCAAAAATAACTTGCTTCAATTATAGTCTTTAGTAGGCATGTACAAATAATTTGAGTGTGGTTAAGCATTACAATATGTTTAACTTTTTAAAAATATATTCTAATGTAATGATTTTTTTTAAAACTTGTGTTTTGAAAGGATGAATCTATATTCAGTTTTCCTATTTGTTCAAAAGGAATCTGTTTCTAATAGTAGTAAAGGTCAGATACAGCTGTCATTCTTTTCTGGTTTCAGTCTGTGAGCCAGATTAATTATAGGCGAGGCTGGTAGCCCAGCCGGTTGTTGAGATTGCCTGACACTTCCCATTATAAGATTCTGGTTTTAGATGCTTATAACTTTGCCAAACTTTAACCATTTGGGCTGAAATTTTGCATACCAGGTGTCTTTATCAGGCTGAAATTCTCTGGGAAATTTTAATGAAAATGGTTCAGCTGTTTCTGGGAATGAGGCAAAGGAAAAATGTTCTGCCCATGTTACAAAATTTTGGCGACCTTTTCTTTGAACAGCTTTAGCGCCCTCATGCTTTGGAGCAAGGACTTGAAATTTGGTGGCCTTTGGGTCAGGGATGTGTCTTTTCCCATCCCTGTGAAAATATGCCCAAAGTTACCAGCCTTTGAAAAATTTCAATTTTCACGTGCTCAGTAGAGACTTATTTGATGTTAGCAGCAAAAATCTCTGAAGATTCCATCCTCACTCAGGACGCTTGAGCCTCTCACAGCTCCTTGTGCTGTCCAGACTATTCATGAGCCATGCCCACAGAGCAGCTGAGCATGCTCTAGCCCAGGGCTACAGGGGCAACCACTCTCTTGATGCTATGGGCAGTGTAGTCTGGGCACTGGATGTGAGAGTAGGAAACGTTTCTCTCCCATTGCTCCTGGCAGCCAGGCAATGTGGAGGAGGGACCCATATGATTTGAATGCAGAAGGGACAAAAGCTACTGAAGGGGTGTATTAGGACAAGGAGTCTGATGCTGGGACTGGAGAGGGTGACGGAGAGAAACTGCAACTAGGACTATCTGGGCAAGGAGAGTGGGAATCCAAAGGTGGAGGAGAGGCTGAAACTGGAAGCCATGGGTGAGGAGGAGGGTTGGACTAGGAGCTTATGAGGGAAGTGGGGAGAACTGAAGCCAGTTGGCTAGGTGGTAGCAGGAGGAGACTGGGACTGGTTGGACAAAGAGACTGGGACTAGGAATCAGAGTGGGAAGGCGGAGATAGACAAATCTGATGAGTAACTAAGGGAAAGCTAGGAGTAACTGGGGAAAGAGACTGTGGCAAAGAATGGGGCGGGGCGGAGAGGTGGGGGGGCATGAGAATGAGTGAAAAATCTGTAGAGGGAGATTAGGACTGAGAGCCATTGTAGGGAGGAAGGGAGAGACAGATCACCCAAGGAGCCATGATGGGAACACTAGGACTGGCTGGGCAAGGAGACTAAGACTGAAATGAAAAGCCTGAGGAGTGGCAGCTGGGACTGGGTCAGTAAGGAGACTGGGGCAAGGAGTCGAGGGTAGGGAAGAGATGGAATTGGAACAGGGACAGGTTCCAGGGGATGGGGAAAAATGGAGGAAACAGACATCTTGTGGGGAATGGGCAGAAATGTCTGTGTCCACTAGAGAACACTCCCCTCCAGAGCCTGGACTGGAACCCAAATTCCTGAGTCTCCCAATTCCCTGCCATCAGGAAATATTTGTGAAACCCACTGGCAAAGTGTGTGTCCCATCCCCTACTCGGGTGGTCCATATAGTGATGACAGTCTACTACCGTTGTCAGTGACTCCTCTAGTGCAAGTGGCAGAGGACTTTACACTAGATCTAAAGGTTCTAACACTTTTGATGAGCCACGTGAGTGGTACATATAATGTCATATGATGAATTTTTGGGTTTTTTTTTCAGTTTGTCTTTTTAAAAACCTAGGAAATTACACACAAAAAGCTATGTTAAAAGAATGTCATTACAGTTACGAAGTTAAGAAGTGCAAAAATTTTAAATACAGCAATTGTGTGTAGTTTATTATAAGTAATACACAAGGCAAATAAAACAATTTAACATTTTTTTACTATGTATGTTTTCATTTATTTGTTCTCCTACATATTTTTTCTCTAGTCATCAGGAAGAACAGAAAAATTGAGGTTCTTTCTGAGGACAATGCTGCAGTATAGCTAGAATTCCTTTGTAAACATTATGGGACTATCAGAGAGGCCGAATGCTCACAATTCTGTTAGACTTCATTTGGCGCTGCTGGTGCTTAAGAGCTCTGAGGATCAGACTCTATTACTCTAACTATGTCACCATGACCTCTAACAATATATTACATACCATGACGCAGCACACTGTAAAATACAGGGCCATAAAAGTCTAAAGTTTACAAGTCTATGTCAGGGGACAGCGTATTATATATTACACAAAAAACTACATTAAAAGAACTTCCTGTGGAGAAAATAGTATGTGATGACTGTATCATCATGCATATGAAGGTTGCACTGGCAACCTTAATTGTACAATTTCCTAATATTTGAGCACCTGGCTTTGCAACCTTAACATTCTTTTAATGTAGCTTTCTGTGTATAATATAAAATATGATTCACTATAACAATTCCCAGCTGTTTATATACACGCTGTCACTGGTATATATGAAGGGGAGAGTGCGTAGGTGGAGGGGATATAACTTGAGGCAATCAAAAATTTTAAAAAAGATAGATAAGATGGAGTGCATATTAGGTGTGGTGTAGCCCAGAGATATTGCATACTTTCTGGAAAAAAATGAGTATTTCACCTATAATCACTACAATCAATAGTATATAAGGAGGGAAAAGCGAACTTAAGATTTAGTGTTTCAAAAACGTGCCCTACTCCATAAGTTAAAGGAGAATATTCCTCATGCATGGTAGAAGCACTATACTCAGAATTATAAACCAGTTTTGAGAAAAGGCCGTAACTCTCCAAAGGGAAAGTTTTGGGCATTCCTGTCATCTCCACAGTATTTTTTTCTTAAGCAGTATTGTTTAGGAACACAATGTCTTAATATTATTTTAAACCATTCAAAGGTCTACAGGATACAGAAACACTGCAGGATTTTTAGTTTTGTCTTTTTTGGGGGGAGTAGGTTGGCAGTATGTTTCTATGCCTAGTTGGGCCACCTAGGAAACTACTGTGGAGGGGAATCCAGTTGGCTTTTTCTGGTAGGTAGCGTGAACATTAGAGAAAAAGTAGATCAGTGCTCTAACCAGGTATCCAACCAGATGTGAGCTGGCACAGCTCAGGGCAGAGAACCAGATTCCTGGGGTCTAATCTGGGTTGTATATAACTCCAAAGGAATTACAGCTACTTTCTGCATCGTAATTTATACATAGTTTAGGCATCTCCAACATATCTTTTGACCTCATTTCTGTGACTCAAATGAAGTTGCACCCGTGATGAATTTGATAAAACTTGAGCTTTATCTTTAATGGCCACCCAACATGAGAGACAAATAGAGGTAGGGACTAGGAAATCGCATGGATTATGTCTCTCCACCTGCTGCATCCCAAATTTCAACTTTCCTTTATGCTGTTTCATGACTATCTGTTAGTGCTAACATACCACATACATTTTACCTGCTGAGTCTAAATAAAGAGCCAAATGTAATGCACATACGCTGTGGGTGGTCCTCCACCATGTTAGACTGGCACACCTTTTAGAAAGCATTAACTTGGGTGTACATGACCATGTAGCATCTGAGGGGTTAAAAATGAAGTATTTTGCCCTCGCAGTCAGAAAAACAAACTTCAGTACAAAATCCTATGTGCAGCTGTCTTAAGTTTGTAGACAGACAAGGCTAAACTAAACCCATTGGGGTGTGCATTTCTTTCATTCATCTTGAGGTGTTTTGTTCAAAGTCTATTAGTTAGTTACTAAACTCACATGGGGAATTTTTTTAAAGTATAAATATGAAAACCTGTACAAACCAAGAGTCCTTCATATGAACTCAACAGAGTTGATGGAGAAAAAGTTTTTGGACTGCTTCTAATCTTTTGTAAGGCACATTATTTCAATTGATGGGCAAATACCAAATAAATGTAAACTGCCTCTTTCAAATAAATAACTTCAATAAATGTCTGAATTTGGATTGTCTTTTTGTTGGACAGGTAAAGAGATTTCTTTCTAGGTATGTTTCTCCCTTTCTGCCCCTTTTCTGCATGGATTTAGATTGACATGCATCCACATTCTGGTCCTGGTCTGAAGCTTAAACTGTCAGGAATCCAACAAGGCTGATAGTATATGCTACCAGGCTAGAATCTGAGGGCAGAAACAAGAGACTAAATATGATCTAAACAAGAGGCTCCAAAAGCCCTGGGCAAGAGTTTAAATTAATGGAGGGGAGCAGGGAGCCAATCAGCTCCCATCTCCATCTGGCTAGCCTATGGGAGGCAGAGCCCAAGAAGGAGGAGGAGGAAGGGCCACCCTGTGTTCTTCCAGCACAGGGGTCAGCAACCTCTGGCATGCAGCTCACCAGGTTAAGCACCCTGGCGGGCCGGGCCAGTTTGTTTACCTGCCGTGTTGGCGGGTTCAGCCAATCGCGGCTCCCACAGGCCATGGTTTGCCATCCCAGGCCAATGCGGGAGGCAGGAAGTGGCATGGGCGAGGGATGTGCTGGCCGTGGCTTCCTGCCGCCCCCATTGGCCTGGGATGGCAAACTGCAGCCAGTGGGAGCCGCAAACAGCCGAACCTGCTGATACGGTAGGTAAACAAACTGGCCCAGCCTACCAGAGTGCTTACCCTGGTGAGCCACGTTCCAGAGGTTGCCAACCCTTGCTCCAGCATATGTTTCCCCACCATTTTGCTCCAAGGCTGTCCACTTTCCTGCAGGTCCTATCAGGTATAGTGGCACAATCAGAATTTTCCTTAGGAAGGGGTCCAGGTTACTTGCCATGCAGCAGAGATCATGTTCTGAGAAGCACACATATATCCAGGGGGTTCCCTCTCTATGCCTTGCTGCGTGGCACATGTATGTCCTTGCCAAGCCACCATCTCTCATTCTGGAGTGGGCCTGGAAGTGGAAGAACAGGAGGAAGCAGTGTGGAGATGGTGGCTCCAAGTTCTGGGAAGTGGGGATCTAGGTCCAGGGCGCTCTCCCAGAGTGGTGCTTGGAGGTGGGGAAGAACTGGTAACTGAAGCTATCAGTGACCAGCCAGAGCATGGTGTCATAAACAGATAGCTAAGGGTTAATGTTTCTTTTACCTGTAAAGGGTTAACAAAGGGAACCAAACACCTGACCAGAGGACCAATCAGGAAACCGGATTTTTCAAAGTTCAGGGAGGGAAGTTTTTGGGTGTGTGTTCTTTGTTCTGTTCTAGTGCTCTCTCGGCTCTGAGAGAGGATCTCTCTATCTCCAGGTTTTCTAATCTTCTGTTTCCAAGTGTAAGTACAAAGGGAGAAAGACAGGCTTATTTTTTTTTTCTGTATTTACATGTGTGTAGTTGCTGGAATGTTTTAAATTGTATTTCTTTTTGAATAAGGCTGTTTATTCATGTTTTCTTTTAAGCCAATAACCCTGTATTATTGTCACCTTGATACAGAGACCATTTTTATGTCTTTTTCTTTCTTTTTATATAAAGCTTTCTTTTTAAGACCTGTTGGATTTTTTCCTAGTGGGGACTCAAGGGGATTGAGCCTGCAGCTCACCAGGGAATTGGTGGGAGGGAAAAGAAGGAGGGGGGAAGGGAATTGTCCTCTCTGTTTTGTAGTTCCAGGAGTTTAAGTACAGTAATCTCCCAGGGTAACCCAGGGAGGAGGTAAAGAGGGAGAAGGGAAGTGGGTTATTTCCCTTTGTTGTGAGACTCAGGGTATCTGAGTCTTGGGATCCCCCAGGGAAGGTTTGGGGAGACCAGAGTGAGGCAGGCACTGATTCCTGTCTGGTAGCAGCGCTATCAGATCCAAGCTGATAATTAAGCTTGGAGGGTTCATGCAGGCACCCACATTTTGGACGCTAAGGTTCAGAATTGGGACTTATGCTTATAACACATGGGCAGTGGGTTTGCAGCCCCAGGACCCAGTGGCCATAGCTCTCCACTTCCTAGAACAGCAGGTTGCCATTTCCTCATGCTGCGTCCTCTACTTTTCCGCTTCTGGGCCTGTTCCAGAAGGAGAGATGGTGGCTCAGCAAGGACATTCATGTGAATTCGTAGTAGTTACTACAGTGAAGGTATGTGGGTCGGGGGACAGGATCTAGGACTTCTGCCTCCCTGCCCTTGTTGCACCCAATCAAGTATCCTATCCATTAAGCTGGGTGTATAGCATTATGGTTCTGGGGTGAAGTTGAGATGTTCAGGAATCCAGCGGGGCTGGCAGTATGAGCTACCAGGATAGAGTCTGAATGTGGAAATTTCCTGCCAGGGCTGACTGAAACGCAGAAGTTGCACTGCTTTAATTTAAATAATTTTACAACTGGCCTGTATTGATTTCAGCTAAATTGATTCTAAGCCAGGTATAAACTGATTTAAGTGTATCTGTAATAGGTTTCACCCCCCACTCTGAACTTTAGGGTACAGATGTGTGGACCTGCATGAGAACCCCTAAGCTTAATTACCAGCTTACATCTGGTTGCTGCCACCACCCAAATCATTTAAAACAGCTGTTTATGAGTCATTTGTGAAACTCTCTGTCTCTCCCCCCCCTCTCGCCCCCGCAAATATCTCTCTCCTAAGTACTGTAACCCTTCCCTGGGTAATTTTGAGAGACTTCTCTACCAGTTTCCTGGTGAACACCGATCCAAACCCCTTGGATCTTAAAACAAGGAAAAAAATCAATCAGGTTCTTAAAAAGAAGACTTTTAATTAAGGAAAAGGGGTAAAAGAAATACCTCTGAGAGATTAGCATACAAGCTACTCTCACAGACAACAGATTTAAAACGCAGAGGATGTTCCCCTGGGCATAATCTTAGTTACACAAAAGAAAACCCAATTTAATTATCCCTCTAATGCAAAAAGACAAAGCTACAGAAGGAAATAAACATAAGCTACTTTATTTCTTTTCTAATACTTACTACTCTGGGTAATTCCTTGATCTTTTTATTCCGGCACAGAACTTAATGAACAGAACAAAGGAAAAACTTCCCTCCTTCCTTTTGAAACATCTTGTTCCCCCATTGGTTCCCCTGGTCAGGTGTTAGCTAAGCTAGGTGAACTTCTTAACCCTTTACTGTCTGTTTATGACGGTATCCATTCAGGAGTTTGCACAGATGTAAGGAAATAAATAATGTAAAAAACAATTTTAGTTAAACAGTTGCAACCTTTAAGTCTTGACAATATTGGACATCTGTGGGTGGTTAGCCAGATAAAAGGTAATATTAAGGCACTGGGTAAAAATAAATGTCCTTATCTGGCAGTATTTTGGGAAGAGTTTCGATGAGGTCTACTAGCTGCTGCTTTAAGAAAAGGGCCTTTGTAGGGGTGTGTGTGAAATAACCAATTGTTTTATATTACTTTTCCAATAGTGAGAAGCCAAAACCTTTTTCTCCTTATTGGGAGTGAGGCAAAGGAAGTTGGATGGTCCCTAGAACATAAGTAGTTCTTAGAAGAAATTACCATTTGTTTTCTTCTGTTTGAAAGCAGATTGGCAATCAACAGACAAGGTTAAACTCTGAATTTTTACAGCTAATCAAAGATCTCACTGCAGCTCTTTCCTGTCAAATTGAGCAGTCTGCTGCTGTCCTCCTCTGTGGGAATGCTCCATCAAGAGAGGCACATTCCATCTTGAGCTAAATGGAAGGCAGCTTGAATCAAAATGTAACACTACATGGTGGGACCTGTAGCCTTGGTGGTCTGCAGCTCTGTAAGATGAAAGTGGTGAAGAAGAACTCTATGGGCTGAATTTGGCCCATCAGTTGTGCTCTGGCCTACCCAAGCTAGTATCCAAAGCATGTAGGGATATTCTGCATATATTATCGCTCCATAAATAATAATTCATGCGTGTGTATATTGCCTTGTCTTCAAGGATCTCAACATGCTTTACAAACAATCAGTTTAGCCAGTATCCCTGTGATGTAGGCAAAGATTACCTCTGTTTTACAGATGGAGAAACTCTGGCACAGAGTTGTTAAATGGCTCATCCATGGTCATATGGAAAGTCTGTGGCAGAGCCAAGAACCAAACCCAGATCTCCTGCATTCCTGTGTTGTGCCTTAATCAAAAGAGCAACCTCCTTGACATATGCTCAGTCCTTGAGATGTAATAGTATGATGCATGCATTTGTCCTGAAACATGTTTAAAAATCTGCATTTTTAAAAAACGCTAATACAAAAGTTGCGAAGTCCTATACCCTGATTTAATTTTCAGCAAGTCAAGATAGGCTGGATGGTAAATACGGTACACATTTCTTGGTCAAATAAAAAAGTCATAAAACATTCCTGAAAATATCTGGCATGCTTCCAGCAATAGATCATTAAATAATAGAACTATTCAGGAAAGAAACAGGCATCAGCCTGACCACTACATAATGTACTTTAATGACTATGGGTCAAATTAATAAATTTACAGACACCAGGTTTTATTACTGTGTCTGAATCAAGATGCAGTTTTGTAGTTATGGTAAAGAGTGTGAGAAAATGAAAACTCTCATGCTTTGTGCTATGTTTGAATAGAGAGTGGGAAAGTGAGGATCTGTGTTTGAGAATCATGGAGGAATCCCCATCCTGGTACATTACATGGCTGATCTTTATTAGTCGCTGATTAGTGGCTAATCTTTATATAGACTTGTATTTACTATTCTAGTACCAAATATTATTTACTGCATTCCTGTAATTAGCAAATGGAATTAACCTGCTCTACTTTTCTGAAAACAATCACAATTTTAAAAGTAAAATAAGTTTTATGAGTGATTTTTTTTTTCTTTGGGGCTGGATAGAGACCCTGGAAGGGTCATATAACACAACAGGGCCAGCACTTAAATGTTATGCTTATAAGTTCACTATAATTACCTTAGATAAAAAAAAATGCAGGAATGATCACACAGGGAGATTGTATAAATGAGTTTTGCAGCAGCCCATTTTACAGTGGGAGGGTCATAGACTGAGGTTGTGGACAATGAGTCTGTGAGCCCCAAACCATACACATGAGAGAGCAGCGGCCCATGGCTGCTATTCACACCAATACCCTGCAATAGCAACTGTGCAGCCGATATGCATTAGCAATTGCAGGATGGGGCTGAGGATTCCATACATACCAGAGCACTCAGCATGGTTACTCAGGCTGAGCCATTCTTGTAAGAATTTCCTTCTTGGCTAATAGACCACGCTGAGTGGATTTTTCACACCAAAACATTTACAGTAAATACTGAACAGTCAAGCCCTTTTTAAAATAAGTAATATGCCTGGTAAAGGAAATAAGAGGATCCCTCTAAGTTGCCTTTAGGGCTACTTTGCACCACTGGCGTAGCACAATGCAAGTACCTGATCCACTATTTTTTGTTGAATAAAATGTTTCTCACCTGCAAGTTATTTTTCTTTCAACCTTTGTAAGCGTTTCCCTCAATATTACATATTGAATTGTGGTTTAGTTACAGAATCAAATATACAGTTGCACTGAAAACCTATGCGATTTTAACTGGTAGTATTTCCCATGGCACCCATATCATTTTCAGTTATTCTCCTTTTAATTTTAAATTTTAGCAAAAATTAGTATGTTTCAGTATCTTAAGTTTGGTGTGAGCAGCTTCTTTTAAAAAGTAACAGTAGAAGAGGTGCAGCATTGACACTTAGTCTTGGTAAAGGTGATTTTTCACAACCAGAGTTGTATAAAATTAATGTTTAACTCACATGAATTCTTTAGATGTTCTTTTGTAGGGTTCAACACCCCTGAATTTTCTTTGGGGTTTCATGATTGAATGAACTAGTGTACTTAAAGCAAAACAACTAATTGCACTTGGTTTCCACCCAATCCCATGTATTGCCCCAAGTTTGTTCACTTGGTGAATTTTCTGGGCAAATCTGGCCAGAGTTTGTGACTCAGAACAAAAACCTAGAGAACTCTCCCTCTGTGTGATGCAACTGAACTCACTGGCCTGTGCTAAGTTAAATCCTACTGATGTTTATAGACCAGTTTCCATATCTGGTATATGTATGAAACATGGAGAAAGTGTCTGCTACTCAAGGATGTATTGGAACATTATTAAATGTTTTTTATTGTGCAAAACCTGAAAGCAGATCTGCATCTTGACCCAGGCACTCCCTATCTTAAAAGTTAAGTTGGTATGGAAATTTTTTCAAGGAGAATGGTTTTAGAAAAGACAGTACAAAGAAACTAGTAATGAGGAAATTCCCTCCAATTAGGAGCAACATTACTATTAAAAAACGAAAGACAGTTTGGGGCTTAAAACAAATGTATCAAAGTCAGTAGGTATAAGTCCAAGTGATCCAAACAGACAAACAAAAACAACCAGTCACTTTTCTGAATGGGAACATGGAAGTACAGTTAGGTATATTAACAAGAAACCTGATCTAGTTACACCTTTTCAATGAAAATCTAAAACAAGATATCCATATACTCTATGGCATAAGAACAAAATCCAAATTAATTTGTGGAAGATGTTTCGTAAAATCACTTGGTTTATTGTGTTTTCTTGGCTAAATAGCCTGCTTGCCTAACCACAGTCTCTTCTGCTACTTAGGCTTGCAGAGTACACAGTCAGTTTTTGACAATTTGATCCATGTTATGTAAATAAGTGCATCAAAGTCAAGTTCTCCAAATATATACAATACGGCTGATGCAATGCCCTACTGACATTTGGCTTCCCTTGGATCTGCTGGAGGTTTTGAAAACATGTCCTGGTAGAGTATGCATGAATACAGCGGTTATACAATTTTCTCAGAACTAGGAGTGGGATTTTGAATTCTATGTGCAAATTGCATTAGTTGTAAATAGGCAAGGTAATAAAAATCTGACTATTAGAGAGCAGGTAGGGTCAAAAAGTGGTAGGGTTTTTTTTCCCACTTCATTTTTAAATGTTTAGGACTGCTTACTAATTCTTGTTTGTTTTTCCCTGGTGAGTATGTTGAGTGCAGTGTTTTTGTTCTCTGCTTTCAAGAATTAAAGAAATGTCAGGAAGAGTTCAGGGAGGAACTGCATCAATTTCTGAAGTCATTACTAATTAAAAAATTAACAATGTATTACAAAGATTTTGATGTTAGGAGTCATTCTGTGCTCTCACTTATAATAATCCACATTGTATACACTCAAAGCTGGGTGAATACTGCTAAAAATTGTAGGGAAATGTTCATTCATATAAAAATAGCTAGTTTGCTTCTATGATATTTGCAACTATTTTGTGAGGTTAATTGGATATTTTTGCTTTTGCTAACATTTGTACAGGCAAAAATATGTAAAGAATCATTAGAACCACTTGTGAAATAAGGAACTGTTCAGCATGAGTGAGAGTGACATAATCAGGCCTTGGTGTGTTTGTAAAAAGAAAAAATGTTACAAATACTCAGACAAATATGTGCACACACACACACACACACACATACGTGCATACACACAATTGTGTAAATCGTGTTCAAATAGCCAACTTCTCTTTGTGGGTTTAGAAGTCATCTAGTTAGAGAACAAAAACTGGTAGCTTAGAGGACCTGTAACACAGTGTGGATAATAAATACTTGATAAAATTATTGCAGTGGATTATTTAAATGCTGCTAGTTGCTAAAATTTGTTTACAAATTGTTCAGTGAATAAGTTTGAATAGCAAACAAATCTGTAAAAATCTAACTCTTTGCAGATAATTCATATGCAGAAAGAGGGGCTAAATAGTGGGAATAGCTTGCCACTTCTGCCTGAAATGTTCTCCTCTACCAGTATCACAAGTAATACCTAAGACTACTACAAGTGAAATAGATTTGAGAGGGGAAAAACCCATTTATTTATTTATTTTCAGTTTGGCTACTTTGTGCTTTTGACAGCACTTTGAGTGTAGTCAGTTTCACTGTTCTCTCAAGGTGTAGTCATTCAGTTAATCAGTGTTCCTTTTCGTAGGTGTGGGTCTTGCAGCCACAGAGAAGTGTGTGTGTGAGAAATTAAATAGGAAAATATGATTGTAAACCCACAAAAACTGGCAGGGGGATTAAGGCATAATACCTGAAATTACTCATTGTTTGAAACTGACTAGATTTCCAGTTGTGGGAAGGGGAGCATGTCCCTTTCAGCACTCTAAGTCCTAAGTATTATTAATATTACTGGAACTGTTCTTTCTGCAGCTGAAGCAGCTTGCTCTAAGTAGATTTTGATTTTTCAGCCAAGTACTGCGAAAGCTGCACTAACAACATATTTCCACTTGGTGGTTAAATGAAAAATTTCAGAGTAGTTCAGGTCCAAAATATGGGTTTTGTCCCCCCAGCTTGTCCTGTTCTACCTTCTGCTCTGAAGTGAAGAAGTACATCCGGTGCATGCTAGCCGATCCTTGGAAAGCTCACTGGTAAGCTTTTTAGATGGTGAAATGTGACCAATATTACACCCAGTATTGAGCCCAGGTTTTCTGTTTCTTTGGGTAGGTGTCTTCTTCCAATACATTTATCATATCATCCCAAGTATAGATGCTTTTGATATGAAACGTGTTATTCTGTTCATTATTATATCAGGCATTCTCCACAAAGGTTTATACTTAGTTGGCCTTAGAAGGTTAGCACACACTCATCTGAAATATCCATTGTATGTCCATCCCCTCAATCTAGTCAGGATTCTTTGTTACATTGAGCTATTAGTTTTGGATGTTGTTCTTCCTACTCAGTTTAAACAGTTCTTTTGATGATGTGTATATGCACCATGTCCACACTAGACATCCCTCTTCCTCCTTGCACTTCCTAAATTTCCAACCCACTGGGGGAAATTTCATGGGGAGAGCCTAGTGTAGACAAGTACTGCTTGGCTCCCAGCACATACACATTTTACTTCTAAATAAGCAGCTCTCCTCCAAGGTATGTCTGCTTTTTGCATATTAATTGCCTTGGCTGGAGGTTTTAACCTGAATTCAGATTCCTGTCTGCCTCATATCTGAATTTTAAGAGATTAATATTTCCAATGGGACCAGTGTGATCACCTAGTCGACGCTCTGTATACATATGTCATTAACTTTTTCCCAGCTAGGACTCCCAATGTTCTTCTATAGGCCTCTCTTAACTATTTTGTATAAATGTCTTAATTATGCTCTCTATAAAATATGACAACAGATTTGTGGCTATCTCTCTCAAAGACTGAAACTTTTTTTACAGTAGGGATTTAAATATGCTTTTTATCGTGCTCATGAATGAGAACTAAGGACTGATTCTGACCAGTCAAGTTTCCAAGATAATGAAAATCCAAAAGGTAAAAGGAGACAAACATAAAAAATCAATTATTTCCAAATGAAAGAATTTTTAAAATAATCTAAAGTGATATTAAAGCAGATTGATATATATATATATCAATATATATATATATAAAAAAATCCAGTGGATCAAATTCATCCCTGATGTAACTCCATTGTTATAAATTAATATGGCCCGTCGTTTTTATGTTGACGGTGTCCTTTTAATATGCATTCAAAAAAGTTTTTTACAATCCTTACAGTTTACCATAACTCAGAAGTTACCACACATTTCTTGTTTATTTTGACAATATTTAAAGAATATTTGTTCATCATAGCATTTATTTATCTACTAATAACGCTAAGAAACTGCCTAAGTTCTAAATGGGGGGAGTTCACTATTAAATCTGCATTTGAGTAACTGTTCTTGTCCTTCTGCTGGTATATCTTGATAGATTCCAGGCTATGATAAAGCTTTTCCTATTATAAAGTTGCACACACTTTGTATGAGTCCCAATATTAAATATCATAGCCTTTCTTTATAACTTGTGGCTATGATATTTAGGATCATAACTGAATCTAAGTGCCTAAAAGGAGGAATAATTCTTTTACACTTCTGTAGTGTCTTTCATCTTAAAAGATAAGTTATACATTGGGCCAAAATCCTGCTTCTGATATTCATTCATTGGAACTGTTCATGTGAGTGTGATGAGCAGGATTTGGCTTGTGATCCTTTCATCCACCATTGAAACACAGCCATCTGCAAAGCCCTATTTCCCCACTGGAAGAACAGATTAAATTTACCTTTATCCATAGGCCAGTTTAAGACCTATGCACTGCTTAAACCTCACTTAAGACCAATTTTGAGATCTTAAATTGGAATTCAGTGGTGAGTAGGACTTGTACTGATCATCTGCACCGGGGTAAATCTTACCCATCATTATGAATAATACTCCCATTAAAGTCAGTGGGAGATACTTTTATTCCGCAGTGGTAGAATTAGGCTTCTGGAATGGGACATATCAGCTGTAACAGCGTTCACTGCAGTACCAAACACAACAGTTTAGGAAAGAAAATGAAGAACATCATATCCAATGGAGAGAGTATGAGGCAGCTGAGTAAACAATTATTACCTACATTCATATCTGGCCAGAACATTAGATTTAATAACCCTACTTTTGTTAAAATTGTCAAGGAATTCTTGGTACTTGGTTATCAGAGGTGCTGATCCTCTCCCCAGCTCCCACTGACTTGCATGTAGTTCTGTGTGTTGAATGTTGGAATGCCTTTAATGACAACAGATAGTCAGGACCTCGATTTTACATCTCTTCCAAAGACTAATCAGTGTTTAAAGATAAAGTGAAATAAATGGCCCCAAAACACCTTTTAAAACGGCTAGCTAAATATCAAATAAATATCTTATCTGCAGTCATGTGAAACCATACGTTATTCTCTTTGCATGTATAACTGCAGCCTAAAATCTTTGCTATAATGGAATGAAAATTGTAAACTGTATCATTTAAGAAATTTTACAAGCCTCAGAATATTGCAGTGTTACAAAAAGTAAATGCCGAAATAGGAAATTCTATGCTAAAGTCAGAAACACTTGAAATTATGTAAATGCAGAGTTAAACACCAAGCAATGCAAACATGGAATGCATTTATTTTGTGTAGCTACTCAACTAGGAAAGTCAACGTGAGGTTGGCATTACCTCTGTGTGCAGGTAGTTCGCAAATGTTAACTCACAGAAGAGAATAAGAACATGCTATTGCTTCTAGCTGAAGTAGTTACTCCTTTAGCTCAGGTGGTAAAGACCCAGTTTTTAGTGTTGAAAGTTCCAAGTTTCAATCCCCCAATAATCATCATGGGAGGCCTATCCATAGGATTAATGAGTTGAGGGCTTAAGAGAAGGTTGAAAGACACAGTTCTTAGTGACAAGAGTCAAAGATTGTGAAGCTACTGGAGTCATGACGGTATATGTACTGTTTCTTTAAATCTGTAGCTAGAAGCTAGGCAGAAAAGAGAATGGAGAAGTGAAGCAGAAAGAGACAGAATAGTTCCGGGCAGGAGCGACGCCAGAGTTTCTGGCGCCCTAGGCAGAATTCGGGGGGCAGCATTTTGTGGGCTCTCCACGGTGTGCGCCAGAGCTTCCGGTTCCACTCCCGTCACGCCACCGAAGAAGGACCCTCCGCCGAAATCCCGCAGGCGACAGCAGCAGTCATTGAGCTGCTCAATTGCCTGCCGCAGTTTTCCGTGGCACGTCGGCGGAGGGTCCTTCTTCGGCGGTGTGACAGGAGAGGAACCGGAAGCTCCCGCGCGCCCCGTGGGGAGCCTACAAAATGCTGCCCCCCGAATCCTGGCGCCCTAGGCGACGCCTAGGGTTGCCTAATGGAAGCGCCAGCTCTGGTTCTAGGGATAATACTTGTTTTATCTATTCTAATAGAGTTCCTTATTCAGTATTGGAAGAAAAGGGTTCTATCGTCGTTGTTTTTTTATCATTGTCAGTTCACAGACAGCTACCTACCAACTCCTAAAGGAAGAGGCTGTGATAGAAGTATCTGGTAACACAGGAATCTAGTTAAGGAGATCAGTATTTGTTTATAATAGACAAGACAATTATTTTCACTTTTTCTATATATTAGTTATTTACATTTTTAAAAAAACATTGGAAATTGTTTCTGAAGGCTTGTTTTAAATATAACGTGTCTGTAAATATTTGTTAGACTTGTAAAGAAATATTTGTTCTTCCCTAACCTAGTGATTACTGCCCTTAATTTTCAGAGCAGTCGTTGGGAAATGAGATAGATCTAGGTCCAATCTGACCACCTCTAAAACATACCACTAAACATGTTAGTAGTGTAAGGACATAACACTTAGCAATAAGTCATGTTAAACAAGAAAAATAAGGGCTATTTGATGGCAGTGACCTTTTTTAATCTCTAAAAGGAAAAAATTGTTTACCCTGTTACAACCAGCTAATAGACCTGCTTTGGAGGCTTACTCATCATGCAATCTCAGCAATAGTCTTTGTGGAGTTTATCACCTTCACAGAAATCCTTGCAGACTATTGACAAATTTTGTGAAGTATGCTGGATATTTACATAACATAGGGGACATAAATGCCTTTGACAAATTTTATCAGGTTCACCAGCAGTATACAGAGTAGTCATATGTTCCCATTGTCAAGAAAACTAACTCCAAAAATAAGCATAAGTTCTCAAAAATTATCCTGTGCACTAGATTTTGTCAAGGTAGGAAACAAACCTGAAGTTACAAGAAGGTTTTGGAAATGATGTGAAAAACAAGTGTTAAGACTTTAAAATCAGTGAATTACAGCTATTTCTAAGAGGCAATATAGCCAAAACAGCTTTTCATAGAGTTTAAGACCAAAAGAAACTATTAGATCATCCAGTCTGACATCCTGTATATCACAGGCCATTCAATTTCATCCAGTTACTTCTATATTGAGTGCAGTAACTTGTGTTTGGCTAAAGCAGGGGTCGGCAACCTTCAGCACACAGCCATCAGGGTAGTCTGCTGTGGGCTGCGAGACATTTTGTTTACATTGACCGGCCACAGACACAGCCCCCCGCAGCTCCCAGTGGCCACAGTTCACCGTTCCCGGCCAACGGGAGCCGTGGGAAGCACAGCCACCGCTTCCCACAGCTTGACCGGGAACAGCAAACCATGGCCACTGGGAGCTCAGAGGTTCCATCTGCCGGCTCCTGCCAGCCGGGATCCCTGCTGCCGGACCCGCTTAGCCTACTGCCGGTCTGGGGTCCTGGCCCTGCCCACATACAGTGGGCACCTACCTTCTCCCTGGTTCTGGCCCATTCTCTTCCTCTCTCTCCACTGAACTGAGGGTAGGAGTGCACTGAGCACAGGGCTGGGGGTGAAGGCTCTGGCCAGGAGCTAGAATGAGGGAGGGGGCTCAGGGTTGGGGCAGGAGTTTTGGGTGTGGGGCACTTACCTGGGCAGCTCCCATTTGGTGCAAGGGGTGCAGATGGGAATGTGGGGGGAGGGTGTAGGAGCTCCCATTTGGTGCTCGGGGTGGGGGTGGNTCCCATTTGATGCTCAGGATGGGGATGTGGGGGTGCAAGAGTCAGGATGTGGGGGGTGCATGGGATGGGGGGCTGGGTATGTGGGGGGGTTCTACATTTTCAAATATATTGATTTCAATTACGACATAGAATACAAAATGTGCAGTGCTCACTTTATTTTTTATTACAAATATTTGCACTGTAATAAAAACAAAAGAAATAGTATTTTTCAGTTTCCCCATTACAAGTACTGTAGTGCAATCTCTTTTTATCATGAAAGTTGAACTTACAAATATAGAATTATGTACAAAAAACTGCATTCAAGTATAAAACAATGTAAAACTTTAGAGCCTACAAGTCCACTCAGTCCTACTTCTTGTTCAGCCAATTGCTCAAACAAGTTTGTTTACATTTGCAGGAGATAATGCAGCCCGCTTCCTGTTTACAAGGTCACCCGAAAGTGAGAACAGGTGTTCTCCTGGCACAGTTGTAACTGGCGTCACAAGATATTTATGTGCCAGATGTGCTAAAGATTCATATGTCCCTTAATGCTTCAACCACCACGTGTCCATGGTGATGATAGGTTCTGCTCCATAACGATCCAAAACAATGCAGACCAATGCATGTTAATTTTCTTCATCTGAGTCAGATACCACCAGCAGAAGGTTGATTTTCTTTTTTTGGTGGCTCAAGTTCTGTAGTTTGCTTTTTTAAGACATCTGAAAGCATGCTCCATACCTCGTCCCTCTCAAATTTTGGAAGGCACTTCAGATTCTTAAACCTTGGGTTGAGTGCTGTAGTTATTTTTAGAAATCTCACATTGGTACCTTCTTTGCATTTTGTCAAATCTGCAATGAAAGTGTTCTGAAAATGAACAACATGTGCTGGGTCATCATCAGAGACTGCCATAACATGAAATATATGGCAGAATGCAGGTAAAACAGAGAAGGAGGCATACAATTCTCCCCCAAGGAGTTCAGTCACAAATTTAATAACTCATTATTTTTTTAATGAGTGTCATCAGCATGGAAGCATGTCCTCTGGAATGGTGGCTGAAGCACTAAGGGGCATCCAAATGTTTAGCATATCTGGCACCTTGTTATGCTGGCTACAAAAGTGCCATGTGAACACCTGTTCTCACTTGCAGGTGACATTGTAAATAAGAAACGGGCAGCATTATCTACAGTAAATGTAAACAAACTTGTTTGTCTTATGGTTAGCTGAACGAGAAGTAGGACTGAGTGGACTTGATGGCTCTGAAGTTTTACACTGTTTTGTTTTTGAGTGCAGTTATGTAAAAAAAAAATAAATAAAACCCTACATTGGTAACTTGCACTTTCACAATAAAGTGATTGCACTTCAGTGCTTGTCTGAGGTGAATTTAAAAATGCTATTTCTTTTGTTTATCATTTTTACGGTGCATATATTTGTAAACAAAAATAATAATATAAAATGAACACTGTACCCTTTGTATTCTGTGTTGTAACTGAAGTCAATATATTTGATAATGTAGAAAAACATCCAAAAATATGTAATAAATTTCATTGGGAATTTTATTGTTTAACAGTGTGATTAAAACTGTGATTAATCGTGATTAATTTTTTGAGTTAATCACGTGATTTAACTGCCATTAAACGACAGCCCTAAGTCCACTATATATAGCTGTTTGGGACTCTGTTTGCCCACATTGAAAGTAATCAGGCATGATCACTAGTCTTAGGCAATCACCATTTTCCAATCCAGCGATTCGTTTATCTTTATTCATCTTAATTCATGAATACAGCTTTGTACTAATCACTTCAGATATTGCCAAAACTCTCCCCCATAGCCACACCACATATGGAGAATCTGAAGTACGCAGAGCCTTTTTTTTTTTTTTTTTTTTTAAGCAATATAGTGTATGTGGGCGGGAAATAATGGAAAAACTGCCAAAAACATCCAGTTATGGTGAAATTAGTGACTCTCAATAACCCTGATCCTACAAGCTGCAGCACAAGAGTAGACCTTTATACCAGCATAGAGTACTGTGGAAACCAGTGGGGTTCTGCATGGACCCAGGAGTCCTCCTATTTGGAGTATCTTGTTGGATCAGAATCAATTATTTTAGTCTCCATTTTTAACATATCAGGTAAGTTCAGGACATCCCAGTATTTAACTTTGATGTCTTTTACAACTAAAATGTTTTGGGCTGTGGGAAAATGGTTGGTAATGGATTTGGGCTTCTAGTGGCATCAGGAGGTTCTGCTGATTAAACTTTCTTTTTCTGAATGTGTCTTTAATTAAGATTTTAAAATAAAATAAAATAAAACCCTTCCTAAGACCCTACCCATCTGTAAAGTACAGGGAGCCCTGAGGAGAAGTATAATGCCTCTCTCTGTGTGTAGGTGTGCTGTGATTGCTATTGCATCCTATAACAAGCACCACCAGAACACAGAGAACTCAATCCTTTGAGGTGGGGGAGATAAGGAGGGGTAAGACCACTAAAGAAAACCAGACCTTGTTAAATTTAAGTACCACGTCTAAGTTCTTTATTCGCTCTCCTTCAAGCCCTATAGGATCATTTAATATTGACTCCTTTGTGTTAGAGAAGAGTAGCTTAAAACTACAAACTGTTCCTGTGATGGTCTCTGTGTGGCTGTACCAGCAAGGGACTCCCTCCCCGTGACCTTTGACCCCCCATAATCTGCATAGAGGAATGACAGGCATTCAGTGGAGCAGGAACAGTCGTGAGCTGGGCTGCAGCCGGAGGAGGTGGACTTACAAACTAGCCTGCGAGAGGCAGGAGTTGCAGTCGGGTAGTAAAACAGGAAGCCCAGGGAAAAGGTGAAATGAACCCTTGGAAATGTCTGTGGCAGAGAATACATGAGCAAAGGACCAAGAGAGCTGCATGATTGTTGGACACCGGCCCTCTTAAAGGTTAAGAAATGGGCCAGACCTCAGTCTCCTCTCTGTCTGAGCAAGCCAGCGGTGAGTAGTCCTGTAAAGCTGCAAGCGAGCAAGCCACTCCGCCGGACTCCCCGCGGGGGTGCTCGGAATTGTTATTTTTTCAGTTGAAGAAAAGTCAAATTGCAGTGAGTGAAACAAGCTGCAGCGTGTCTAATTCCCTTAGATGGACGGAACAGCAGCACTGCACCAAATTCTTTGTCAAGAAAAAGTAGAATGCCTTTGGGGTTGCATGTAACAAGAGTTTGTCTTAAAGGCACAGGGCACTGTTTTCCTAAAAGGATGCCTTAGTCTGATATTATTTGAATATCCCTTTATTGATTTAACCTTGGTTAGATCTGGAACTACCCTTTTTGAAAATACAAAGTTAACTTGATAATGATAGATATCTATAGCTCAGGGAATCACACATTCCTTACTGTTACTATCTTTTTTTTTTTTTTTTTAAGCAGAAACTATTTGTCTAAGATGCAAGAAAAGGGTGCTTTTGTTGTTCTGCTTTGAAACATATAGAAAAGAACAGTATGCAGTGGAGTTCTGCTGTCTACAGCGGTTCTTAACACCTATTCTAAATGTATTAGCTTTGGTTTGATGCATATATTTCCTTCTGTTTTTTTCTGCTCTACTTCCACAGAATACAAACCCCGTCTAGCCATACCAAAAGTTTTTAATTCTGCACTAATATCTATTCTCTTTACTTTATTCATTTGAATTTTTTAAAAAGCCATCAAGAAGGCACAACTGACATGTAACCAAAGAGTGTTTCTCTGAAAACATTAACAGGCTCTCTCTGAGTTGCAATGCACTGTTTCTTTCCTCTCCCCCGCTCCGCCCCTGCAATTTTTTTTTTAAATTAAAAAAAGGAAGGAAGGGGACCTCTGGCACTTATCCCAGCAGTACAGATAGAACCCACCCATCTGTTTGCTCTTGGCTCTCTTACATTTTATGCGTAAGCTGACTATTAAAAGAAATAACATCAGTGGATTTTTTTTTTTTTAAATTTTGGTTGTTTCCAAATTAACTTTTTGAAGATTAATATTTGATATTTTGGGGCAGAAGCATGTTGATATAACCTGGTGTGTTTTAGTTACTGAACAAAAGATCAGCTCACCCCAACAATAATAAAAGAGAAGGGAAGAATCTAAATTAATACCAGCAAGGTTTGAAATTTCCACTAAAAATGTCACTGTGCTCAGAGCTTTTTCTTTAACACTTCTTGTCATCCTTTAAAATAAGCAAACAAAAACTGTGGCAAGGCTGACCACTCTGTATACTTTGCATTTATGTCCAAGTGTGTTTAGTGACAATGATACGGAAACCTTTTGCAAATCAAGAGACTGTACATCAAACTCTCTTTTCCCTTCTTTACTGTCAGTTTGTTCATGGAGCTGTGGGGTATAAGAGAACATTTTTATGAAAATATGGAGGTTTTCTGGAAAAGTATATCATGTTGCAGATGGTACAGTTTTCAGTTCCCATTGTGCATGAGCCTAGTAAAATTATCGTTGTAAGAAAACTTTGATTATTCCTTCTGTTGACCCACTTCATCTTCTATGACAATATGTTAGAGAAATGTGGCTATATTTTTAAAGGTTTCACCCACAGCTAACATATTAGAATTTCATCAAGGTAGCTGTTGTTAGGAAACAAATTTAAGGAAACGGAAGCCTTAGATAAAGTTTTTGTTAAACTTCCTCTACAAAAACGTGTTCAAAATGTTATGTGTAAATCTGTTTGGGGTGTGGTTAGGGGACAGCGTTTGTATATCTTGAAACATGTTACTTGTGTCTATATTCTCCAGGGTACACACTAATGAAGAATAATTGTACTAGTTTTTAACTAATTAAAAAAATCTCAGAATCCTCTTTTAATTGAAAACAGTGTTTTCACTTCGGAGCAACAGAAGAAAACCAGCTGGACAATGTACATTTTGAGGGTACTTTGTGGTGCTGCCGATGAGTTATGATACTTGTGAAAATTTTAACTGACAAGCATACTATCCTTATGATTCCTGAGTTAGAGGTAGCCTTGTCTGAATACTCTAGTAATATAACATTGATGCAGCTTTCAGAAAGTTTCACAAAACTGCAGTAAGCTTCTGAAAATGTCTGGGAAGTATATTCTCAGCAAGAAACCCTTGAGACAAATATGTGGGTGGGTAGGTCCTATAGTGTCTCTTTTTCTATCTAGTCTATTTTACAGATCTGGTTTGGATGCTTAAAAAGTCATAAGCTTTTGGGGCCAAATCGTGTTCCACTGAAGTCAATGAAATGACCTCTTCTTGACTCCAGTGGAGTTGGGTTGCCCCCCATGAATAGACAGTCCAAAAATCTTTGTTCAGTTTGGCATACCTGCCAGCTACAAGCTGTATAAGCCATTGACAGTTGCTAGAGATTAGAGAGTTAAAGGAATGCTTTACTGTTTATACACAGGGCTGCGGATCTGTTTTACTGCTAAGGAATCAATAGAGCATTCAGACCCTTAGCCAACCAAGCAAAAGCAGCTGTGAAAGAGGATACCCAGACCTCTGGCTACAACATAGGTTGCCAACCCTCCAGGATTGTCCTGGAGTCTCCAGGAATTAAAGATTAATCTTTAATTAAAGATTATGTCATGTGATGAAACCCCCAGGAACACGTCCAACCAAAATTGGCAACTCTAGCTCCAACCTCTTTCTCATCCAAGCTAACATTTAGGATCTGATTGTGCAGTATGATTTCCTAGTGCAGACTGTTGTCCCTGTGTGGAGTTAAGGGTCCAGCATTTGGGCACCAGAGGTCTGAACTATAGGATCACATTTCAGAATTGGAGCCTTAGATTTGCTCAAGAAGCAGAAATTTGTTCAGTACAGAAAAAAATTAAAATGAAGGTTCTTACTTCCCCTTTTCTGGGCATCAGTTATAATGTCCTACATTTTTGATTATTTATTTTAAATCAGAAGATTTTATTTAAAGGAGGTGGGGAAAAGACCCTGAAAAGTAAGTTTGTTTGGTATTTATCTGGAAATGTATGTTTAAAATGCGTAGACCAAGAAAGGAGGGCCCCAAATAAATTTTGAGTGTTTCCCATGAGTGTCTTGCAAGATCAGAGCCTAAACCTAAAACAAAATGTAGCATCAGTTCTGCAACAGGTTGCCCTTTCCTGTCTGTGTACAAAGTTTGCACTTCCATGTCCGTCTTCCATCCATAACCATATCCCCCAAACCTCCAACATCCTATACAGTGATGCTCCCTAGCACCTTACATTATCTAGACATTGTCAGCGAGAGAGAAGACTATTTTGGACATCAAACTTGCTACAAAAATAAAATCACTTGCTGTGGCTCTGACTCAGAGAAGTACCTAACAGTGACCTAAAGGGGACTTGTTTAAGGTGACACACCTTTTTATTTATTTATTTTCTTAAACTGCTCACTGTTTTTTCTTTGCATAAATATATCTTCCCTCCTATAATTTTAGTGTCTCTCGCCCTCTGGTTATCTTATTTCTTTTACTTTTTCTTCTCATTAAGGACCTATTTCTGCTCTCATTGATTCTGTTTACACACATTGCCTTCACTAGTTAGTTCCGGTTTACACTGGTGTAAAAGAGAGGAGGATCAGATCTGGAATCTGTTCTTTCCCCTAACCCAGAGGCAGTGAAACTGCGGTCTGCAGACCACTGGCAGACTGGTTGCTGGCTGTCTTTAGAGAGCTGGCTGGTCACGTGGAGCTGGCTGCTCCACCTTTGCTCCAGCTGCTCAAACACATTTGAAAGGTTTTTCTTCTTCCGTGTAGGCCCTTGCTCTAACTGCGTCAAGGATGCTTTGTAAATGTGAATGGTAGAAAAAGTGGGCAGTGCAATTGTAAAAGGCGAGCGGAACAGTGGGTCCAGTAGACAACCTTTATGTTGAAACGTGTCCCACACTGTAAAAAAAAAGTTTGAGAACATCCTGCCTTAGTTCCTCCTCTCTGATCTTTGCCCAGGCCTGACAGGACTTGCCAAATCAGCACTCTGAGTGGTGTTCGGGGACTTAACTTTGCACTCAAGAGCTGATCAGTGCAACTATCACTTCTGCTTTCTGCCCAGCAGATCAGTGGCTTTCAAGAGGGAGAAGAGCTGCTGATTTTATAAGTAGTTCTTGTATTGCTTGGTGCCAGCCACTTAGTACCATGAGGCTGGAGACGTCTCAAATGGAAGAGCAGGAGTCACACTGGGAATGTAGCACTCAAAAGCCCTTATCCTGGAGCTGAAAAACTATAGCCCATTGGATCCTGCTATTTGTTGAGCTTGGCATTCTGTGCAGGCATTATCACGGGTCAAAAGTTAACTTGTTTCTCAGCCTGCTTATTTTTATCTCTCTTGGGGCTAGGGGCTTCCTGTTAGTTGACACAGGAGTCACATCTTTTCTATGGCTGGCCAGAGAACTTGCAGCTTGTCTTGACCAGGCACCAGCAATTTCTTTTCAGAATGCAATGGAAAAGATGGTCTTTGTTTCTGCGACAGAACAAAGCTAGGTATCAATAAGCAACCCAATTAGATACTGAGTGTCTCTGAAAGCTGTGTAGTGTAGACAAAGCCTATGAAGCAAGGCTGAAACCTGGCTACTGGTGTGCCAGGAAAGCTGGCTTTAACCATGTCATAGCTTTTGAAATTTTACCCTACATCTCCTTATTTTTTTTTTTTTAGTATCTCCAAAATGCATATAAAAAGGTAAAGACACATATTAGATGTTCATACTTTTTAAGGCTAGAAGGGACTATTAGATCATAACCTGGTCTTCTAAATAATACCCAGTTACCCTTACATGTGGCAGTGACCTATGTCATTTTTGAAAATGAGACTTAGGAATTGAAGTCAGTTAGATGTGTTTGAAAATTTTCCCATCATATTTTATATTGTAGTGTTCTGGTACTGCAGTCCATTGAGTATGGACATATATTCTGGAAATGTCCAGTGCATATTTTGTTCAGAATGTTTGATTCTCCTTTAGAGGATGTGTGTGTATGTGTTTGGGTTTTTCTTTTGTTTCGGCTTTAGAATTTGTGAGGACATTTTAAAGCTCTTGAAAGTAAAGGACTTAGTGCTGATTTAGAGCCAGAGTGATTGCAAGCATGCACATCACAAGGTTTCTCCCATTAACTCTCCCAGTATATCTGAGCCCCAAGCCTCAACAAGCTTGCAATTCCACTCTGTAGCTCTTGCGCACACAGCCTGTTAACTGTGATGGATTTTGTGTTAATTTTGAGGTACGGACAACTGGAAATTAGAATGTGACCACAAAATTCATTTTCCTTTGCCAACTCAGTTGAGATTTCAACTCAAGTCTTTAGAAGTGAAAGTCACTGCTTCCCTTTGGTTTTGAACCTTGGCGCACACATCTGGTTTTTTACCTGAAAGAAAGATGCTATCTGCCTTGCTGTTTAAGAAAAACTGCACTTCTGAAACATTCTTTTCATTCAACTCTTTCTTTTCAGCCATAAATAAACCCGAATGGACTTCAAGTACAGTAAACAACTTTTCCATTTTTTTTTGTTCTTGTGTCTGGAGTCGCAAAAGAGGTGCAGCATAAGAATACAACTAGGCAGGCTAATAGTTTCGTTGTGAATATGAACAAAGCCGCCTCTATGCTGACGTGAACCAAGTTTTAAACAACATAGGATCGGTAGGATTTTATCTTAATTTTTTTCCCCACAGGACCAAACAATGGGAAATTTAGGATTGTGCCCTCATAATACTCAGGCTATGGGTACATAATGGACTGTGTCTGTGTTGGCATAGCTATGTTGGCAGAGTCCCTTAGTGTAGCCTAAGTGTACATTGACGGAAGGAATTTTTCTGCCAGTATAGAAACACCACCTCCCAAAAAGACATGAGTGGTACTGACAGAAACAACCCTCTGTCAGCATAGCTATGTCTATACTGGGTTTTTTGTTGGCATAACTGTGTCAGTCAGGAGTGTGTTTTCTTCACACCCCAAACAGACACATCTATGCTAGGATAAATTTTAAGTGTAGACCCAGCCTGGGAACTGGAACTCTGTCCTTTTTTTGTTTCTTGCACTGTACTCTTATGTAATTATGGATAGGGTGCTACCATAATTCAGGACCGTTTTGATCAATTTCATGGTTGTAGGATTTTAAAAATTGTAAATTTCATGGTTTCAGCTATTTAAATCTGAAATTTCATGGTGTTGTAATTTTAGGGGTCCTGACCCACGAAGAAGTTGTGGAGAGGTCACAAGGTTATTGTAGAGGGTGTTGTGGTATTGCTACCCTTACTTCTGCGCTGCTGCTGGCAGCGACACTGCCTTCAGAGGTGGGCAGCTGGAGAGCAGAGGCTGCTATTGGGAGCCCAGCTCCGAAGGTAGAGCTGACGCCAGCAGCAGCACAGAAGTAAGGATGGCATGGTATGGTATTGTCACCTTTACTTCTGTGCTGCTGCTGGCGAGATGCTGCCTTCAGAGCTGGGCACCCAGCCAACAGCCACTGCTATCCGTCCGCCCAGCTCTGAAGGCAGTGCAGAAGTACGAGTAGCAATACCGCGACCCCCATAAAATAATCTTGTGACCCCCCCCCCATGCAAATCTCTTTTGGGTCAGGACCCCCAATTTGGGAAACACTGGTCTCTCCCATGAAATCTGTATAGTGTAAGGTAAAAGCACACAAAAGACAAGATTTCACAGAGGGAGACCAGATTTCACAATCTGTGGATGTGTTTTTCCTGAACATGAATTTACTGGGGCCTAATTCTGGAGAAATGTATATCTAAAATGTAGGGAGACTACTGTTCTCAATTTTTACTGAATTTTGGCTTCCTTAGTAACATCAGTGAAAAGGTGATCAATTCTGATTATCTGGAGCTTTTGCATATATGTGGATCTTGGTCTGAACAGGTTTGTTTGAGGTCTGAACTCCTTATGTTCATATGCTTGTTAATCTTGATTTATAAGGGCCTAAATTTTTTAAAATGTACTGCAATTTTGGGTACCCAACTTGGCACTGATTTTCTAAGATTTTGAGCAACCACAACTCCAGCTGATATCAGTGGGAGCTGCAGGTGCTCAGACCTGCTGAAAGAGCAGTACCTTTGTGTGTCAAATTGGGAAGCCAAAATTAAATACCCACTTTGGAAAATTTAGGTCTCAGTGCCCAAAGCTTTTTGCTGCCAGTCAAGACTAAAGTGTGAACAAATGGACTTGGGGGACTGTGCAAAGAGGGAAGCAGTAACAGTGCTGGGAGAGACTGCAGTACCTCCCATACATGCTACGCTCTCCCTGAGCAAAACACTGCACAAAATGCCACAGCAGTTAATGTTGATTGACCCTGAATGAACTCCTCTGCTGCAGCAATAACTCATTACAGATGAGGTTGCAGTGTTAGCTGCAGTGGAAATTAGGGGTTCTCTCTCTGCTGTGCCATGCAGGAATAACCACTCCACAGGAATGGCCAGTGTATTTGTGACAAATGTAAGCTTAATGCCCTGCAAATCTCAACTCTAGTGTTCCTGCCTTCTTTCACTTTGTGAGGCAGCTCTTAAGATGAGCTTGAATCCTTTCCATTTTGCTATGTAAGTATTCTGTACCATATTTACATTTCACTTTAGAAAAAATTTGTTTTCATTACTTCAGCCCTTTCAGGCATGTGTTTCTTACCACTGCCTTCAACTGTGGGTAATTTCATACCCTGATATTTGGTAATCCCTAACCACTAATCAGCTGTTTGCAGCATTAATCAGCAGCTTCCTGATTTACTACATTTAGAAAGAGAAAAGACCACCTAGTAAATCCAGTACTGGCAAGGCTGAAAAATAAGATGAGCTGTCCAGTTTTCTATAGAACTGCATTATCAAATGACCTTCCAGATGTTTCTATCAAGCCCAAACCCCTACAAGTTCTCAACTCCGCACACATACCCCTCTTTTCAGTGTCTAATGATAGATGATTCTACTCCATAGCCCGCATCTCTCTCCACTCACCATTCTCCTTCCTTTCTAGACATAGTTCCATAACTTTCGCATTGCTTAATAAACATTAATAGAGATCAAGTAATAATACCTGAGTCTTTTATATGGCATTTTTCATCAGTAGATCTCAAAGCATTTTACAAACGAGGTATCATCATCTCCATTTTATAGATGGGGAAACTGAGTCACAGAGAGGCAAAGTTATTTGCCCAAGATCACCCAGGAGGCAAGTGGCAGAGCCAGGAATAGAACCCATGTCACCTGAGTCCCGCTCCTGTGTTCATTAGGCCACACTATCTCCATTGGCCCTCATCTGTTCCCTTCTAACTTTTCAGAATAACCATTATCATCAGTCATAATCCAGCATCTAAAAACATGATCTTAGGATCTCCCCTGAGAGCTAATAAAATAGCATTATTCAGGACCAGGCTGGGGATTGAGTTCCAAAACTGAGGGGCCCTCAAGGAGAATAATCTGCTAGCTGCCTGCATTCTCTTGTACAAATGGGGCTCCAGATCATGTGCACTTGCTGACTGCAGCTGTGGCAATGTGGCATGGGAAAAGAAGGGGATTTTCATTTAAGTCATATCAGGCCATTTAGAGAGAGATAAATTTAAAAAAAATCAGAAAACCTGGAGTAGAAGGGTGAGGAAAATCTGATACAATTAAAAACAAACCTTCTCCCTGAACCAAACACACACTGGGTTTGTTTTTTCCTGGAAAAAAAACAAAAAAAACAAACAAACCAACCATTCACAGGTTTTTCATAGCCCTACCCTCAAGTGAGTCCCACAATCCTCCAGTCAAGTGTTTGTTGTCACATCTACTGCAGAGTAAGACAGCTGAGTCCAAACAGTACATGCTCTTCCTATACCACTATCCTAAGTCTGGAATTAGGCTCTGGAAGGCAATAAGTAACATGGGCAGGATATAGCAATGTTGCAGCAGGACTGGTAGTAGGAACTAGACATACAGGGGTGTAACTGAACATCAGATTGATTGATTGCAGGGCATGAAAATAGCCTGCAAGTGTTTCCTTGCCTCCTCTGCCCAACCTCTGACCAGGATCACACAGATTGCAGCAATGGTTCTTTGTGTTATCTGAAACAATTCAACCTTCCCCATTCACAGTCAAACCATACAACTCTTTAGGAGACCCAATCCATACTGGCAATAGGGGGTTACACTGTCACATGGAGACTGTTTGCCAGGATACTTACTATATTTTGAGTGGTTACCTGAGACTTGAATGGCTTACAGGCCTTATGCAAGGTCTCTGCTTAGGAATGAATTTCACCCAATTAACACAGCTTTCAGTCCATCGGCCACTTGGGAACAAGAAAGTGAAAGATGACAGACTTGATCACTTTAATGTGTTTTCTCCGCTTAGAACAGCTATGATGGACAATTGTTAGTGTTCGAGGATTTGAAAGAAGCAGGCACCCAGACATCCCAGTCATAGGGTTTGGCTACACTTGCAGATGTACAGCACTGGGAGTAAAAGCTGTCTTCGTACAGTTGTGTAGGGAAAGCTCTGCAGTGTGGCCACACTGACAGCTACCAGCGCACTATCATGGCCGCATCTGCAGCGTCATTGGGAGCGGTGCATTATGGGCAGCTATCCCAGTGTTCAGGTGGCTACAACGTGCTTTTCAAAAGGGGGGAGGGGTGGAGTGTGACAGGGAGCGTTGGGGAGAGAGAGGGTAGATTTTTGGAGCTGACACTGTGTCAGCAGCTGTCTTGCAAGTTCCGACCCTCTCCCCCACCCCTCTCTCACTCACTAAATGCAAATAGCCTTCTTTGTTTTTTTCCTCACAGACCAGATAAGCCGCTGCTCCGAAACGGACATCCCCCACCCCCGCCCGCTGTGCTGTTTCTCTCCTCAAGCAAACACTAGCTGTGGACATTCCAAAGGGAGCCCCCTGCCTGCCTCATTCACAGCAAACAGGAGCTGTTGTTTTTTAGATAAGCAGCTCCAGGAGCCCAGAGTTCACAACAAAACAAAGAGAGGTATCACAACAAAACAAAGAGAGTAATCTTTACTTAAAAGCATTATGGGAAGCTTCCGGAGTTCAGGTACAGCGTAGTAAGATTATTCCCTGTTTACACTGGCACCCCAATGCTGCAGCACCAGCGCTGTATGTGCCTTGCCCAGTGTGGACGGGGAGTAAGTTACAGCGCTGTAAAGCCACCACCAGCGCTGCAACTCTCCAGTGTAGCCAAGCCTATAGTGTGGCAGGGCAGAGTGTCAGACTGCATAAAAGCAGCAGAGAATCCTGTGGCACCTTATAGACTAACAGATGTTTTGGAGCTTCGTCAGACGCAGACCTGCGTCTGACGAAGTGAGTATTCACCCACGAAAGCTCACGCTCCAAAACGTCTGTTAGTCTATAAGGTGCCACAGGATTCTCTGCTGCTTTTACAGATCCAGACTAACACGGCTACCCCTCTGATACTAGACTGCATAAAGAATAAAATGAAAGAAAAACATTCAAAAAATGGTCAAGATCTGTGTGTGTGTTGTATTGGCAAGGGATTGGTTAATTGTGTACTGGCTAATAATATTTTCTATTATTTGACAAGTCAGGCAGCTCTGTAAGGTAAGGTAAAGCTGTTTGTGAGTGACATCCTTATAATACTTTTCATTGTTACATCAAAAGATGTAGACTAGAGCCCTGCAGCGGGACTGGGATCCCACAGGACCTGCTGCTGTAACAGCAAGAGTGAATAACATGCTTTGTCGCAGGCAGGATTGGGTGAGTAAAAACCCAGACTGCAATAATTTGCAGGAAAACACTAAATCTTTTTTTAATAAAGGTTTTCGTACTTAAATTTAAGCAAGGGATAACAAAAGATTTGATATCTATTATAACAGGAATTAAAGTATTTTTACATGGTTTAAGCAAGATTTGTTTTATTCTTTTAGTGCTAAAAATTGTCTGAATTCCATTTTTATATATATGTAATATATTAACTCACCGTTGTTTTTTGTTTTGTTTTTAGTAGCAATCTCTCTCTTGTGGGATTTGTGGGATCTAAGGTTTTTGCAGGTGGGAGCGGGATAAAAATGCGGGAGCAGGTGGGAGCGGGAGCAGGTATTGCGGGGTAGGACGGGAGCGAGATTTTAAAAATAGTCCTGTGCAGGGCTCTGAGATAGACCATGAACATTGTTTTGTTTCCCCATGATTGCCACTTCACCTGTTTATGAATTTGAACAGTGTTATTGAGTGGAATCAGAGGTATGGTACAGCTGTCCTAACACTTGAAACTATGCTGAGAAAGCAAACTGTACACTGAAAGATCAACTTTCATCCCCCACAAAGAACATCAATTGTACTGATGCTGAGAGATGTTCACTGTGGCCAACGGGCCAAACATCAGCAGCAAATCTAATTGAGTAGAGGAAATCTCCATTTGTATATTATGAAATCATTTTTGTATTTTCTGTGTCTGAATGCGCTGGGGTTTTGGTTTCAGGGTCATGCCTAATCAAGATCCAGGAGCATTGCAAGTGTGCTTGATATTGGTCGAAGGCTTGGGGTTTTAACAGCACTTGTGCAAAGAATTAACATCACACAGTTTGTAAATATAAACAAATTACAATGAACCTCATTCTTCACAAAATATGCGCAGGCTCTGCTAAGTATTTGTTTAGGATAAATAATTTCAACAGCTAGAATGATTGTTCTGTGACAGACAATGAAATTTGATATTTTCACCACGATCAATCCATTACATTTTCAGCTCAAGTCACCATTTGCCTGGGGTGATAGCTAGAGGCAAACAGGGACACTTTTGAAGTCCTAAGGTTTCTTATTAAATGGCTGTAGCTTTGGCTGAGAACTGAGCCAATCTACTTATTTTTTCAATGACTCTTGACTGGGGTCAACCTCCATGGACAATGTGCCTGGGGTTTGTTACCCAGAACTTTAATGCTGCCATCTGATATATTGTAAATGTTAGAGTTATTCTTGTTGATGAAGAAATAAACCATCTCCCCTTTCTCCTTTGCCCATATATCTGTAGGCCAGGGATGGCAATGCTGAACAATATAGAGCCGAATTGTTGTTTGATAAGAATGTTGAGGGCCATGACCAAAGTAAGAGGGCGCTTGTCGTGAGGGAAGTTAGATTGGGTGTGCAGGAGATTTCACAGTGGGGCCACTTGTCATGGGTGTGTGTAAAAAATCAAAAAAAAAATTAACAGCTGGATTGGAGTCTCCTCCTTCACAACTCCATCTAAATTCAGTGCAGGCCACTTCATTCTTTTAAATTGTCCCACCATCTGTTTAAATTATAAATCCCGACTCTGTGGCAGGGCAGTATGATAATCCCCAGTGACCTGTTGCACAATCTAATGTCTGTTGGAATCTGGGGTGCACTGAATCATCACAGTTCAGTGGAGACCATGCTGGGGCCCTACATACATGCATCTGTGCTCCCAAATCAAACTTTGCAGGTACAGTAGGGAATAAGAGACTAGGAGACACATTGGATGCTCTTCCCAAAATCTGAGTTCTCCGACGAGCCACCAGCTAAGCATCCCTGTATTTCCCATACAGTCTTATGTGACTTTTGGTTTCCTGAGCTCTATCATCTAATGAATCCTTACAGGTTTGTAAGTTGTAGCTAACTTCATAAGGGAAATTCAGAGGCCAGACCGCTGCCACTTCAGTAAGTACTCCTACTCATTCATTGTCCTGTGGTGCATGGACAGCTCATGTGCTGTGTTAAAATATGTTTCCTGTCTTTTGTCTAGGGACAGTAGTGACTGCATTGTTTTTGTTATTTCTGACCTGAATACCAGCCCTTCCTGCAGTATAACGTATGCAAAGCATGAAAGTCATAACAAGCAACTAGTCCAGTATGAAACCTAATCTTTTATGTGTTTTTGGTTTTGTTAGGTGAGGGAATGAACACAATGACACTTTTCAGCACATGTTTATTAAACACATCTATTCAGTGAGACACGGTAAAGTAATTTAGCTCATGTAACCACTTAAAGTTGTTCTAATCTGTGATTTCTGGATTCTAGCTGTCTTTACTGGAAAAAAATAACCCAAAACATTTAATTGCCAAGAAATTATGTATGTGTTATAATTTATTTCATTGCTAAGAGTTCTGGTCATGCATTTTTGTTCCTGTAAATGTATTCAATGTATCTGAAGATTACTGGGTGATTCTTGAAGTTTTATTAATTTATTACACATTTGAGTGGAGGAAAGTGTTTCTTCTTCGAGTGCTTGCTCATGTCCACTCCATATTAGGTGTGCGGGATTGCCACATGCACCGGTGCTGGAAGTTCGTCCCTCAGCAGTATCTGTAGGGGACTGGCTCTGGCATCCTCTGGAGTGTTGCCCACATGGCGCGGTATAAGGAGCGCCACTGGCTCTCCCCATCCTCAGTTCCTTCTTGCTACCAATAATGGTGCTGGAATGTCTGCTGCTTCAGCTAGTATTGATTTCTTCTCTGTTCTTGCAAACTTTGAAATCCTGTAAAATAGCTATATGTAGTTAGTAGTTTTCTTAGTTACATATAGTAGTAGTTCTCTAACTCTCCGTTAGTCCCGAACAGGACTCAGCTGGGGGTCAGGGCATACCCCGATCCCGAGGCTTTAAGCCCTGCGATCGCTGCAAACGGCCTATGCCCATCAGCGATCCACATACCAGCTGCCGAAGGTGCTTAGCCAAAGGGCACAGCAGTGACAAGTGCCGTATCTGCAAGTCCTTCAAACCTAGGATGAAGAAGAAGCGCGATCTCTATCTAAGAGTGCCCCTAATGGAGTCGGCACTCACTCCGGCACTGGAGCAGTGATCCAACTCCGCATTGAGCACAGTGGCCTCCGTGTGCATTTCTCCCCTGGCGCCATCCACAAACCAGTACCAGTCTTCTTGACCAGGCTCCGGTCAAGAAGCTGAAAAAGACTGTGAGGGGAAGATCTCCTACCTCCCGTAGGGAAAGGAGAGGGCAGTGGGGGAGCCAAGACCCGTGATAGGCAACTCAACATTCCCCTTGGGAAGATGGGCCCCAGCTCAAGTCAAGCAGTGCAGCCCATCCCATGCCTTGCCTGCGACTCCAGATAGTGGTGCAGGCCCCCGCCAGCTTCAGGTAGCTCAGGAGATTCTGATGCTCCTGGTGCCACCCTCACCGGCTCCTGTGGTACCTTGCTCTTGGGGAAAACCCACGTTGGGACTTCTGTGTGCCCCCGCCTCAGCAGTACCATTCCCCAGCAAGAGGGATGTCCCACCAGCGTTTGCCCACCTGCAGCTGTCATGCTTCAGGACAAGAGAGGCAGGCTCAGCAGAGCCCTCTTTGGTCCTCGCACCAGGGGCACCGATTGAGAGAATCAAGGCTGGTACCTCATACCTCACCGATAGATTGGTGCAGACCCTTTGAGGCATGTGCCACCCGGCAAGAACTCTGAGACTGGCCCCAACCATCTTCAGGGGCCCGGTACTGATCCCGGGACCGATCAGGCAACAGAGACTGCCAATCACTGGACTATCTACTCAGGACGATCTTCCTGGCAACCGGCTTGTAGTAGCTCCCAGTCCCGCTCAACTTCCCAGTACTGGTCGAGTAGCGTAAGGCGTGGATCACCAGGTATCTGATGCAGATCCACCAAATGCCGTCGGTCCCCGAGAGCCCGACCAAGACAATCTCGCTCAAACAGATCGGCTTTGAGAGGCAGTGACCAGCACCAGTTGGACAAGAGCCACCTACTCAGCCCAATCCTGGTCACCCAGCACCAACCGCTCCACTGGTGGCTCCAGCTAGGGGTGAGGTTCCCTGACTGCGGGACAAGCCCAGTACTGACGGTGCCGACTATATTATCAGCACCAAAACCTGTCCATGGCGCCAAGCGCAGTGGCTGGTGCCAGGATAGCCATAGAACCCTTGGGACTTCGGTGTTCTGTCAGCCGGGGCACAGGGTCGGGGGCTGCACCACGCATTTCCTGGAAGCTGCGGCATGGCCCCGCTCCAGCTCCTACGCACTCCGGGGGTCCACTGGGAGCTGCAGGGGCGGTGCCTATGGATTGGGCAGTGTGCAGAGCCGCCTGACTGCACCTCTGCATAGGAGCTGGAGAATGGACATGCCACTGCTTCTGGGAGCTGCTTGAGGTAAGCGCCTTTGGTAGTCGGCACCCCGAGCCTCTCCCCACACCCCAACCCCATGCCCTAGCCCTGATCCCCCTCCTGCTCTCCAAGCCCTTTGCCCTGCCCCAGCTGAGACCGCCCTTCTGCACCCCAAATCTCTCATCTCCAGCCCCACCCCAGAGCCTGCACACCCAGCTGGAACCTGCACCCCTTCCCACACTTCTGCCCCAGCCCTGATCCCCCGCCTTCCCTCCAAACCTGTTGGTCCCAGCCCAGAGCTCCCTCCCACATCCCAAACTCCTCATCTCCAGCCCCACCCCAGAGCCTGAACCCCCTCCCGCACTCCAACCCCAATTTTGTGAGCATTCATGGCCTGCCATACAATTTCTATTCCCCAATGTGGCCCTGGGCCAAAAAGTTTGCCCACCCATGCACTAAGCACAAATAAATGAATTTAAGCTCAGGAATTTTTGTCCCCCTTCCTCTCAGCTACCCTCCCCCATTTGTCCACCAGGGCTGCTAATTTTGTATTAGGGCTGTAGATTAATCACAGTTAACTCATGAGATTAACTTGAAAAATTAATTGTGATTAAAAAAATTAATTGCATTGTTAAACAATAGAATACCAATTGAAATTTAATAAATATTTGTGGATGTTTTTCTACATTTTCAAATATATTGATTTCAAGTACAATACAGAATATAAGTGCTCACTCTATATCATTTTTTCAATTACAAATATTTGCACTGTAAAAATGATAAACACGGGAAATAGTATTTTTCAGTTCACCTCATACAAGTACCATAGTGCAATCTCTTTGTTGTGAAAGTGCAGTTTACAAATGTAGGATGTTCTTTTTTGTTTTTTTTGTTACATAACTGCACTCAAAAACAACAATGTAAAACTTTAGAGCCTACAAGTCTACTCCATCCTACTACTTGTTCAGCCAATCACTAAGACAAACAAGTTTGTTTACATTTACTTTCAGAAGACATTGTCTCCTGCAAATGTAAACAAACTTGTTTGAGTGATTGGCTAAACAAGAAATAGGACTGAGTGAACTTGTAGGCTCTAAAGTTTTATTTTTGAATGCAGTTATTTTTTGTACATAATCCTATATAGTTAAGTTCAACTTTAATGATAAAGAGGTTGCACTACAGTACTTGTATTAGGTGAATTAAAAAATACTATTTCTTTTGTTTTTTACAGTGCAAATATTTGTAATAAAAAAATAAATATAAAGTGAGCACTGTATACTTCGTATTCTGTGTTATAATTGAAATCGACATATTTGAAAATGTAGAAAACATCCAAAAATATTTAAGTAAACGGTATTCCATTATTGTTTAACAGTGTGATTAATCGTGATTCCTTTTTTAATCACATGATTAATTGCGATTAATTTTTGTAATTGCTTGACAGCCCTATTTTGTATATTAAACATCTCTCTCTTCTGGCTTCTCCACCTCCATAGAGCATTCAAAGCATGCACAGCCATACAGGAAAACATTGTAAAAACCAGCCTCAGAAAACTGCAAATGAGAACAAATAGAGGAGGTCTCCTGTGAGATGAATTCATCATGGTGGATGAATGAGGCCTGGGTTAGCCCGTAAATTAAACTCTTACTCTTAATGGGCACTGAGTTAATTTTCCGATGGGAAAGTTACAGAAGACTCTTACTGCCTGCAGTCATAGGTGCTGGAACTACGGGTTTTGGGGGTGCGGCGCAAACTGGTTTCCATCATATACAAGGTTTACAGTTTGGTTGAATAGGCTCTTAGCACCCCCACTATACAAATTGTTCCAGCACCCCTGCCTACAGTCCAGCTGATAACTTAATTAGGCAGCAGCCATCCCCAGCATAATTGGTAACCTATTTCTTCACCCTAATGGGGTGTTTCAGGGGATATAAAACCAGCAACAGGGAATGTTCCAAGCCTTAGGGGAGTCTTCCCTCTCTGCAGACAATGACTAGAGAGGTGTCTGACAGCACAGGGTAGGTTAGTTTAGCTTTGTCCATCTCCTGTAAGGATTGATACCTCTGGGCATAGAATTCTCATCACAGTCCTCCCAATTGCATTTTCCCCTGTTTTTTTTATATTGCAAGCCCCACACTTGGAGGAACAGAAAGAAAGAGAGGAAATTTAGTTAGTGGTTTCTAAAACAAAACAAAACCACCAGACAAACTTACCAGCATGTGGAGAACATTTTTATTGGCTTAGGCATTTACTTGTAAGCACAGATGTCAGTGAGGGGAAAATCTGCAAATCTAGATAAGAGGCTGCAAATCTATATAGGCCAATGGGGGCTGCGGGAAGCAGTGGCCAGCACATCCCTCGGCCCATGCCGCTTCCCGCAGCCGCCATTGTCCTGGAACGGCAAACCATGGTCAGTGGGAGCTGCGATCAGCTGAACCTGCGGATGCTGCAGGTAAACAAACCGTCCCGGCCCACCAGCAAATTTCCCTGACAAGCCACATGCCAAAGGTTGCCGATCCCTGTGCTAGAATCTACTGAAGTGTGGGTCTTATGAAAACTATATGCTATTTCTCAAAGTATTCTCTTAGCAATATATGCGGGGTTTTTAAAGGTAGAATTCTGCTAGCAACAACTGTGCTTAAACATTGTTGTAGAGTGAAAAGTTCTGCTTCCAACTGGACAGAACCTTAATATGTACAGTCGCTAGTCATCTATGTCTGCCAAAATTAAGCTCCATGAAAGGGACTGGGATATAGAATAACTGGATTTTATTTTACTCTGTGTTATGGACTCTCTCAGACCATAGGAGAGAGTCCAATTGCTCAGTAAGTTGGTATTCTGAAATGATGTACTTTCTCCAGTTGGTTAAAAGCTCTTGCTTCTTCAAGGCACTTCAGTGAAGCAGTAATACTGTGCGCACATATGAATATCTGTAAACCCTTCACAAAGTGGGTCAGTGTTGTCTTCTGTTTTACATACAAAGAAACTGATAGATGGCAACACTTAAAAGGACTTGCCCAAGGTCACACAGTGAGCCAAGAGCAAAATGACAACTAAACACAAGTCTCCTGGGCCATAGTCCAGTGGATTAACCACTGGCCTATTCAAACCACACCTTGTTATGGAAGTGCTATACATGTTGTGGACTTGAAAGAAAACTAAGGCCTTCAGAGAGAAGGGCCAGAAAATGAAGATGAGTCAGATATTGTATCTGGTCACAGGAAGTGACTTAGCTTTCTTTTGATATCATTCTGAGATGGTTTTCACTATAGTTAGAATGTAACATTATGCTTGCCAAAAAAACAAACATTTTTTTAAATGCATTATTATTTTAAATCAGATTATATTACAGTCATTTAAACTGTGTACAGGAGGCAAACAGATGTTTATATTCTGAAACTTGAACTGTTTCAAATATAAATCCATATTTGGATCTTTATATTTAGTATGTGCCAAGTCTTATTCATAAACCTATATATGCTTGTAAATGTATTTCTTGAAGGGTAAGGCCCTTCTTTAAAGCCAGTTTGTAGGATATGGAGTTCACAGCAACTAGTGTAACTAGAAGTTCTCATCTAAACAGTCCTTATGTTAAATTATGTTTTTCTGTACCCTACTGCTTCCCCAGGAAGCCAGCATTCTGTTAATGCGTGTCACAGATGGGAAAAGGAAACTGCACAGTTGTTGCTGTAACCACTGAAGAGGAGATTTAGATTTGTTTAAGAGCCTTCATTGAGTGAGTCATAGCTATTGACTTGTATCATTTGTATAGGTTTCTCTCTTTCCAGATACAGTATTTACCAATTTTTGACAATATTAGAATATTGATCATGAAACTTACAGGTTTAGTAAATAAAACTCTGCTACTGTTACTTTCTCTAGCATTTCCAGGAAAATATTTAACATGCTTTTTTAAACGGATATAAGAAAACATGAGTTTTTGTTTTTAAATTTTCCCATTTTATAAACCTCCCTTTTAGTACAATGATGCCTTAAAAGTTACAAATAAGACAATTAAATTTCATGCAGTTTTTTGATTTTACAAAAAGTAAAGAAGAAAAGAAAGTTGAATATTAGTCTGTTTGTCTCAGCCTGAGTGTAGGTTAGAGAGGGACGCTAATGGTAGTGATGGAGCTGATTAGGCAGTGAAAAGTTCAGATTGTGAACTTCAGCACCGATGTGTTGCGGGTTTTCTTCCCCCTCAACTATACTGAATACAAAGAGTATGGGACAAATTCTGCCCGTTGATTTCAGGAAAGTTCCAAAAGATTAGATTTATTTGGGGGAGGGGAAGGGGGGGGAAATCATTCATTTTTAAAAATGCATTTGTGTTTATTTTCAGAATTCCAGATTTGAACTAGTTTTGTTGTTGATCAAAAACCAGAATAAAAATTCCCAAAATTTAATTGAAACATTTCCCTTTTATATTTTGAAATTTGACCAGCTGAATACAGGAGTAACTGAAAGCAGAGTGGGCTCCAAGTGTCTGGCATTAATTGTAATTGAGTGGATTGTACATGTGTACCACTCTACTGTCCTACCTAAGTATTAGCTGATGAATATTGATTGAGTGCAGAGAACACTATTCAGTGCTGTACAGAACTTATAAGGGAAAAACAATCACTGCTCAAAAGAGTTTGTAATTAAAAATTTACCAACAACAATGTGATGTATTGAAACTGGATAAAAATGACAAGAAATCACTTAAATTGTAAAAGGTTTCCTAGTCCTGCTTCCAGAGCTAAGGGGCTCTGAGAGAAGCCTTGTCACCTGAGTCTTCTTGGGTGACTGAAAAGAGCCAGACTGGGGCAAGGTGGATTGTGTTGTGCATCTCTGCCTTAGATAAGCAGCCTGCTGTGGGTGGGTGGCCTGGTCTACACTACATCGCTCAGGGTTGTGAAAAATTCTGCAGCATATAAAGTATAGTTAGTTTGATCTAACCCCAGAGTAGACGTGACTAGTTGATGAAAGAATACTTCCACCAACCTACCTACTGCCTCTTGGAGAGATGGATTGACCACATTGACAGAAAAATCCCTTCCGTCGATATGGAAGCATCTATAATGCAGCACATCTGCAGTGCAGTCTCTGTAGCAGCTGTAGTGTAGACATACCCTTAGAGTTCTAGGTTCTGAGAAATAAAGTAGTGTCACATTGCAACCTCCCAGAAAGTGTAGTTATGTTTTTCTTCCATTTCTCTGTACGTGTGCCATGAAAATAACCAGTTTAGATACAAATAACTATGTGATTAGGAGATGGAACCACCATGTAGTGAAGCAAAAATACATTAATAAAATAAGCACTTCTGTAAGAGGTGGACTAACACTGATCGGTTATACTGTGGAAGATTGTGGACCAACTCAAGTGTTTGGGTCCTTGCTCTCTTTACTCTCTTGATCTACAATACATGTTTTAATAGTAGTGCAGCTTATGGAGATCCGTCTTAGCTCAAGGAACGCGTGGCGCCAGAAGATCTTCAGTTCTAGACCTGCTGACAACTGCAATATCTTTGTGGCCACACTGGTAATGACTTGGCTAATAATTGTGAAGTTTTATATGGCCATGGAATTGTTACTGCATGTTTAGAATACTGTGAACCCCAAGCATTCAAAAATCACGAGTTATGCCCCCCAAATCATGAGATTTTAAGGTATAAAGTTGGAAACTTTTTTTTTAAAATTTTGCCTCCTGCTTTTTGAACCTTTAGGAATCACGTTTTCCAGCTTTTCTTCGCAGCCATGAGGGCTACAAATGTTTTTTAAATGAAAACTGAGATTCTCACATAATAGCATGACTTCAGGAGCTGAAACAACACCTAATATCCTGAAACTCACAATAACTTTTCAAGAGATGGCACCACTGGGACTATGCTGTTTAGTTTTATTTTACTATCATGATTTGAAACAGTAATTTTTTACTTTAAAAATAAATCCTTGACTTAATAACCAGTTTTAATTGAATATAGTTTTTTCCAGAGCAAGGAACTATTCACTGAAGGATGGTGTGCAAGTTTTGATGCTCTTTTACCTGGAGTAAGTAGCACTGTTGCAGTTTGTCTACAGTAGAGGTTTACATTTGTGCAACTACACAGAGGGTATATCTGCAATACAGCTGGAGGTGTAATTGGGTAGATGTACAAGTGCTAGCTTTGATCAAGCTAGTGCACTAAAAATAGCAGTGTAACCATGGCAATGCAGGCAGCTGCTCACACTAGCTGCCTGAGTTCATGTCCCAGAGTTGGTCTACACTGCAAAATTAGGTCAACCTTGCATCAACCTAGTTGTGCATATGTCTTTACCTGAAATTTGTCTCTTACCGATGTAAGTTCTCCATTACGCTAACATATTAACATCACCTCCCTGAGTGGCACTGAGCCAAAGTTGATGTGTGGCAGTCAGTGCAGAGCGAAGGTAGACACTGTGTTACCTATCTCAACCCTAACAGTCCTCTAGCAGCTGTCCCACAATGCTGAACATTGACCGCTCTGGTCACAATTGTGAACTTCACTGCCCCTGGGTCATGGGGACCAGAAGTCCCCCTTCCCTGTGAATTTTTGAAATGCCTTTTTCCTGATTGTCCATCTTGGCGAGTACATCTATCAGCTCTTCATTGGTGTGGGCAACTGCCTAGCTTACTATGCTGGCTAAATGCTCCAGATGTGCTCTGGCCTGAAATAGACAGGAGATACTGGAGCTGCTGGCCAGGGGAGAGGAGAGGCTGTTCAAGCACAGCTACTGACCAGTCATACAAACGTGGACATGAAACTTCACCACACACTCACCCCTGCACTACTTGTTTCTGCCCCACCATAAATTGCCAGAACTTCCCAAAAGACAGTGCCCTGGATGGTGTGAGTTGCACACTGGGATACCTCCCCATGATGCACTGCACTGTGCATCAACACAAGCACTCCTGTCTAGTACCCGCAGTGCCAACTCAAGGAGCCAGGCATGCGCACGCATAAACGACATGTAAACAGTGGCTGCTTTCGCCCATTGTATTTTGCATTGGCAACGTTTGTAGTGTAGACATGCTGTCAGATGGGATTGTACCAGATGTGAAAGTAAGGCGGTCTGGTCCAGTCGCGTACTGGTAAGAAAGTGCCGAGTGTACCGGCTGGGCCACTGATGAGGCAGGGGGGCAAGAGGGGCAGCTACCCCAGGACTTCAGTGGTGGTTTAAAGGGCACAGGGCTCCTGGCTGCTGCTTCTGCCACCGTGCCTGTGGCCAGAGCCCCGGGCCCTTTAAATCGCCACCGAAGCCCCAGGCAGCACAAGCCAGGCAGCACTGAAGGGCTGGCTGGGGGATTTTGGCCCGAGGTCCTGCTCCTTCTGGGGGCTCAGAGCTGCCCTCCCCCCCTATACCTTGCCCAGGACCCCAGCCACCCTGCATGCTGGTAAATTACTTTCACCCCTGGATTGTAGTCAGGCGATAAGCCTGTCCCACCACCCTTGCTGCTGCGGCTACACTCTAATTTTTAGCACTGTAGCTAGCACCACCATGTCTACCCAAGCTAGATATTACACCTTCTACGTCCAGTATAAGACATAACCTTTAGTAAAAAACAAAACAAAACAACTTCTGTCTTACTGTACTGTGGCCTCTGGCTTTCCAGGTCACTAACCTTTTTACACTGAAATATCTTAATTCAAGAAAGCACTCTCTGGAAAGGAGCAAATATAATTAAACAATGCTACCCTTTTGTCCTTTCTACAATAACAAAATGGATTGTTGCGTTACATTGCAATCAGGTTAGAAACTGTTTGTTCACCGTGGTGTTGTTTGCAGGGTTCTGTGTGGGTAAGGCAGGATTTTGTGCGTGATGAAGGGGTGGTATAGAATGGCACACTGCAGTCTTTGGGGGCAGTTCATGTGGTGCAAATTGCCATAATTTCCTTGTGTTTGTCACTCATTAGGGATGGAATGAAATGAAGCCTGAGCGCAGTGTTTTCAAATGCAGAATGTGTGTGTTGAGCAATGTGTGCAAGAATGGGAGAGAAGTTTGAGAAATTACAAACATTTTCCAAGCTACAAAAGCAGTGACTTCACCTTCCTCAATCCTTTTCATTTTAAAAATGTCACCAACCACTCCTTAAAGCTCTGGAAAGAAGCAGTCGTTTATAAGCTGTTTTGTAAATGTTCTTTTCAAAAATAATTGTTAGCTTTTTTTATGTCAAAACATGCTTTTATATCAGAATCTAATTACTCGTCAGCTGTGTTCAGCCCATGTAGTTTCGGGTATGGAATACATTTATCATTAGTTACCTGAAGGTAATTTTGGAAAAGATATTTTCTCGGTACGTGTTTGAGGGAATTAAATTGTAGTTGGTTATTTGAAGATTTCTGGTCAGTCAATGCTGTATGAAATGTGGTATTGGATGGGCTTTAAATATAACATAATAAGGGTAGCACTTAGAAACAGCTGGAAAAGAAGCTGTATGTTGCAAAATTAATACAGCCCAAAATTTCACTTGTTACTGTTAACACCTGGCTATAGTTTTCTTTCTGCTTCCATGAGCAGAGGGTCAAGATCATCCATGATGCACAGTCTCCATGGTTTTTTGTCTTCCTGCAGAAAGACTCTGTCGTAGCTTCCTACTCAGATTTGAACCTTAGCGTTCATAAACTGAGAAGCTAGCATGAACCCTCTAAGCTTAATTACCAGCTTAGATCTGATATCGCTGCCACCAGCCAAAATTTCCAGTGTTTGGCTCACTCTGGTCTCCCCAAAACCTTCCCTGGGGAACCCCCAAGACTCAGATGCCCTGAGTCTACAACAAAGGGAATCAACAACCTTCCTTCTCACCCGTCTTTACCTATACCCCCAGAATTTTTCTGGCTTCAATCTTGAAACACAAACAGAGAGGGCTAATTTACACTTCCCCCCTCCTCTTCCCTCTGAGGCTGCACAGATTCAAAACCTAGTCACGCTAACACAAAGAGATTCCCCCTCCCTTTGTTCCTTAGGCTAACAGAGAAAACTCAAACAGGTCTTACGAACAAGAAAGCTGTTATATAAAAGAAAAACAGAACATAAAAATACTTCTCCTGTATCAAGGTGACATAATACAGGGTCAATTTCATTAAGAAAGAATGATAAACAGCCTTATCAAAAAGAGATACATTTAAACATTCCAGCAACTACACACATGTAAATACAAAAAAAAACAATAACTGCCTATTGTTTTTTCTACATTTGTAACTCACACAACTTTGAAAAACTGAAGATTAGAAGCTTGAAGATAGAAAGACCCCTCTCATAGCTGAGAGCCAGACAAAAGACACAGACCCAAACATTCCGTCCCTGAGCTTTGAAAAATCCGGTTTCCTGATTGGTCCTCTGGTCAGGTGTTTGGTTCCCTTTGTTAACCCTTTACAGGTGAAAGAAACATTAACCCTTAGCTATCTATTTATGACAGACTCCCCTGCAGCATTTCCGCTACACTGTTTTTGAGGGAAAGGGATGGAATGGAGTGCAGTCAGAGAGTAGCTGATCTCCACAGTCTGCACATTTCCAAGTCAGAAATCTAATCAGGATTTAAGGAGTTGATGAATGGCAACAGGACTCCTAGAGGAGCCATGCTGTCAGCTTGAGGGAAGGCCTGACAAGGTTGTTGTGAAGCAGCACAGGAGCCCCAGAGATCTCTTGCTTCTAGGTGTTGGCTACCCCTCTATTCTGCCTTTTTGTGTCTATCTTTTATTATCACAGCCTTACTAAGGTATTTTTAAACACACAACTAAATATTCAACTAAGAATTAGCTACATAATATTGTTCTCACACCTTTTCTTTGTCCTCAGTCATGTTCTATCACTCTACTACTAACTAGCCTGTAAGCTAAGGTAAAGAAGGGAAAAAAAATCCAAATTCTACAATTCTGCTGCTATAGATTTTGTTGCAGAATCAACCCTTTGACACAGAATGGTGCTCCAAAATGTAAATTTCACTTAAATAAATTTCTAACCCTTTTGGTGGCGAAGTAAACCTTGTGTGACAGAAACAGCAGTTTCCTGTAATATCTTTGGGAGATCTTATTGAATTAAGTTTAAATAGTTTTGGAGTTGATTGTGTTGTAAATTCAAAGTTTTATGTATTATTGTGAGATTGAATGTAACTTCCCTAGGGGGCAGAGATAGAATCATAGAATATCAGGGTTGGAAGAGACCTCAGCAAGTCATCTAGTCCAACCCCTTGCTCAAAGCAGGACCATCCCCAACTGAATGTAAAGCCTACGAAGTTTTATGAGCTTCAAAGGACAAAATTAAATATGCCAGACAAGAATGAACTTTTGGTGCAAAAAGGGTGACCAGATGTCCCGATTTTATAGGGACAGTCCTGATATTTGGGGCTTTTTCTTATATAGAGGCCCCTCACCCCCTATCCTGATTTTTCACACTTGCTATCTGGTCACCCTAGGCGCAAATAAAGTTGAAATGGGGTTCCCAAGTAAACTCTAGCCAGAGGCAAATGTGTTCCCTCTGGTTATGCAAGAACCCAGCTACACCCTGAGAAGGAAATTGAGAACAGGTGATCAGTAGACAGAGTCCCAAGATCAAAGGCCCAAAGGCATAAAGGAGGGACTCACAGATTCATGGGGGTGCTTGTTCTGAGCTAACAGCTGTTATGATCTAGTTACCATAGAAAAACCCCTTGGGGGTTTGAAAAACGGGTTACTTGCCAGAGCCCTTGTTGGAGTTGGGGTGATCTCTGGTAAGCTTATAAGCATGGAGGTGGATTCTTGTATTGTTTTTAATGTGTTTTCTCTGTAATGCTTTCACCTTAAAAAATGTGCTGTGCTGTAGAAAGGGCTGTTGTGATAATTTATCACAGCTGGCAATTACACTGCATATAGCCTCTGAGGAGAAAGCAAAGTAGGCTTGTTTAGGCAGTCTGTCTTGCTGGTGAACTCGCAGCATAGGCAAGGAACTGTGCAGCCTGGAAAAACCCTTAGTCAGGAGAGAGAGATAAGGGTCTCCTCCCAGGAGAGGTGATAGCTGAGAGGCTGGGTGCTTCCGCTAGCAGGCCTGAATCGTGGCACCTTGCATATATTAATAGAGTGTTAATTCAAAGTCTTGTTTTCCTGATTCCTCAGACAGCCTGAAATAATTGCTCTGAGAGGTGAGAGATGTCCCAGTTTATTTGAATGGCGTGCCCAGAACCCCAATTGTATCCAGCTGCCAGAACCTCTAGCTTCCCTACTAACTTCTGTAATGAAGCTATCCATTTTCAATGCAAGATTCTGCAGCACACAGAAAATTAATACATAATTGTACTATAAAATAACAGTGAATGTTGTTGTGATTGTTTTATTCATTTGCATATTTAATTCAACTAACCTTCGATTTTTATCTTGACTGAAGCTGCCACAAAATCTGCAGCCTATTACAGCCGAGTGCAGAATTCAAGCATTCAGAAGTCATGAGTCAGGCCCTAAAAATGACGATTGGCTTAAAATTCATGAGATATTTTTAAAATAATACATTTGGAGTTCTTTTGATTTGCCTAATGGCTTTTGAACTTTTAGGGTTTCCACTTTCAAGGTTATCTAACAACAAGGAGGGCTAGAAACTTGCTTTTCATTTTTTTAAATTAAAGCTGGGATTTTAATGTATTCGCATGACTCCAGGATTTAGAGCTTTAAGAAGAACATCAAATATCATGACACTTTCAATAAAATCATGAGATTGGCAATAATAGTTTGGCCAAAGTAGGTTTTAAATGATTATTGAAGTCTGTTAAGAAGATCCTTATTTTTTGTGTAAACATATGTAAAACTTACTATCATTTAGAACTTATTTGAATAAACTTGGTGGAGGACTGAAATGGTTTCCAAGAGATTGCCAGTGGGATACAGTGACCTCTAGATTGCCAGGGTTGAATCTGGCCCAGGTTGATAATGACCAAAAGTTACCATCTGATGGCCATTCAGTGGTCTATATTGGAGTGAGTGAGTGGTCTCTGACTGAATATACATGGTGACTTTCTGCAAGAGGTGGGCTCCCAGATAGGAGAGAAACACATTAGGGCTACGTTACTGGAGGAAGATGAGCTGTTTATATTGCGTTGCTTCAATGGGTAGCTATCTTGGATTGCAAGGGCTGCCAATCCAGCACTAGGCTAACAGAAGCACTAAATTAACTTTTAAAATGTTAAAGAAAAGTACATAATTAGATTTTATTTTAGTCTAAAGCCCACATCAATATGTTAAATAAAAAGGAATACATTCTTATTACTTAGTGTTAGGGTGACCAGATATCCTGATTTTTATAAGCACAGTCCCGATTTTTGGGTCTTTTTCTTCTATAGGCTCCTATTACTCCCCACCTCCGTCCCGATTTTTCACATTTGCTGTCTGGTCACCCTAGTTAGTGTTAATGCCAGAATGAAAGAGCATGCCAGAAAAGTGCATACAGTAAAGAAAATCACATGGGCTTGTAGGAATGTAAATAGTCTTAAAAATCAAACTGTTAAACAGGTAGATAGAGAAGAACCAGAAAAGTAGGGATTAGAGGGGAAGGTGGAATCTGAAATACAGACTGGCTGAAGGCTGTGGCGAGATTAAGAGATATAGATAAGGAAAATATTGTGTATTTACCATGTTTTTTAAGACACTTGCAAAATTGTAATGGAAATGTATCATCCCATGCACCCAACCTATCTGTCTACCCTTAACTTGATGACAGTAAAAAAACTAATGGCATTTTACTCGTATGTCAAAATAGTGCTTGCCCCAGGAGCACAGAGAAATTGAATTTTTCAGGCTGTATTATAGGGATAGAAGGTGGCAAGGTGGTTAGTCCTTTAGCCTTTTTTTCTTTGGGGATCTATACTCAAAACCTGCTTTATGACCCAAATAACAGTGGGTTTAAAGATCATCATCTATTTTCCAAACAAGAACGTGGATTCAGATCTCCAAATGCCTTGTCATTTGTGCTCCACATAATAAAGCTACCATGCTAATTGGCAGGATGGGCAACCTGAAGTGGAAGAACAGAAAGTACTGGAGGACAGATCGAGATGCACTGATAGCTGTGTGGAGGAAGCTTGTGCAGTTGCTGCTTTGCAATATATTTTAGCCAATGTTGGTTGTGTTAGTTGTTAGCGCCCCACTTTCATAACCACCAGCTCCATAGCAAAATTAAAAACCTAAACCATATCACATTAATGCACTCCTCAAATCAGCATAAAGCAGAGCTATAATTCCACCTGGAGCTTTGTGCTCATGGTTCATGATGTCACCAGAATCCCTTGATGGAATTATTATTGCGTTATTATGTATAAATAAAAGCACATTAAACTTTTAATTATAATCCTTTAAAGTAGAACTGAATCCCTTCACGAGCTGCATTTTTATGTGTGCTTAGAGTAGGAGAAGCAGCTGGGTTGAAGAATGTTTCATCCTGTATGCAATTTCTCCCCCTTTCCTTAATGAAGAGCTAGATACAGTAAATACAATAGCTGTTTGCCATGCAGCTAAGGATGATGAGAGCAATGAAACATGATACTGAATAAAAGCCATCTTCAACTTGTTGGCGTGGATTTCCTCACAGCAAATAAGTGATTTGGTTTTACCCAGGATCCTGATATTACTGTGGAGAAAAACATGATCTTAAACTGTATTGCTTTAGAAAATGCGCCTGGTATTGACAAATTGGGATTTAGACCAAGAAGAGTTGTGATTAATAACTGATAAATTTGTTGTGATCATGTTCAAACTTTACCGTTTACCCAAGGTAGGATCTTGGGTAGACATTTTCAAGGGAGTTAAAGAACTAAACTAAATTAAACATAGTCCTTTTTATGAGTGCAGAGCTAATAAGCTCCATAACCATTTGCAGTAACAAAGCTCAGAAATTTACCAGTGAGATTTAAACCTCCCCTGGACCTCTCCATTAGGTTTTTGTGGCCAACTGGGTCACAACATGAAACCTTTTGCATCAGGTTTGACTTACTCACATTTGAATAACTGCAGCAAAATGCAACTTCCTTTGTACTATGTAGTTTTGAACATAGATGACAAAACTGTGAGAATATAGGAAATATCACTTTTAAAAATGCAGCACTGCAATCTCCAGACAGTTCTGTAATAGGGATTGTAACAACACGACTGATACCAAGTTTATCTTAGGTTTTTGTATGTAAATATTCTGTTTACATCTATGGATTTAGAGCTCTAATCACAGCATGCAGAGAGGTCATACTTGGAAAAATGTCTCCCAGGCACCACCCACAAAATAACTCCACCTTTGTGAGTCACCAATATGCAATTTTCGAAGGGATTCAGTTATACTTTAAGGTATTATAATAATACAATAATATCCCCCCCCATGCATAATTTTACTATGGGATTTTGGTGACCAGGAGTTGAATTTGGGAAGGGTGGGGAGCTTCATTTTTACATGAAGAATAAAATAGTTAACAATGTTAAAGTTTTAAATGATCATCACTGGGCATCTGATTTAACACCTGCCTGAGACGTCTGGGGCAGCTCACACTATCAGAGCTACTGTTTGAGGTTCTCCACACACTCACACAGAGGATATGTCTTCACTGCAGAGTCAATACAAGTGATCAGTACGTGGGTTAGCCTAGCATGGGTGTGAGGGTTCATACAGCAAAGCCACACTCGAGTTACTGTATCCTCACTGGTGCATCACTCAACCAGCTGGGGGCACATCCCATGGTTCTTAGTGCTCCAGTATGATTCTTTCCCAGTGAATTGTGGAAGAACGTGCCTGTAGAACCCTGTGCAGATACAAAAATTTGTATCTGCATCTGATCCACATCCACAATAATTAACTTGTATCCAACCAGTGATCCACACTCCACCTTTTATATGTATCCACATTTGCACCCACACCAGCATCCTATCTCGCTGTTAGGGCCTCGTGCATATACAAAAATTAGGATCTGCATCCGATCCAAAACGATGGTAAACAATACAACCACATTTGTGGATGCAGATATCTGCAGATTTAAAGCGGATATCCATGGATTTGCAGGGCTCTACTTGTCTGGCTTTCTAGATGGATGGGAGAGAATTCTGGCAAGGCAGTGGAGGACTATCAGCACTTGAGTGATTTAGCCTAGGCCTTCACTGCAAATTGGGTGGATTACCACCTGAGAGAAAGCACCACGTACGTTCTAGCCTACAGCCCTGGGATAGGCCACCTAGCCTGGGTTGAAAGTTCCATCACACTTGGTGAGGGATTTTTGTGTGCAGACGAGGGGGTTAGGGGCAACACCTCAGTATGAGCCAAGGTTAACGCTGCAGTGAATACATACCCAGACATCTCTTCATCAGTTATAATCAGTTCACATTTTGAGGCTGTGATCTGCTAGGTCGCTCCAGTCCTCGACTCTGGGAACCAGCCTTACCCTACTCTACTGTGAGAACCCCCACTCCTGGGCTGTTCACACACAGCCTCTAGCATGTAAGATGGGTGTTTGCAAGTATCTTTATGATAACACACCCTCAGTTCAGACGGTCTGGTTTGAGGTTGGTTCGTTCATTACCTACGGTGCTCTTTGACTCTCTACCACCTTCATCTACAGACACCACCACCAAGCGACTGAAGCACTGATCAAAGAGGAGAGCCTGGCTGAATGGCAACTAGCCAGCCTATGGTGAGAAGCATCTAAGTTTGTAAGGGCACTGAAAGTGTTAGGATCAGCTCAGAATGCATTTTGCTTTTATTTCATTTGACCAAATCTGACTTCTTGTGCTCTGACTTATAATCACTTAAAATCTATCTTTGTAGTTAATAAATTTGTTTTTTTCTTCTACCTGAAGCAGTGTGTTTGGTTTGAAGCATGTCAGAGACTCCCCTTGGGATAACAAGTCTGGTACATATCAATTTCTGTGTTAAAATGACAAACTCATATAAGCTTGCAGTGTCCAGTGGGCATAGCTGGACACCTCAAGATGGAGGTTCCTAGTGCTGTGTCTGGAACCAGAGATATTGGCTAGTGTCATTCTGTTGCACAATCCAAGCAGCAGCTGGCCAAAAGTGCTCACTCACATATCTGGGAGCAACTTACATGACAGAGGCTATGCGGGAACAGCCCAGGAGTGGGGGTTCTCACAGCAGAGCAGGGTAAGACTGGCTCCCAGAGTTCAGGACTGGAGTGACCTAGCAGATCACCAGTCCAGATAACCCCAGGGGAACATCACAGTGGCTTTCTTTGCAACTATAGCACCTAGAAACTTACACTTTTGTTTTTATATGAAAGATGAGATTCCAGGGAACAAGATAACAGAGACGGGCCAGCATGCTATGCTACTCTATACCCGTTCAACCCAAGACTTGCACATATGCATTAGTCTGCTGAGGAGGAGGCATCAAACATCACGTGTTGAGCTGTTGGAGATGTCTCTCCTCTTCCCTCTTGCAGTCCTGCTTTCATAACCAACAGTCATCTTATATTCCCTTCTTTCATGTGAAAGATGACTATATATGAGCTTTTATTGTGTCTCTTATTCCTTCTAGAAGAAGTGTGTGGGGGGGGGGTTATACCAATTCTTTCCATGCATTTTTCTTCCTCTTTTTTTTCTCTTTGGATGAATTATCCTGTTCTTATAGCATTAAGAAACAGGCAGGAGACAAAACATTTGGGACCAGATTTTTCAAATAGCTCAGCGCATTGGTACGGAACTCTTTTGAAAGTATGGCCCACAGTGTCACAGCAGGAGCTGCTGGGAGCTGCACACTATGGACAATCTTGGACCTTATAGATTCCAAAGCCAGAAGGGCAGATCTGGTCAGACTTCCTGTATAACACAGGCCTTAGAATTTCCCCAGAATAGTTCCTAGAGCGGATCTCATTTAGAAAAACATCCAATCTTGATTTTAAAATGGCCAGTGATGGAGAATTCACCACAACCTTGGCAAACTGTTTCTATGGTTGACTATCCTCTCTGTTAAAAATTTATATCTGAATTTGTCAAGCTTCAACTCAGCGACTGGATTGTGCTATGCCTTTCTCTGCTAGATTGCAGAGCCCATTATTAAATATTTGTTCCCCATGTAGATACTTATAACTTTAAGTTATCTGTTATCCGTCTCAAAATAGATTGAACTCTTTAAGCCTATCACTAGACGTATAAAAACCTTCAGGGCTGGAACCTGGGAGTTCTGTGTTGCTGATACCACCACATTGCCACTGAAGGCTTAGTCTGACCATGTGAGGCTAGACTTGGAAGGAAGTACCGCCAAGCAGGACCTGAGTGGCAGCCCCTCACAACCCACTGATTGGCTGGTTCCAGTACTTAGAGTAGGAAGTCATGATGGGAAGCTGTCTGAGCAACAACACAGACTGCCTGCCTGTCTCTGCTTCAGACCCTACTCGTGATAGACCCTCGACTCTGGCTTCTGATCCTGGTTTGTCCTTGGCTTTGCTCTTGGATTGCTGTCTGCAACTGGTGCCTGACCCTGCCTGTCTCCTCACACCTGACACTTGGTTTGCCCTCTGACCTTGGTACTTGACTCGGCCTGACTCCTTCTCTGACCACTATGTCTGACCGCCTCTGTCACCGTTATGACAGTTTTCTCAGACCACCTCTGGGTCCCGTTCCCCACCCCTCCCCTGCATCTATCAAACCCTTCCACAGACAGTGGAAGGAGCTGGCTGCCCTCCAACCAGCAGCTCCCCGACAGTCCAGGACCCTCAGGACCAAGTCACTCATCTGCAGGCAAAGAACCCCACGCTACAGACCATGCTGTGCAGTCTGCACTCAAAGCATGGACTCTGTACAAGCAACTAGCCCCGCTGTAGGCTCAAGTGGTACAGCTCATTGCTAAAGCATAGACCCTACAGAAGCAGTTTGTACAATCATAGGCAGAACCACCTCTCACTGTGCCACTGCCCAAATGGTTCAGTGGAGATCATTGGAAAGTCCGGGGCTGCTCTTCATGCTCTGCCGTGAACTGTACCCCACAGGCCAGACTCAGGTAGGGCTTGTTGTCAGCCTGCTCTCTGGTGAAGTGCTTGTTTGGGCCTCCCCCAGTTGAAGCAGAACAGCCCAGAACTCTCTGACTGGGAAGCCTTCCTGAAAGCCTTTGCAACCGTCTTTGATGACCCACATTGTGTCTGCTCTGCAGAGGCTGCCCTTTGGAAAGTTTTGCCAGGGGTAAGGACCAGCTGCCTCCTATGCTGCCCATTTCTGACAGCTCATGGCTGATGTTGAATGAAATGAAGCAGCCCAATTTCACCAGTTCTGGTGGAGACTCAGTGATGACATAAAAGACAAGCTAGCCCATGTTGAAAACTCCACCTATCTAGGCACTGTTATTGACCTCACCCTATGCATTGACTCTGTGCTGCATGAGGAGGAAAGAGGAGGTGGCCTGACCACTTTTCGTACATGATATGGAAATGTCAAATACTTGCTAATGCCATTTAGCTTAACTAATGTCCCTGCAACATTTCAGCATTTCATAAATGATGTGTTCAGGGATATCCTGGACCAGTACAAGATCATCTACCTCAATGATATACTGGTATTTTCCAAAATCTTGGAGCAGCATTACCAGCATGTTCGGTCTGTCTTGGACAGGTTAGGGAAGCATGGTTTGTATTCCAAACTGGAAAAGTGCACTTTTGACCAGACCACCATTGAATCTTTTGGGTGCATCATCTCCCTGGAGGGAATCCAGATGATCCACAGAAGGTGTAAGCCATCTGCAACTGGATAGCACTCCAGTGGTGCGTGAAAAGTTCAGCACTTCCTGTATTTTACAAATTTTTATAGGAGCTTCATCACCCAACTCATAACCCACCCAACTTCCCTCCACCTCAAAACCATGTCATTCACTTGGTCATCTGAAGCCTAGCTTGCTTTTGATTAGCTAAAGGCTGCCTTCACCACATCCCCAATCCTGGCACACTTTGACCTGACTCATCCCTTCACAGTGGCTGCAGATGCATCCAATGTGGCCACAGGGACAGTACTATCACAGTGACTTGGACCCCAGTCCGTTCTGCACCCTTGCACATTCTATTCTCAAAAACTTTATCCCCACAGAGATGAACTACGAAATACTGGACAAGGAGCCTCTTGCTGTAAAAGCAGCATCTGAAGACTATTTTAAGTATTTTTGCAAGACCTGAGCATTGAACCAGAGACAGCTAAGGTGGGCCCTGTTCTTTTCTTCATTCAATTTCACAATTACCGACTACCCAGGAAAGCAAAATGGAAAAGTCCTATGCTCTATTGTGGAAGGGGGAATACTACCGGGCAAGCGAAGAATCGGCTTCCAAGCCCCCCTACCTCCTCGAGCCTGGTAACTTTGCTAATGCCACAGTTCAGTGAGACCTGCTCTCCTTTATCTGATCTGCCTCAAAAAAAGACCCACTTGCCCAAGGGGGACAGTCCATGTGGGATGGGATAACGTACTTCGACGAGCACATATGTGTCCCCAGGGCATCCCTGACTGGAGGTGCTAGGGCCCCCTTTACTATTACATTTTGAGACCTATAGTTAGCCACTTTTTAATCTATTTCATGTGTGCTACGTTAATTTTATATCATTGAATTTTTATGGTACCAAGTCTAATGCTGTAGAGAAGTCTGAGTAGCTATGTCAACACTGTTACCTTTATCGACCAAACTTCTAATCTCATCAAAATAAGATATCAAGTTAGTATGACAAGATCTATTTTCCATAAACCCATCTTGATTCACATTAATTACATTACCCTCCTTTAATTCTTTACTAATTGAGTCCAGTATCAGCTGCTCCATTATCTTACTTAGGATTGGTGTCAGGCTGACAGGCCTATTATCCAGGTCACCTTGTTTAAAAAATCAGTACAATATTCACTTTCTTTCAGTTTCAGTGCTGTAAGGCCTATTGAAAATCAATATTAATGGTCCAATGAGCTCCTCAGCCAGCTCTTTTAACACCCTTGGATGCACGTTATCTGTACCTGCTGATTTTAAAATGTCTGACTTTAGTAGTGCAGTTTAATATCCTCTAGAGATACTAATGGAATTGAAAGAGTTATCGCTATATGGTGAAACTATATCATCACTATTTAGGTGCCTAAATGGGAGTTTAGCTCTCGGAAATCTGGACCCAAATGTGGGTGTTGAGCATTGGATAATCTGGCTCTTTTGAAAATCTTGTATTTGGAGGTTTAGGACCCTGGCACTCAGGAAGGACCTGGCATTTTGGAATTACCGTGAGCAGCACCTGCGCTGTGTTGCTAGGAGGTGCTCACTTGACTTACTCGTTTCAATATTTTTTAAACTAATTTCTGAATATTGTGTTTCTTAGGTTACCTTTTCAGGTTTCTGTGAACTACAGGGGATAGGAAGTCCTAATTTAGGCAAATTACATAGTGTATCTCTTATGTGTTTTCTCTTGGAAGACCAACCCAGTTTGAGGGGCTCAGCTCTCTGTTATCTTTCCTAACTTTAGAGCTAGATGTTTTGACAGGCCATTGAAGGGTTTCCACTGTATTTTGTGCAGCTGGAAGGTAACTTTGGAACTAGCTTGAGAAATGGGAATGGGTCCAGAGGCTTCCATGTGATACACTTGACTTGGTCTCATTTTATCATGTGTGAAACATGTTTCATTTACTCCAGAACTGTTTGGTTTTGGTTCCTGTTTATTTTAGCACAAAAGTAGGGTGGCCACATACTTACTTCAAATTATTTTCACACTCCTGTTCAGTCTCTGATGAGAATTTCTGTCACTTGCCAGTTGCTAAATATATTTTCCATAAACTAATCATCACTGATTTTTCCCTCATCTTGGAATAAACCAAGAAATATCAATTTAAGGAAACATTTCTGGTTTTGCAGTATTTGTTCTCAGATGTGGCATTGAAATATATCGCTATAAAATTCAACAGAATAAGTAAAATTAAATTTATTTTTAGGCTGATCACAAAATTCTCTAATATTTTTCTCTTTTTGTCCCACCACCAATACATTAGAAAACTTTTATCACTGTGCTTCAGGGTGAGGAGATTTATTTCCTGATATACTGACATGATGTACAATAACTTTCAGCCTTCAGTTAAACAAAGCAGTTGGGTTGTGATTTCATGTGTGCAGCAATTTTTTTTTCTTTTCTTTCCATCCTCCTTTCTCCTTACTACGGATGGTTTGGTTGGTTGGTTGCTTGCTTGGTGTAGTTTTTTAGGTCAAATTTAGGATCTATCTTGACGTTTATTACATCTGGAAAAGTTTACTGTCTGGAAGCTTTCCATCTGCTTTTTTTAAACAAATCATTGGAGGGAGGAAAGGAAAGTATACAGTTTATTGTGAGCCTAACTTTACTCTTCTGCGATCTGAGCCAACTGGGTTCCAATCAGAGAGCAAGTAATAAGTGGGAATTATTAATTTTCATCCAAATTGGGTTCTAATGTCTGTATTCTGGGAACAATAAGCTCTTAATCATTCCTTATGAAAGAAGCCAAAAAGGACAGAAGTTGAACAGTTGGTTGAAGAGGGAGTAAGTGATGAGGCTGTAGGACAATCTGATGCTTCTAATGAAGACGAGATGGTTCCAGAATGCGAATAACTAGTCTGTGATAGGTTGGTATGTGTGAGTGCTACAACTATGAAGCCAAATCTCGAGGTGCATTGTATTCAGTCCTAGGCAAACTCATGCTGATCTCAGTGTGGGTTTGCCTGTTCAAGGACTAAGTACAAGTCTGAGTAAGGTGCTCAGGGTTTTCCTTGTCACATCTGTTTCTTTGTATGCTCATTATTTTTCAATTTAAACAATGTCATCAGTCAGGATGCCTTCATGAGCACCACCAGCAACATACTGCAGGGTGCACTGAATGTGGAAATCAGCTGTGGGGACAGACGAAACAAAACAATGTATCTGACTTCCTGCATCCTTCCTCATGGTTTTTTTCCTTCCTGAGGGTTTCAGGATGAAGTATTTACAAAAGGACAAGACAGACTGGTCTTTTATTGCCTGGAAACATAATAGGAAAAATCCCAGTCTGGCTCACTACACCGCCGTCCTTACTGCTGTCTTCCAAGCCAGTTCAGTAGCTCTTATGCAATGTCCTCTGCATTCTCCAGCCCAGGTTCATTATCTATGATACTTATATAGACCCCATTACTACGGTCTCAGAGTGCCTCATAATCTTTAATATATCTACCTTCACAACACCTGTGAGGTAGGGAAGTGCTGCTGTCCCCATCTTACAGATGAGAAACAGAGGCACAGAGACTCAGCATAGCTCTTCATTGCAAAGGTAATTTGAAGTATCTACACTCAAATGAACTGAGCTCACATGAGCCCAACTACATTGTGAAATTACAGTTGGGCTGACAGAGTGATTCTGTTAGTGACATTACGTATAGCACTACTTGTCAGCTGCTAATAACTCACGCGGTAGCCTACACCCAGGTAGCTCACGTTAAAAGCATCACCACATGCGAGTTAGGAGTTTGTGTGGGGGCAGGACTAGAGTTAGGGACAAAACTAAGTTAACTTGTCAGTGAAGACAACCCCTCAGTGACTTACTGCAGGTCACAGAGGAATTCTGGCAGAGCAGGGAATTGGAGCTGAGGGTTCCATGTCCCAGGCTGACACCCAAACCACTGGAACATTCATCATTCTATCTTCCCCTAGGCACCTGTGCAGAGTAGTGGGAAACTGAGCTGAAGTTAACTTCTTGCTTCTTGGGCAGCCAGGAAGAGGCCTCCCCACCATATCACCGAAGGGTTCCTGGTTTTTCTAACACTAATTGTAAGGACATGCTTGAAGATAGTGAGAAAAATTATGCTTTAGGAGTGGGAGGGAGTAAGAGATAGAGAGAGAAAATGGTAGCAAGTGCATGTGAAAGACGGAACCATCATTCAGGTTATATTCACACCTAAGACATGTGGCTCTGTGGATGCTCATGCCCTGTACAGCTGTGAAAGGCATCTGTTGTGGCTGTACATAACATTTTGTTGTCAAAAGAGCCAGGAAGTGTGTTTCTGTTACATACTCCTGAGACCTAGGGGATATGAGGATAGTGTAAATCATGTCTGTAATATACCCTGCCCACCTATTTGGATACTATAACTTTTTATGAGATGTCTGAATAAGAGCATAGAGGCCATATTTGTAGTAGCACTGTCAAGGAAGCATAGAATTCCAGTAGATCCTTGCTAAGTGCTTGTGAAGCACATGTGCATTACTAAGAGTACTTTGCAGCCCTATGCAGTTGCTCATCAGGGAGCAGAATTTGGCTTTTTGTTTGGTGGTTTAGAAAACCTTGACAAATTTGCCTCTTCCATTAGGAGTTGGACTTACTGCAGCAAGATTTCACTTTGCTTCTCATGGGGTGGAGAGGCGTGAATCGGCCATGTAAAACCCTTTCTGAACTTGTGCGTTGCAGGACCATCACGCTGACAACCTGACCAGTGTGCAGTTTTGTCCCTGTGGCAAGATGGTGACATTCAGGTGGGCTGTGCTCGGTTCTAGCTGTGGCTATCCCAAGGGAATATATCCACTACCCAGTTTGGTTATTTTAAGACAGCAATCAGAATTCATCTGAGGTAGCCACTACCCCCCCTTGTTGAGCACATTGCTAGCAGGAGGTCTAATTAACATCTTGCAGCACTGGCAGCCTGGTATGGAAACTACCATTCAGCCACCCACATTAAAACTTTAGTTGTTCCCTTCCATTTAATTAAAATGCAATCAAATCAATTACATCATGATAGTTTCCCAAAGTTAAAACACCAGATCTATGGCAAGGCAAATGCATACAATGCCAATTGATTGGGTTGCTCAGAGGTGCATTACAGCTCTCGCATTTGTCAGTTTATCTATTGGGGATTAGTTGCATTCTTTTTCTTCCCAAGTAAGAAAACAACAAGGAAAAAAAATCTATCTTTCAGTCTGTTTTTCCTTCAGGAAGAATTGATGTTCTAGAATTTGAGAGTTTTATTTAAAATCACATTGATAATCTCAAAAGTGACTTTTTAACCAGCGGCTCAAACATTTTACTGTTTAAAAGGATTTTCCAATAAGCTGTAGAAACAAGCAGCTTCATTTACTTTGTACCAAGTCCAGGAGTTATTGTTCTTGTCGATGAATTGGGATAACATGCAGCTGCATAAACATTTTGATTCTGCTGGGTTAGAGACCATGACTTCAAACTCTGGCACCCTCTAGCAAGGCTGTATGTGAAGTCACAACATCTTCAAAAGAGTATTTGAGGTCTCAGTAGACCAGTATGTCTTTTGTAGCATATCCTTTTGGGGAGAGAGGGTGAGATCAGAGGAAGAGAGAGCTAGAGAGAACTACATTCAAAACTGGATTTCTAGCAGACTGGTTGATAAATAACAAATACACAAAATACTAAAACATAAATCCACAAAAATAAAGTAAGTCTGATTTCAGGCTGGCACATCCTCCCCTGCTTTTCTCAACCCTTTATGGTTAGACATGGTAGTGACTGTGATCATCGGTTTTAAAAAAAAAAAAAAAATAAAAAGAAAAAAGTTCACTCCACTGAATTGATAGGTCATTCAGCTAGATACTAGGTCACTCAGTGATCCCGTTTCCAGGATACAGTCTATCATCGGCCCTAGGCAGTCTTCCCATTCACTGCCTCAGCTCCATGCCACACCCTCAGTAGCTGGTAGGGAAACTTGGGCCCAGCCTCTTCTCTGGGTTCCAGTCCAGGGACCCTCAGCTCTGCAGTTCTTAGCTTTTCTCTATCAGCCTTCACTGCATCTTCCCTAGACTGCTTCCTACAGCTCTGGTTCCCCTTCTCTCTGAGTGCACCAGCTCAAAGAACCCTCTTCCCAGGGTGTGGCCGCTGCCTGCCTTCCTGCAGCCTTTCCTAGCAGTCCTGTCTGGAGCCCACTACCTGGCTTTATAGGTGAGCCTCGCTCTAATTATCTGCTTCCAGCCTAAAGTTCCTGTTTGCAGCCTAATTAGCTGATTGGGTCCACCTGGCTTAATTCAGCTCTTGCAAGAACAGTGTTGGGTGCACGCCCATCACACCATCCATGGATGATATTTCATATGTGGTGTTCACAGGGAATGCACCAACTATTTATGTGCATTGTCATTCTTAACCCACATTTTTTAAATGAATTCTTTGACAGCGGTTGACCTAACAGAGCAGTATGAGTCTAATAGAGTGGGACCAAGAATGACCATATGAATCCAATCCATATATGAAGGGTTCCAGCAAGCTGCGTTTCTGCAATAATGCTTAAACAAACGGGGCAAACTTCAAGGTGCTGTAGCAGCCTTTATTCAGAATTACTTCGTTTTTGTGGGCTGAAGTCTTAGCGTTAGTGTTTGTATTGCTATTAATAATAATAATTAATTAAGACTTCCCTACCACACACATTCATTAGTTTAGTAAATGCTTTGTAAAGCACCATATAAATGCTAAGTATTATTAGCATTAAGTGTTTTCACTTCAGAATCTCAAAATCCTTCTTATTAATTAACTACGGCTCACAATGATTTTGTGATCTATGTAACTCTTATCCCCATTTTGCAGATGGACAAATTGTGGCAGAAATGGCTTAACTGACTTGTCCATGATTAGAGTCAGTGGCATAACCAGAAAAAGAATTCAGAAGGTCTGATTCCCAATCTTATCCTTTACTAGACTATTACTGATGTAATTGTAATTTGACATCATAGTACAGTCTCTATAGATATGTTTTGCTCCTGTAGCTCAATATATATATGCATAATGAAATCTCTGTATATTTGTGTACTATAAGTTTTGCTTACTATTCTCTTGGTAATGCAGTGTCTCTGTGGGATTTAATTAAAATGACATCCAAACATGCATTGATGTTAGCCATGTAACTCAAAGTTCCGTTTGTATTAATGTGGAATTGCTATTTTAGGTGGAGAAGATGAGGATTATTAAAAGCTATGACTATGCAAGTTCAATAGCCTTTTTTTTGTAGAAAAAATGCTTTGTATACACTGTTTATTGTTGTTAGCTACTTTGTTACTCTTGTTTTATATTCCTTTTTAGTAAGGAATAACTCAAGTTACTAAAAGCAGACTATAACCAAGGAATTTTCAGTTAACTGCTAAAAGGTGGCTCTGTTCTAAACAGTGACTGTAAATATGGCATGGGGCTGTTCCATATTTCCCTAAATTATTCCAAATAAAATTGGTTCAATTTACAAGTAAAAAGATATTTTGGTTTTGTAGTGTTAGCAGTTAGGGAAAAAAAACAACAAACCTCATCCCAGCAGCAGATATTAAAGATGAGTTGCACAAACGGCATAGCTGGCTCAGTGTTACCCAGCATAGGAGGCGTACCTAGGATGGAGTGTGGTCAGAGCATTTCTACACCTTGGCACTTCCTGGCTGTTGGAGCAGCCTATAGGGGCCGTTAGAGCTGAGGTATAAGTTTGGGCAGCCCCTGAGGGTGCTCTAATGTGCGCTGGCAGCACCAGGCTCAGGGAGGTGCATTGCTTCCCTTCTTGGTTCCTCCAGTTAGCTCATCACCAGTGCAGGGGTGAATCAGGCTTTTCATTGATCTTTAACAATTTGACCTTTTACAAATCTTAACAAAATAGAAAATGCTTAGGATGGCAAACTTCAGCTTGGTGCACTTTGAAATAGCCAATATGTTTAGAGATTAATTTTATTTGTAACACTGATTTCCCTTGTAAATACTCCTAAATCTTTTACTTCACTGGGTTGACAGGTCCCTGATAATGTCGGTTTAAATGGTGTCTTTCTTATCACTGAGAGAAATGCACAAATACGGATGGCTGTCACACTGTGTGCACCACTGAAAGTCAACATTTACCCACTGTAACGGATACCCCAACTTTGCAAGTGGCTCTGCACAGGCAACCCATGGGCCCATGCAGCACCCTGCTGAATTTGGTGGGGCTCCATGAGAGCCCAGGGATCTACCCTTGTGGAGATCATTGCAGGATCGGGGCCTAAAATACTGCTGTGTGGTAACATTGGTTAACAGTTGACTTTTAATGGCAACCACTTTGTGTCCATAATGTTTGTCAAGTGCTCTTTAATAACAGACATGTTCTAGAATTTCCCAGTAGAGCTTCTATTCAGGAAAGCACTTAAGGATATGCTAAAGTGCTTTCCTGAATAGATTTAAGCGTATTGTTAGGTGTTTCCTGCACTAGAGCCGGGCAGAGGGAATTTGCTTGCATTGCTGTTTTTTCCAGAAATGAATTTGAGTGAAATAGCATAAAAATGTTTAAGTGCATCTGGTTCTCCAATAATAAAACTATTTTGTCAGCTCCTTAATTTAAAATGAACTGCCTTTCATTTTCTTCTGCATTCAGTGGAATTTGCCACCTAAGCCTTCAGATGAAAAATCTGTAGCTGGGGTAAACAATTGAAATGATGTCAAACTAAATCCAGGCATATTGTATTGTCAAAAATCCTAACGTCAGACTTCATAAATGACAGTTATCGAAGACAAATGAGTTGCTCACTGGCTTTTTGACAATGGGGGAGAAGGCGAAGGTTCCAGAGTAAAAGTGAGAGAGCAACATAAGTAACCAAACATCCAGTCATGGAGAGTTTAGCACCTACTCATAAATGTACTGTTTACAGTGATTAATAGAAGGTCCATGGGCACTTTGAGATAAAAATTTACCCTTTGATGCATGATATGTAAAGCAACCAGTGTAAATCTTAAACACTAATTTCCTGCAAAGCGTTACAAAGTTGCAGAAAAATAGTTATGGGGAAAAAATTCTCCATAAATGCTCTGGAATTTCATTGTGAAATAGCTTGCTTCCTGGTGGTGTGTTAGTTTGAAATTCAATGTATTAATTTATTATTGCTTTTGAATTGGAATGTTGATGTTTTCTTTAGCCCAGAAATTTTTCTAAATACCTCATCATGGGGTAATTCTAGAAACAGCCTGCAGGGTCTGGCCATCCTTGTTTGTTGCAGCCAGTTCTTTGGTGGGTTGCTTTCAAAACAAAGGAATGAACACGGGCAATAGTTTATTAAATGAAAGTCTTCTCCATATATCTTCAAAAATATTTGGTTTTGAATCCTGTTTTCAAAAGTTGTGGTTTTTTCTGTATAGTATTTGCAGCTAAATTGATGTTCTTATTTGTGTATGAAAAATGGTTGCTCATTAAGAAGGGATATTTGTCCAGCTAAAGCTGATGGTAAACCTGTATTACAGAGCTAAATGTTGCCCTGTAGGCACAGCCTTGTGTAGGGGGCAGTGCAGAACTATGTTGTCCTATAGGGCGCTCTTGGAGCCCCAGTCTCTCCATGACTCTCCCAGACTCTCCAGTGCATGGAGAGTCTACAGAGGCTGCACCATCCTTTCGGATGATGCAGCCTGCTCACTGGAATGAGCCCAGTCTGTTTTTAAGGCCATTGAAGAAAAGAGCAGGGCCATAGTCGTACCTCCTCCCTGCCGACTTGGGCGTATGAAGGATGCTGTCCTTGCAGTCACTTAACTCTGTGTAACCAAGGAGCTACTCACTGGCCCATATCCCAAAGACCACTCTCTAACCTCAGGAGTCCAGTCCCTTTCCTTCAAGACTTCAGTTCTGTTTCTTCAGACTATTTAACATATCGCTGTGCCCCTTCCTCCCTGACCCAGCTTCTCCTGCAGGGTTACATTCACCTGAGAGTCATAAACTGGGTTCTTTGCTCTGCCCTGGAAACTCCTTTAGGAGCCTAACTACTCCCTGCAGCTCTCATTCAGCAATGCTTTTTATGAGGACCATCTGATCTTCCAGCAATTTCTAGCCTGCAGCCTCAGCTCGGAGGCAGCTGATTAGTCACTGGCTAATGAGTGGGCCCAACTCTCCTTAAAGGCCATCCCTCCTGTGAAAGACTGTGACTGGCTGCACGGGATAGCCAAGTGGGGCGATCACTTGTGTCCTCCCATCCTGTGGCCCTATGCAAGTGCCAGTCACAGTCTGGTAAGGCTGGCAAGATTCATTAAAGCCAACTGTAGTGGCTTTTCTATTTTACAAATACTCCGCTTGTCCAAGGATAACACGTAAATAAAAACCGAGCATAGAATTACCATTCTGAAGAGTTCAAATAACAGCAGTTAAGCTGGAAAAGCCCTTTTATGTTATTTGCTCCATCTTCCTGCCCCTGGAGGATTTTCTGCATTTTTATGGCCTAATTTGTTCAGATTTATTGATTAAATGCTACATATTGAGCCAAATTCATCCTTGCTTTTAACTCCATAGATTTCAATATAGTTGGGCAAGGGATCAGTTTGGCCAAGTGTCTTCTACAGAATATTGGGAATAATATTTCTTGCCTTCGGATTGGCTGATCTCAGTGTATAAAAAGTCTCCCACAGCATGGAATTTTTTAAAGATCCAAGGTCAATACTGAAGTCTAGGGCAAGTATAGATCTGATCAACATCAAAATTCCCAGGCAATTACTGTTTGTTTAACAGTCCATACTGGTGTGGTGGGCCAGAAGCAGCATGGGGCAGTAGACGGGGCACAAGGTCATCTGGGTTCTTTTCCAGGATCTGCCACTGGCTCACTTTCCAACCTTAGAACTAAGCACTTAATTGTACTGTGCCTCAGTTTTACTCTCAGTAAAATGGGGATAGCGCTACTCCCCTCCCCTTTGTAGAGAACTTTGAGATGTGCAGACTGTGATTATTATTGTCAGTGGTGGCATCAAGTGTGTTTTTGACCAGTTATAACTGGAATATGTAAATGAACCAAAGTACTAACAGAAGACATTCTCCCATAAATACGCATGTGCTTAACTCTATATGCAAAAATAATCCCATTGATTTCAATTAAACTACTCACATAGCGTAATTAAGCACTTATTTAAGTGTTTGCAGGATCAGGCTAGAATGTTCTACCTGTTGTCTTCTGATTCTCTACTGTAATAAGAAAAAATAATAATAGACTTCAAAGTGATATCATAGGGAAGTTCATGCCACTATACATTTAACTCTATACCATCCCCCCTCTGCTGCATGGTTATTCCTAATTGGGTCCACAAACCCCAGCATTAAGGTTACTTGTGGTAAATATTGGCTCTGACTTTGATATTGTCAGTAAATCTTTGCTGATCAAACTCAGTAATTTTTGTTTGCATATTTGCCTACGGTATTTTGGATTCAGCCCCAAAAGCTTAGTGTTAAATTCTGTTTGTTAATAAGAAGCCTTAGTTATGACAGACTCCACTGAATTAATGAATATGAAGGCTATCAAACTGACCTATTTCTGAGTATCCCATTCCATTGCCAGAATTGTTAATATTAGAGCTGGGTGAAAAACTTATTTATTTTTTCTGCTAAAATTTTAACTATGGGAAATGTTCCAGTTTGCAGTGTAAGATTTTTTTTCCCAATAAAATGTTTTGACTAGGCTCTCAAGCTACCGGGGAAGAAAAATCACATATTTTTGTTGAAAAAATGTTCATATTTTTATCAGAAATATTTTATAACAAAGTTCTGACCAGTTCTAACTAGGCTATTGAATAGTTATAGAACAAAGGGGCCCGAAATGATGATTGCTTTGAGTCCACTGAAACGATCTCAATCTGGACTCAGAAGAGAGTTCACCCACACTGTACTCTGCAATCTAATAGCATGCAGATTTAGATTTAGAATATGACTTCCCTGTCCTGCTTGTTTCAGTAACATTTAACTTTTCTTCCTTATATAGTTGATGGATTAGACAAGGCTTCAGTTGCAAATTCTGATGGGCCAACCCCAGGATCCCAGACGCCTCCTTTCAAGAGAAAAGGCAAACTCTCTACCATTGGCAAAATCTTTAAACCTTGGAAATGGCGGAAGAAGAAGACCAGTGACAAATTTAAAGAAACATCAGCAGGTATGTGCATGGTCATTTGTTAACTGTAAAAATTGCTTTCATAGATTGCTCGATTTTTAAGGCCAGAAGTGACCATTAATAACGCTTCAAAAGGTACTGAGGCACTGTGAAGAGTTTTAGGCCCAATATTTGACATACCTTAACTGATTCTGTCACGAAGAACTTTGCTAAATAAACAGCAATTTTTTTTTATGTACCACATTTCATATTCTTTTAACATTAAAAATATATGTTTATTGATGGACACGGGGCCATGTGCTATCTTTCCCCAGAGAAATCTGGGATGGACAGGTAAAATGTTCCCCCACCAGTCAGTGACTCTGTACTCTACGATTTGTTCTGTAGCTGCTTCCAGACAGAATGTGTAATATGTGACCAAGTCCTCATCAGCAAACAGCTGATTTAATACACACTATGTACCTCAGCAGATATTTTTCACAAATTCATACTATTAATACGTCTGTAATTAAATAACATTTTGTATTCTGTATCAAGCCACTCTACAGGAATGGAATATCAATTCTCACATGCAAGATAGATAAGTAGTATTATTAGTCGCATTTTACAGATAGGGAAAATGAGGCACAGAAGTTAAGACTAACATTTTCAATACTATCTACTTAGTCAGCTTCCTTAGTTTTTGAGGGCCTAACTTGAGATACCTGGGGCCCAGTTTTTCAAAAGTGTTTAAGACCTGTGATTCCCATTCACTTGGCTCAGGCCCAGCCTATCTCAAGATGGATATCTGTAAACTCAATTACCCAAAATTAGTGGATATTTGAAAATGTTGGCCTATGCGCATATTTTTCAAAAGCATGTTCATAATCTCACGTGTTCTAGTTTATGTACGGGAAATACCTAATACTGAGTACAAATCAAAGCTGTGTCTTGCCTGGCCAGTTGTTGGGCAGAGAATTTGCCTCAAAAGCTTGATCCTGCAAGGTGATGAGATGCTTGTCAGACATATATCTTAAAAGAAATAAGTTCCTATTTCACTCCATTTATAGTCACGTAGAACAAAGTCTGCCATATTTTGATGGCATGAACTCTGTCCCTAACTGAGGAAATATATGCATAAAGTTACTCTTGGGTGTAAGTGTTTTCAGGACCAGGGCCAGAGTTCACACCATCAAAACATTGCAGGTTCTGCTACACAGCTAGAAAAGGAGTGAAATAGGAACTTTTTGTTTGTTTTTTAAGATTTAATGGACATTTGCTCACTATTTATTTTTTCTTACAGTTACTAGTTCATTCCCTTGAAGGGCCCTGAAATGCACTTTGCCCCTATGTATCATGTTTTTTCTAAGTGCCTTCCTTGTTCCTTGAATCATAGACATTTCAGAGACCTATCATCCTCTGAAACTTTCATCTAAATAGGGCAAACCTTCCCTTTATTTCTAAATTACTTTGATTGTTAGTGTGTAATAGGCTATTTTCCTATAGGTTATTTAAAACAACTTTCAAATAACTCCATTATTTCAAATAAGAAATATCACTATACTATGGTAAAGGTACAGCTAGGATATGGGGTAACTTAGTTATCATGCTGATATAATGAGCAAACCATATATTATTAAAATTTAGGTTAAAATTGTGTTTTAAAGTTACATTACAGGTAACATTTCAGATTCAGGTTCTGTTCCTATGTATATGTCAGTAATTATTGCCTGATTAACAACTATAGTTATTAATATTAATGAGATTATTATGGAGCAGTGACCATTTTAAATACTGAATAACTAATTCTGCTGTGTTCATGTAAAGGATAATTGCATCAATTTTCACTTCACCTAACTTTTAAGTTTCAATTCCTGACCTGTGGCACTTCTGGATTTAATCAAACAAATAATACAAAGCAGCTGTTTACCCCATGATTAGAGTTAAACTTTAAACTGGGTGTAACTTAAAACCTAATCCTAACAATTACACAGTTTTAAAATCTAAACAGTCTAACCATTCTTTCCCCAAACCTTACTGATTAAAGAGAGGATATTTTAATGTCTGGGTACTTCTATTTCTACAAATCTACCTTGGCCAAAACTATTTTTGCTTTAACTTCATTTATTTCATCTGAGTTATTTCAGTGGTGAATTTGCCCTTTTGTGGCCAAGTTGGAGGAACTCATCTCTTTGTTCCTGTGTCCAGTTTATGTAGAGATAGATTGTGCCTTTTAGGAACTGCCCTGAATATATGAGTGCATTGCCAGGACGGGATGTGCCAGGCTGTGAACTGTGTAATGTCGTGACATGATGTTACAATGTGATGACATTTCACCTGCTCAGAGATATTTTAAGACTGAACCAACATGCAGGATATACGACAGTCCCATTAAAATCGGTCCAGTCTGCTGATAACTAGGACAGATGGCTACTGTCAAAGGCACAGCAACAAGTTTGAGGCACCAGCAACCATAACACCACGCTCTGATCCAGCTAGAGAGAGAAAGCAGAGGCTGTTTAGTCAGATCTTGAGTCATACACCTCTACCGCGATATAACCCGACCTGGTATAACACAAATTCGGATATAACGCAGTAAAGCAGAGCTCCAGGGGGGTGGAGATGCGCCCTCTGGCAGATCAAAGCAAGTTCGATATAACGGAGTTTCACCTATAATGGGATAAGATTTTTTGGCTTCAGGGGACAGCATTCTATCGGGATAGAAGTGTATTTGATTTGCTAGTGACATAAGAGCTGTTTGTAAGATGGCTACTGTTGAAATGGGGTATTTACATGTAAGTATCATTTTTCTTTAACGAGCAGGAATTAAGAAATCCAAAGATTATTTTTAATGTTGCCTGATCCCTTAAAATGTTAAACCCATATCATTGATATGCCAGCAAACAAAACCCCACACAAACATGTATCACATTCAGTAAACACAGTGCACAGGGATCTAGATGTGCAAATGTTGGGTAATTGGATATGGAACCTTTAATTTGACTCCAGTGGTTTGACTCCAGACCAGGAGGGCAGTGACAGTAATCTATTACCATGTAAAGACAGTCTTGTAAGGATGAGCCCAGTAAGGCAGATGCATTATATTTTGAAGTTATCTTTGTAACTTGTCTTAAAATGGAAACTATGATTAACATTTAAAAGGTTTCAAAAATTGGGAATATTGTGGTTAGGCCCATTGTGAGACTGAAAGGCCTGTCTTGCCCCATATGGAAAAATTCTACGGCATGGCCCAGGAATTAAATGTATGGAGTACTATAAAAATTAATAAAGTTTTTATTATTATCTATCATTTGTGATTTGTGTTCCCATAGCAGCTAGGATTCCTAGTTATGGAATAAACCCCCATTGTGTTAGGCGCTGTACAAATACAGAACGTATATAATAAAACACAAGGTGATCTCTTTTAAGTCGTTTTTTAATCATTCTTAGAATTCTGTAGAAGGACGATAACTCCCTATTGGATCATATATCATGGTGCAAAAAAACACATGGAAAGTAAATCACTTTCTGTTAAATTCTGTAACACTTTTGCATGTTCTGCACATTACTTGTGATTCTGAATACTCTGCTCACACTGGCTGCAGAGAGATTACTTTTATTTGTCCCAATGTTTTCCATCAGACTTTTTTTTAAGGGCAGAGGGAGAGGGTTTGAAATAGATAAACTAACATCTTTTTACAAAGACCACCTCTTGGATTTCTCTTCTGGCAGTGTGGCTTTGATTCGTGTAGCAGAGGTGAAAAGCAGAATCACTTTCCAGGAACACTTTTAAATCATACAAACTGTTTTCTTCATTTCAGCAGTGATTTTACAGTACAGTCCTTCAGGTCTGAGAAACCAAAACAGTATTATAGATTAGGTTTAATTTTTTGCCTCTTCAGGATTTCAATTTTTTAACTTTTTCATCTTCAGATTACAGTATAGATCTCTATTCTACAGGCAGAACTCACATACAGGTTAAGAGATTTTACATTGAAAAAGTGGCAGACAGACAATGTCGTTGGTAATGAAGAAGTATAGACCATGGGTATGTGTTAGCAGATAATTACATGGATCTGAGAGCTCTTGTTGGAGAGCTCTGTCAACTGGATCATTGTTTTAATCAAATCCATTTTATAAGACTTTTTGTGTCTTCTAATGAGCTGTGGAAATTAATGACGCAAACAAGGCAATGCTAATGTAAAGATTCCTGTAGTGGGGAATGACAGAAATAGAAAGGAGTTTAGGATCTGACACCTGCATGGATATAAATCCCTTTCCCTCAGTGTCAAGGCTGGCAGCTGAACTTCCCTATTAACTTGCCTTTATTAGCCACAACCAAATAGTGGACCTGACTGTAAAGCACCGCCTGAAATAAGTTTCCTCCACTCCCAAAAGGACTTTCAGGTGCATAGAATTTTTCAGAAATGGTCCAGAGTTGTCTTTTTTGTTAATTTTTATTTCATTATCTTGACTTGGCATTTGGCTAAGCCTCCTACTACAATCCTTGACAATAAGCAATTCAAGCCAGTATACAGCATTCAGGTCATTTTTTTTTTTTTACTGAATGTTTACCAGAAATAATGCTAAAAGCGAATGGTTTTTCTAAAGTGTTGGGTTATACAATTTATAATATTTCAGTGGCTCTCTTGTTCACAAAGTGCCAATAGAGAAAATTCTCTGCATATCCTAGAAAATGAAGTTAACGTTGTAAAAAGCAGACCCAGGAACTTGTGGTATTTGTTTTAATATTTAGTAGACTGGTTAATTTTTTTACTTTTCCTAGTGAGTACATATATTCTATTTTAATTAAAGACTAAGGGCCTGATTCTCCACTCTATTTCATTGATGTTATGACTGTGAAATTCCATTTGCCTCTATGCGATTACACCATTATGTTAGAATGGAGAATCAAATCCCAGATTTTTCAATGTATTTTTTGTATGTATTTGTACACAAATGTGTGTATTTTATTTATTTGTAATGAACATATGCACAGAAATGCATTGTTGCCAATGTTCACAATATTTACCGGTTTTTTTAAAGCCCGAGCTCCTGGAGTCATGTTATTACCTGAGACTCTCAGCTTTTACTTTAAAGAAAATTTAAGTTATTAGCTCTCTTGGTTGCAGATAAAAGCTTGAAAATGTGAACTTGGAAAGCTCAAAAAAGTTAAAAGAACCCCAATTTTTTAAAAAGTTGAATTTAATACACTCCATGATTTTTGGGAGTCTGACTCATGATTTTGAATGCTTGGGTTTTGCAATACTGCACGTGTACAGTACTGTAGCTTGTGTGTTGTTAAGTTAGGTTCACAAAAAATGGTGTGAACTTTGGAAAATCTGGCCTGAAATATTTAACTTTAAGAAAGAAAGTGTAAAGGAAATACACTTCCTTCTACATGAATAAAACATTTTATAATATGCATACAATTTTAATAAATCTATAATCATAAGGTAGCAAATCTAGATCACGTAGTGACCCTATCTTATTGTCCTTACTCAGGCAAAACTCTCATTGGATTCTGTTGGTGTTTGCCTGATTAAGCAGCACTAAATAATCAAATAGTGCACATCTTTAAATATACACAACATAGTCTTCTAGGTTTGTTACTGTCTGCAAATATATTTTCACAGCACAAAACATATCAAGAAGCAGGGGTTGAATTGAGGAGAAACTGGTGCTGGTATTCTTCCAACTTCTGCGTACAAAATAAGGTACACCCTTGCCAATTACCAAAATGAGATGCTGCTCACAGTACATTGTGGAAATGTCAAAATATGACCGTGCATGATCTCTGGGCTCTTTCAGCTTGAGTCCCCCTTGGAATTGCTTGATTATGCCCCTTGGATCTGCTACAGTCCTTAAGCTTGGCTTCTTGATTTGGGGCAGAAAATGAGGGGTGATAATGTCTCAAATGCTAACCACACATGATACCAAAATGAATATTCACTCATAGTAAATTGCACAGATTTGTGATATTTTTGTTTTTTTGCATGAGGAATGAACTAGTTAACGATCAGAACATTTAAATTATCACTAGGCATCTGAATTAACACTTCCTTGTGATGACTGGGCCCTTTCACATCTTAGAGATATTGTTCCAGGCTCAGGAAAACATTTCTGCATCAATTACATTTTTGAGGTTTTCTTCACAACCACAACAGCTAGAGAGACTTGCTTTGTTTAAAAAAAAAAAAAAAGGAAGCTGAGATTCTGGACAACAAGATAGTACATTAAGAGAGGTGCCCCCATGCCAAACTGCCTCCATCAGAGCCCTATCAAGAAAACACTCCACTCTGATTCACATAAATTGATCCATTGACAAGATATTCTTATTTTTTCCCTTTTCTTTAAGATTTTTAATAGTGATGTGCCCAAATAAACCTCTGGAATGGAATATGGGAAAATTTAGAACCAAATTTAGAGCTGAACTTTGTGGCTCAGGCACACTGTTGTTTAAAGAAATGTCAGTAGGGAAAAATAGGATTGCAAACCTCTCCTCCTCCAACCACTCAGATAGCAGTAACAGTCAAACAAATACACAAAAGAAAGGAGTTAGAGACAATGCTAGCATGTCTAAACCTACCATTTTAAATCCATTCTGTTATTTGTACTGCACTTTGAAAATGTAAAGTGTTATTGAACTGTTTAACATTAATTACTTTGTTCCTAAGTGCTGCCACATCTCCTTACACTGAAGAATCTTAGGGTCTCTCTTCACTGCACAGATATCTCAGGCTCTCACTCAACTGTTGTCCCTAACATCCCTCCTGTCTACATACAAAACCTCGTCAGCTGAGTGTAGTGGTGCTTTCAATCTGGGCTAGCTGGTTTGTCTGAAAGCTGCAGGCTAGAACTCAGATGTTGCCATCACTCGGGCTGGTAACCCATCCAGTCTGAAGTAAGGACACAAGCTAAATCACTCCAGTGCTTTCCCACATTTCTCCCTGTGTGCCCAGAAGGACGGACAAGTTCCCCCACAATTCACTTACTGCAGCACAAAGAACCCTAGGCAGAAGTTCTAGCAACACATGTAGATGAGCACAGCACCAGTAAGGACCTAGTAACTCGGCTAGGGCTTAGCAGTGTGGCTGCTCCCACCCAGGCTAGGCTAACCTGAGTGCTCAGGACCAGGCGCCAATCACTGAAGTTAACTGCGTTAAAGAAATATTCTTATCTACTATGGAGCTTGTTGTCAAGACGTACACACACACAGAAGACCTATAGGAAAGTATTGATTTGCTCTTAAATTCTCTAAATATGTAGAGTAACTTTTATAGACACATATTAAATTCTATAGTACTCCCCCTTAAAGTGGGGGGTTTGAAGTGAAACCCCATTTGGGCTGAATGCATCCTGTCACAAGCTGCTTCCTGGAGATAAAAAGTTCATCCTTATACCTACTGAACAGAGATTCCCAGGACAAGCAGAAGTTAAAAAGTTGCATTTGCTAAGCAGGAGACTCTTGTTGCCCCACCAATTAATACAGCAGGAAAGACATTACCTGCTGACCTATGATGGAAAAGGAGCAGGGAGGTCACAGGTGCAGGGCAGAAAGGCCTCTTCCCCAAACAGTTGGGAGGGGAAATCTACCTGTGTTTTGGACAGAGGTGTGTGTGGGTATTACAGCCATAAAGGTAGCACCTGGCCTAAGATTGTTAGCAGAATTATTGTCCTGTTCTTAGCTTGTTCTCTTAAAGGCCTAACAAATATCCTACCCTGGTAAATGTGTATAGGAAGAAGACTTTTCTTTTCAGTCAGAAAACAGAATGTCAGAGAGACTTCACTGGGCTTTGGATCAGTCCTTTGAAATAGGCTTAACCAGGCTGTACCATGGAGTTTTCTTACAAAATCTTCAGTGAATTGTATTGTGCTAAGAGCTGAAAAATCTACATAACATATGGTGCAAATATTTAAAAAGATGGAGAACCAGATATGGAAATATTTGTACTGATGTGGGAATGATGGTTGGAATTTTTCCCGTTAGCAACATATTTTCCATGCTGTATCTCATAAAATCCATTCACTGTGAACCCAGTTGTGCACTTTCTATATAAAGGGCTTTTAAAATAATTTAAAAACAAACTGTGAATGGCATCAACTCAAGATTTTTCCTCTCTGTGTCTATTTGCTGTAGAGGAAAAGAAGGTAGAAGTTTTTATCTTGGCATGAAGCAGCTGCCACTTCAAAGTCCCATGGTCAGAGTGTATGGAATTGGGGCCAGAAACCATTTTTAGCCTGATTAGATCAGGATTAAGCCCAGAGAAAAATTCAAAACTAAATCAGAATCAGCTGGAGCTCATCTTGGAAAGACCAAAACAAAAAATTGGCAGGTAGCTAGGCTCTCAGATTACTTTTTAAATGGAAGAATGGGGATTTTAAGACCGCTTGAGGCTTATGGTTAGTGAATGACACAAAGCATTCTTTTTGCAATAAATAAATAAAGTTGATTCTTCACCTTTCCATGAAAAGTAAGTCCTATGTTGAATTGGGCTACTGCAAAAAATAGAGTAGTCAGTGGAATCCCTTGCACGAGTAGGGTTTACTGGGGTGAATGGGGATTGCAGAATTAGGCTTACACAAAATGCGTTATTTTCACGCACTGTCTCACAAAACCAAACCTTTCCTGTCTAAGGATGAAGCCTTGGCCTCACTGAAATCGGTGAAAATTTTGCCATTGACTTCAGCTTGGCCAGGATTTCACCCTAAGATTTTTGAACTTGCTGGCGGAGGGCCTCTGGGAACAGAGTTTGTTATCACATTAGGATTTCTTAACAGGCAAGCACATTGTGCTTATGGAATTGGTTGCATTTCATAACATGAGTATGGAGCACAATGCTGTCTAGTTTACTAGAGCTCCAAACTGAGTTTACGTTTCTATAAAACCACAAGGATCATAATATCAAGTAAAAGGCAACTGTGCTATAAAGATCTCACCTCTACGGCCAGTTCTTATTAGACTTACATGAATATTGTTAACAAGGTCAGTTAGACTAGCAAACAACACTGATTTAGTTGTACTGCGTGAGTATATAAAACATGCTATATTAAAATTCTGTATATTGCCATATCTGTTGCACATTAATATTGTTTTTAATTGAATTTGATATAGAAGAATTATTGTGGTTTGCATTACAGCTTCCAGAAAATGGGCTAAGTGGCTTACAGTACAGGTAGAAAGCCCTGGTATCTTGTCCCCAAAAACAGTATAATTTAAAGCACTGAACCTGGAAAGAGATTCAGTGATGTGGACCCCTGTGCCGCTTGGGGTCCTTTAGATTTCAACAGGACTCCAACTAAGTGTAAAGGTCTACAAGGGCAGATCCCTTTGCAAGACTGGGGCTTTAGTATCAGACATGGTGCATGGGGTGGGGATTAAAAACAGTACAGAAGGGATCTAAGGGAGAACACAGGTAACAGCAGTAAGATCCAGTGGTCACTTAGCTAGTCACGTGCACATCCTGGTGGTTAAGTTTAAAAGCATTTGCAAGGATAGTGTTTCATATTATGACCTTTCTGAATGAGGAGAAGGTGGTAGCTTGGAAAATCAGAAAAGGGAGACATTTCAAACATGGGAGACAGCATGACTAAAGATACAGAAATGCTTGTGGCAGGATCAGCTGAATGGTTCACTGAGGCTGGTGATGATAGTGGAGTAGGCGGGGATAGTTCTGCTGGCTCTTTCTCCTTCACTACATTCAGCTTAAATTTCTTAAATTCACCTTGTAGACCCAACATAAGTGTTGAAAGGTGTGAGTGGGGACAACATGGTTAAATCAACAGGCAAGGAATAAAGGTTATAGTGGATCACAAACTGAATGAGAGTCAACAATGTGATATAGTTGTGAAAAAGGCTAATATTCTAGAGGATTTCATTTAAGATACCGGAGATAATTGTCCTAATCTGTTTGGTACTGGTGAGGCCTCAACTGGAGTACTGTGTCCAGTTCTAGGCATCACACTTTAGGAAGGATGTGGACAAATTGGAGAGAGTCCAGAGGAAAGCAACAAAAATGATAAAAGGGTGAGAAAACCTGACCTATGAGGAGAGGTTAAAAAAAATGGGCATGTTTAATCTTAAGAAGAAGACTTAATGTTATCAGATTTCCTCTCACTCTTCAAATATGTTAAGAGCTGTTATAAAGAGAACAGTGATCGACTGTTCTCCATGTCTGGAGACAAAAAGCAATGGCTTAATCTACCACAAGAAAGATTCAGGATCAATATTAGGAAAAACTTTCTAACTGTACGGGCAATTAAGTGCTGGAATAGGCTTCTAAGGGAAGTTGTGAAATTACCCTCACTGGAGGTTTTTAAGAATAAGTTGAACAAACACCTGTCAAGTATAGGTTTTACTTGGTCCTGCTTCAGCGCGGGGTGCTGGGTTGATGACCTCTTGATGTCCCTGCCAGCCCTACATTTTAATGGTTCTATAATTTTAGCCACTGCATTTTTTATATACTGAGTATCAGGGAAGCCTTGTTGTAATCAAGACAGAAAATGCTCAGGCATGGATGAGACTTCTAGTTGTGTCCATATTCCCTTGGTGTATTATAAGCAGCATCTATCGCATAGCCTATAGTTTAGCTGCCTAACACGTTCCATTACAAGACCACTATTTTTGGTTATTTATAATCTTAAGCTGTTTTGGGCTCAAATTTTCCATGGTTGGTATCTGACTCAGTCCAAGTTGTGTGAGGGCTTTTTGTTTTTGTTTTAAATTTCACCCAAAAACAATTCAGCCATTTCTGAGAATGAGATTAGGGAAAATATATATTATTTTGCCCACATTTAAAAAAAAATCGTACAACTATCCATTGAGAAGTTCTAGCATCTTTTTGATTTGGAGTATGAACCTGAAATTTGGTGTGTTGGCGGGTGGAGGGGGGAGCAGTCGCTCTGGTGTCAGGAATGTTTATTATCCCATTAAAAACCAGCCAAATTTGGCCAAATTATAAGCCCCTGAAAATTGAAGTTCGCATATGCTTGAAATTGGGCAGGTACATTGACTGAGCATGCTCCATCCTCTCACAATAAGAACATAAGAACTGCCCTACTGAGTGAGATGAAAGGTCCATCTAGCCCTGTATCCAGTCTTCCAACAGTAGCCCATCCCAGGTGCCCAGAGGGAATGAACAGAACAGGTAATCATCAAGTGATCCATCCCCTGTTGCCCATTCCCAACTTCTGGCAAATAGAGGCTAGGGACACCATCCCTGGCCATCCTGGCTAATAGTCATTGATAGGTCTATCTTCCATAAACTTATCTAGTTCTTTTTTTAACCCTTTTATAGTCTTGGCCTTCACAACATCCTCTGGCAAGGAGTTCCACAGGTTGACTGTGGATTGTGTGAAGAAATACTTCCTTTAATTGTTTGCTTTAAACCTGCTGCCTATTAAATCCTTGTGTGGCAGTTGAACTGGATTTATGCCATCCCCACAGAGCAACTGAGCTACACTAGCAGCCAGGCAGCATGGAAGAGGTGGAAGAAACCTGATTAGCATACAGAGGGGTGAGAGAAGTGGGGTGCAGGCAGGAGCAAGAGCTGAGAAATAGGGAGCAGGAGCATGAGGGAGGGAAATAGCATAGGGGAGGATAGAAGCAGCATGTAGAGGGGCAGGGATGAGGAGTGGAAAGACACGTGCAGGAGGATGAATGTAAGGGGGATCAGAAGAGGGAAAATGAGTAGAGGGGAGTAGGAGCCAGCTGAATGAACCAGAGGGGAGGAAGACAGGAGTAAGAACTAGGGTAGGAAGTAGGATAGGAGCAGGGGGGGCCAGGGGCAGAAGCTAGCGAGGGGGAAAAATGGTTTATAACCATTAGACCATGCCCGCCTTCCACAATCTTGACTCAAACTGAGGAGATTTTTGTCTTGATATTTCTCTGCTACCAGCAAATAGCAAAACCAACTGGGAAAGTGCGTTTCATTCTGCCACCTCTAGTGCCTGGGCCACATAGACGACATCCTGATACCTCTATCAGTAACTCCCTTAGCTCTAATGGTGGAAGTCTGTGAATGCATCTAAAGATTCCGACTCTGCTGATGAACCATGTGTGTGTCAACAGGGTTCCACATGACAAAGTTTCTGTTTTTTTCAGTCTGCATATTTAAACTTAGGAAGTTACATTCAAAAATGTCTCTCAAAATCAGTGAATTCTTTTGACAGTTCTGGCCTTGTTCTCTCTTCCTCATTTTACAGATGAGGACAATCATACCATCTGACCTCACAGGGGTGTTGTGAAGGTAACATCATTAATATTTGTGAAGCGCTCAGATTCTGTGGTGAGATCACCATAGAAATGCCCAGGAGGAAATCAGTAATTTTCAGAGCAGTGTTTGAATGGTGTGCAGAAAACAAGGCTTGGGGCCACACATTGAATAGTAAGGATTAAAAGAAAAAGAAACAACAACCACTTGTTCAGTGAGCACCATTCATCCCAGGCACTGAATGAGGCAGAGATCTTATGGAAAAAATAGCATGTGATCATGTAATGAAAGGTTTTGTCATAGTGCATAGGCACAAGGGGGCTGAATTAAGGCACAGGCAACCTTAGTTCTGGCATTTCCTAACTTCTGAGTGCTTGACTTCTGCATTCTTAACAGTCTTCTAACATAGTTTTTTTGGATTTAATTATTGTCGTAAGTGAATGAATTCTAGCAGAAGTGCATTTACTTTTTGAAAATATTGGATTGTGAAATGCAGTGTAATGTATAATCTAATATCTGTGATATGCCATAAATTATTATTAAGATTCAACCTTATTTGATGCTGGTGTCTCTTCATATTAAGATAACATAAGTAGACATAATATACCTCTTACACAAGAGAGAGAATCTTGGTTAGATGTATTTGTTATGCAACCTTTTTTGTTCATAGGAACTAAATTAATAGCAAATAGTAACGTGATTTCTAATGTTCTTTCCAAGAATCAAGTAAACTGAGAAAATTATATTATCATGCTGGGCTAACAGATTATAATTTCTTTAAAGTAATTTTTAAAACACTGTCAGCTAATACTAGGAATGATGAAGGATCAAGACCATAGCCTCCTTATGCATGAATTTCCCAGTCTGTAAGATAGGGATAAATATATTTAAGGGGTGCCGTGAAGCTTACATAATGATAGACTCATAGAACTGGAAGGGATTTTGAGAGGTCATCTAGTCCAGTCCCCTGCACTCAAGGCAGGACTAAGTATTATTTAGACCATCCCTGACAGGTGTTTGTCCAACCTGCTCTTAAAAATCCCCAATGATGGAGAGTCTACAACCTCCCTAGGCAATTTATTCCAGTGTTTAACCACTCTGACAGTTAGGAACGTTTCCCTATGACCAACCTAAACCTCCCTTGCTGCAATTTAAGCCATTGTTGCTTGTCCTTCCTCAGAGGTTAAGAACAATTTTTCTACCTCCTCTTTGTAACAACTTTTATGTACTTGAAACTGTTATCATGTCCCTCTCAGTCTTCTCTTCTCTAAACGAAACAAACCCATTTGTTTTTCAATCTTCCCTCATAGGTCATGTTTTCTAGACCTTTAATCATTTTTGTTGCTCTTCTCTGGACTTTCTTCAATTTGTCCACATCTTTCCTTGAAATGCTGGGCACCCAGAACTGGACACAATACTCCAGTTGAGGCCTAAATCAGTGCGGAGTAGAGTGGAAGAATTACTTCTTGTGTCTTGCTTACAATACTCCTCCTAATACATCTCAGAATGATGTTTGCTTTTTTTGCAACAGTGTTACACTGTTGACTCTCATTTAGCTTGTGATCCACTATGACCCCCAGATCCCTTTCCGCAGTATTCCTACCTAGGCAGTAATTTCCCATTTTATATGTGTGCAACTGATTGTTCCTTCCTAAGTGGAGTGCTTTACATTTGTCCTTATTGAATTTCATCCTATTTACTTCAGACCATTTCTCCAGTTTGTCCAGATCATTTTGAATTTTAATCCTATCCTCCAAAGCACTTGCAACCCCTCCCAGCTTGCTATCATCCGTAAACTTTATAAGTGTACTCTCTATGCCATTATCTAAATCATTGATGAAGATATTGAACAGAACCGCACCCAAAACCAATCCCTGCGGGATCCCACTCATTATGCCCTTCCAGCATGACTGTGAACCACTGATAACTGCTCTCTGGGAATGATTTTCCAACCAGCTATGCACCCACCTTATAGTAGCTCCATCTAGGTTGTATTTCTCTATGTTTTTGTTTGTGAGATGGTCATGTGAGACAGTATCAAAAGCCTTACTAAAGTCAAGATATACCACATCTACCACTTCCGTCATATCTATAATGCTTGTTACACTGTCAAAGAAAGCTATCACGTTGGTTTGACTCGATTTGTTCTTGACAAATCCATGCTACCTGTTATTTATCACCTTATCTTCTAGGTAGTAATGTGTAGTAATGGTAGTATAGTGCTTTGAAAGTGTAAAGAGTTGCATCCTAATATGAAAAGAAGTGTTTCATGGTTCTTTTTATTTTTCATTTAAAATAATTTTTAATTCAAGTGTTACCCAGTAGCATTGGAAAAACATCATCATGAAAACTGGAGAGTAAAACCAGATTATGGGTCTAATCCAGTGCCTACTGAAGTCAGTGGAAAGAATGCTATTGATTTCAGTGGAGAGTGGATCAGGCCTTGTAAGCAGAAAAGGATACTGATCAATCCACTTTCACTGTCCACGGCAAGTGAAATGCAAAAAGGAAACAGTAAACATAAATGGTAAGAACTAAGTGAATTAGATTTTGAAAACTGCAAGAATTTTATTTTAATCTAAATTGTTATTAGTAAAACAAGTAAGCAGTTTACCACCTATCTTCTTTATTATCCCTGGAACCTATGTGATAGATCAGGGGTCGGCAACCTTTCAGAAGTGGTGTGCCGAGTCTTCATTTAATCACTCTAATTTAAGGTTTTGCGTGCCGGTAATACATCTTAACGTTTTTAGAAGGTCTCTTTCTATAAGTCTATGATATAGAACTAAACTATTGTTGTATGTAAAGTAAATAAGGTTTTTAAAATGTTTAAGAAACTTCATTTAAAATTAAATTAAAATGCAGAGCCCCCTGGACCGGTGACCAGGACCTGAGCAGCATGAGTGCCACTGAAAATCAGCTTGCGTGCTGCCTTTGGCACGCGTACCATAGGTTGCCTACCCCTCTGATAGGATGATACATTCAGTGCAGTACTATCATCATAAATAAACCTGATTGTTTATGATGGTTAAGACCCCAATCTTTCAATAGTATGTGCACAGGTGGGCCTTTATTTCTTTGTCATGTCCATTGACTTTAATGGTACTCTCCAGAGGCATAAGTGTTCACCAACACACATCTCTTTGCAAGAACTGGGCATTAGTCTGTATGTTTGTCATGGCCATGATTTTTGTGAATTTCAAAAGAATCTAAGTTCTGTTTTCAAAAGTGACTTAGACTCCTATGTGCCTAAGTCCCATTGACTTTCAGTGAGACCTAGGATTTCAAAGGACCAGATTTCCAAAGGTATTTAGTCACCTAAAGATGCAGATAGGTGTCTAGTGGGATTTTCCAAAGGCACCTAATTAATTTGATTTCAATTGCAGTAGGTGCCCAAGTGCTCTTGAAAATCCCAGTAGATGCTATCTGCTTTGAAAATCTGGCTGTAAGTGCCTGGCACTTTTAAAAATAAAATTGAGGCATATAAGTCAGTTAGGTGCTTTTGAAAATTTCATTCCTGGTCTCTCTCACCTTGCACTGTCTGCTGTTACCAAGATGTTTCAATCAATTTTTACCCTATGCTCTATTATGGTGTGCGTTTTGTTTGTGTGGGTATGTTGCTAACTTTATATGTTCTTAAATTACTACAAAGCTATTTATTTTTAATGAAAAATAAACTTAATTAAAACGTATGCCATGATTTTTTTCCCCAACCTGAAAACATGATGTTGCATCTTTTTTGCTGTGACAACCAGCCCAAATGATTATTTTGTTTCTGTTTGTAACAGGCCATATTAACTTCTTTTAAAGCTGTTTTTCCCATACAGTTACCGCATCGCACAGGTTATGCTAAGCAACATTGTTACTGAGGATATTGGTTACTCTCTGACTAATAAAATAAAGAATATTTCCCAGTGTATGAGATCTGAAAAAATAGCCTTCTTCTCCAGCAAAATCAAGGAGTGTGCAAAGTGTTTTTTTGTTTGTTTGTTTTGTTTGAATTTTACGTTCAGTACCAGAATGGATGTATTCTTAACTGTGCTTTCTTTTTTTCTAAGTGTTGGAAAGGAAGATTTCCACAAGACAAAGTAGAGAAGAGCTGATAAGAAAGGGTGTTCTGAAGGAAATGCCTGAGCAAGGTGATAAATTTAGATCTTAAACTCTAAGCATGGACATTATCATGTTGTTCCATTTTATAATGAATATCTGCTATCCAGCTGTAAAAAGGCAGATTTGGCAAAACACTGGCAGCAAGTGGGAGAGACAGTTTGACCAAGTGGATAGGGCACCAAACTTGGAGTATGAAGACCTGGAGTTTGTTCCTGGTTCTGCTGCTGACTTGCTGTGTATTCTTGGACAAGTTACGTAACCTTTCTGAGGTCTCTGGAATACTTAACACTTTTGTAAAGCAGATTGAGATCTGCAGATGAAAAGTGCCAAGTATTTATTGTTATTTTTTGGAATCAGTGATTCAGAGGATATTTTGAATTGAGCAGTTCTTTCCAAAACAGCTGGAGGGTGATATGGCGATTATGGATGAGAAAGCTAAAGGCTTCGGGGCCCTGCCACTTACCAGCTGGGGTATGTCTACACTGCACTTAAAAACTCATGGCTGGCCCATGCCAGCTGACTCAGACTAAGGGGCTGTTTAATTGTGATATAGACATTAGAGCTGAAGCTGGAGCACAGGCTCTAGGACCGTGCGAGGTGTGGGAAGGGGTTCCACAGCTCAGAGTGCAGCCCAAGCCCAAATGTCTACATGGCAATTAAAAAGCCTCTTAGCCTGAGCCCTGTGAGTCCAAATCAGCTGACACAGGCCAGACACGGGTGTCTAATTGCAGAGTAGAAATACTCTGTGTCACAAGTGTAAACCAAAGCAAGCAACTCAACAGCTGGTGTTTTCAATATTGAGAGGTAGCAGGTGTAGGATCTCACACACGCCACCACCGTCACACACGCTACATTCAAATAACAGAGGCATAAAGAGCTTTGAGGAAAACTCCCTTTGTTTAAAAACACAAGTTTAGTAAATGGTAAACATAGCAATATGTATTATGTAAAGAATGTGTAAAGCATTGTTACCTAAGTCCAATTATACCTAGGGTGACTAGATATCCTAATTCTATAGGGACAGTGCCGATATTTGGGGCTTTTTTTAATATGGGCTCCTATTACCCCCCACACCCTGTCCTGATTTTTCATGCTTGCTATCTGGTCACTCTAATTATACCTGAAGGTTTTCATCAGTATGCACATCTCTCTCTAAAATGTTGTTTGTTTCTGCTATTCACAGTGGTAGTGTTTGTACTATTCTTGATTTAATTAAAAAAAAAGTCTACATCTAATAAAATCTTAGTCTAATATAATTTTAGTAATTGCAATGCTTGTCCATCTCCTAAAATGAATCCATTTGTCATGAAGACTAAAAAGACAACAGTAAAAGGAACTGACTAAGAATCTAGTGAAATATAAAAGTCTTAGAGGACAGTTTCTGATAATATTTCTAAAAATAGATTTCCATGAAAAAAAAAAAAGTTTTATTCTGACTGACCCAAAGAATCAGGGTAGTGAATGTTAGATGTGAAGTCAGGGATAGCTTAATATTTATACTCCCTGCAGCTTCATATACATTCATATTTAGAAATGGGGTTATTTTTGTACCTGCTAGTGCTGAGGTGTGTCTTTTGACACCATTGCAGTGTGTGTGTGTATCAGAGCATGACACTGAGCACATCTGGGTTTCAAGCTTGTTTTTGCTACTGTCTTGCTCTGTGGCTTAGGGCAAGGAACTTAATTGCTCTGTGCATCAGTTTACTCATCTGTAAAACTGATTTTTTAAAAATACATCTTTTGTGGTGCTGTGAGGCTTAGTTGATTGACGTTTGTAAATTGCATTTTGGTGGGAAACGGCAGTAACTGCAATGTTTTAATCTCTATCTTTGATTAGAACCAGAATTAAGATAAATAAGCTAAAAATAGACATACAAAGGGAGTTATTTCTTTGGCCTTCCTTCCCCCACCCCAGAGTACTCGTATTCTGTTGTAATGCACATTAAATTCCCATTCAGACTGGGTTAGTACAAAAAGAGAAAAGGATGGGAAGGTGAAATATTTTCTCCTTTGTTTAAGAAGGGGCATCTGTCCATTTCTATGCTTCCTAGAACGCTTCTTGCTTTACATGTGATAAGCATGTATGTTTTAAAGAGCAATCTAAAAGAAGACAGGGTAGACGCTTGATGCTCTGAGAAAGAAGGCATACAAAGACAGGAGAGTAAAAGTTGGAAGGAAGGAAATAGTTATGCAGGATGGAGAAGAGGAAGGGATGAGCACAGAGATGTAGACAGGTTAAAGGAATTGCCAGGTCTTGAAGGTGAGAATGAGAAGCCTGAACCAGATGTGGAAGGTGGTGGTGGTGAGTGAGAGCCATGATAAGGGCAATCAGTGAGGGAGATAATTTTGGTGAGGGCATTTTATGTAGCTTAAAGAGTGAGGGGGGAAGTGGTGAGGCCAGCGAGGACAAGTTTATAGCAGTGAAGGCAGCAGGTGAACAGCCTGTGGGGGAAGGTATTTAACTTTGGAGGTGGAGAGGAAAGGATGGGTTTTTGTGACAGTCTCAGTGTAAGAGGGACTGAAGGTGAGACAGAGTCAACTGTGACAGCATGGTGAAAACGAAGATTGTGGAATTATCAGCAGTAATGAACAAGGAAGGGAGAAGAATTTAAGAAAGTGGAGTTCTATTTTTATCAAGTTGAGTGGGAGCTAGTGTCTCGATAGCCAGAATGATAGAATCAGAGTCATAAGACTGAACAATGGGAGAGATCAAGGATAAAGACCAAGATTTGAGATTCATAAGGATGGTAAGAAAAGCTATGTAAGAGGATGAAATAAAGGGAAGGCAGGGTAGGCTAAGAACTGAATGCCACAAGTCTCCAGCAGAGCAGGGGGAGGAAAGGGAGCTATTGAAAAAGTCAACAAAACAGCATTTGGAGACAGAAGAAGAGAACTGAGATAGAAAGAGTAATAGAATCTTAGTAGGGAGAGAATTTAGTAGGAGGGGAAAGGCAGCAGACACCTGAGAAGAAAGGTAAAAGAGAAGGTCTCAGAAATGACCAGAAAGAATATTGTTGATGATCTTAGTAAGGATAGAAGTGGAGGAGTGGAAATGAGATTGTAGTTAGTCAAGGACAGCATAAGTAGATAACATCCTCCAGGTGTTTGGAGGCAAAGAGTGAGGAGCAAGATGTACTGGAGGGCGGATGTGTGTCTTAAGGGAAGGTTCTTAAGAGGATTGAGGAAACCATAGTTAAATATTAGTAAGTAAAGATAATCTGTTGTAAGAGCTAGGGCAAAATTTGGTCTGCATAATCTTTATTAGTTGTCTGATGCATGACTTAGAATTCATCTTCTCTCAAGGTTCAGTTTGAAGGGCTGGAAGTTGGATGATAATAATCTGTGTTACTTGTTAATGTGAACTGGAAGTCACAAACTCAGTGAACGGGGAGCCTTATAACATACTATTACAGAGTCACTTAGAGTAGAACTTTGTCAAAATGTTTTATACATAAAATAAATTAATGTGAAATTGTGCTTTTCTTTTGTGGAAACGTAAAACCTGAAAAATCACTGAGTTGACAATAAGTGGAGAACTTCCTCTTGAGCAGGCTGTAAAATTGGATAACAGCTTTTTAATCTTCATTTTAGTTGGTGATGTAACAGTAAATTTTGAAACCTCAAATGGGCACACCATAACTATCAGTGAAGAAACCATCCAGGAAGAAAATGTAATAAAGACCACAGAAGACAATGGCTCCTTATCTGCCAAAGCGTCTGCTGTGGAAGGAAAAAAAGAAGATAAAAAAGGTAAACAAATAAATCCTTCATATTCTCACAAACCTTCATGGGTCATAAAGGAGGAAGTGGTCTGAGCACAGAATTGGGAGCCAGGAAGGTCTGATTTCTAATCCCTGACTCCAGTGCTGAGTCCATTTCTGGCTTCGGGCAAGTCTTTTTATTTCAGATTCTCCTTCTGTAAAATGGGGATAATAATACATAGTGTAAGAGTGCATCCTTGCCTCATGGGTACCCCCTCATTGCTGGTCACAGCATTGCACAGAGCCCTTGTCTCCTGCACCCTCTATAAAGCTTTTCCTCAAACCTGAAACTGTCTAACTCCCCTGCAGGGCATTCTTGGCTTGGCCTTCTGGTCAAGTCACATAAAAGTTTAAAACCTTTCTAGGGAAGCATGAGTAGGTTCAAACAAGTCTTCAAGCTAATGGCCCCTCCATCACTCTCACTAGTTCCCCTGTTATATCCTGTCTGTTAAGCCCTCAGCCAAGGCTTCTCCCCCGACCTAGAGAGACCTCTCATAACTGAGCTCCCTCAGGCTACTTATAAGGCCTAGTGTTGCCTTCTGTAGACAGGAGGTAGTTAGTTAATCGCTTCCCCAGATGCAGAGCATGACTAATTGGAGTTCTTCCCCTTGCCTTGTAGCTGATGGTGGTTAAGCCCCATTTTGCATACTCATTAGCCTTTCGGGATTATTGAAAAAATTAGTTCATGTATACAATTTTCAAAAGTGCCTAAAGTGATTTACGAGCTTATGTCTCGGTGTCAAAAGTAACTTGGGAAGCTAAGTCCCATTGACTTTCAATGCGTCTCAGCCACCTAAGTGTCTAAGTCACTTCTGAAAATTGAACTTAGGCTCCTTATGTCACTTACAAGCTTTTGCAGATTTGATCCCATGTCTGTAAGGTGCTTTGTAGAAGGCAATGTATACATGCTAAACATTATTCTTTGGCCAAATCCTGAAGTCAGTTTAGCTTATACTGTCTTCACTCGAACTTCTATTGACTTCATTAGGAGTTTGATGGAATAAGAAAGAGTGAACACTGAGTGAGGATCACAGGATTTGTCCTGTAATTGTTGTTTCTTTTCTAACATATTTAGTACTGCACGCTGCTATTATATTGTCAGGAAAATTACTCTTGAATTACAACTTGTTTATTGGACTTTCCTGAAAAGTATCAGGAATGCAAAGGGTTAGGATCTCTTTATTTCTGGCTGCTTGATTTAACAGCCTTTTCAAAATAATTCTTGTAGGCTTTTCTAGTGAGAAGTGCTCCTCAGAAGGTTGAGTGTGTCAGTTCAGCTGATCATTCAAAAAGTTTGGATCCTTCTCCAAATTGTGCCAACCTTTTGGAGCTGCAAAATGTGGCTGGATAACTAAGAACTGGCTTTCTTGTGAGATTTCCAGTACTTGCTGCCTTCAGCTGAGCCAGGAAAACAAGAAGACCAGCCTTTCTCATGGTATTTTGGCACATCCAGCTTCTGGTCCCAGCCAGGACTAGAAATGCGTAGATTCAGTAGAATGGAAAATAATGGGAAGGGAAAACTCACCAAAACAGAGTTCAGGTTGATTTTGGGGCTGAAGATTATGTCAATTATTATTTTATCCTTTCCTACTCCAGGGTTTCTCGTGGAACATTTAAGAGAAAAAAAACACTTTTTTTTAAATTGTGCTTTGATCCTACATGGCTGGTCCTGCAGAATTTAGAGTTCTAGTTAAAATGGAAGGTTCAACATCTGCATATGTTTGGTACCTACTGTGACTGCTTTGTAGAGAGCCACTTCAAACCCTTGCCACAAAAGCTATCTGAGAATAGAGGAATAAGTAATTATGATACCTCTTCTCTCCAGTTCCTCTGAGAAATTGAAATGCATTGGGGAGGAGATGTAATAACAACAAACAAGTGGGATTTTGATCTTCTGGCTTCAATAAAGTTTTAGTAATATTACATAGGGGATATAAAGCACTTTGAATTTGAATAGTACAATGGACATATTAGAGGGCCAATCCTGCAAGAAGTGGTGAATGCACTGAACAAAAGCAGTCTATAAGCCCATTGCACTTCACTGGAGTTACTCTTGACTTACGCCACATTAAGTGAGAGGACAATTGGGCCTATTGACTTCAGTAGGAATTTAAGGCAAATGATGTGCTCATGGCCTTGGAAAGAGTCTGTGTCAGAACTGGAATTGCAATGCAGGAGTTCCTGGCTCACTGTCCTATGCCCAGCTCATGGAACATGCCGCTCTCTCTGATCACAACTCTCACTCCGTCACAAGAATCAAGATATGAGAGAGTCAGAGTTAGCTAGAAAATTCAGGGGTAACATGTTCAGGAAGTACAATCCCAAGGCAGATGCTCTTACGCATTTTAGAGGTACTGTACTTGTGAATAAATCTTAAAGGAGAGTTTTTGCCCACTTGACATGCATCTGAGGACTGGAGGCAGGATTAATTCCTTTCATTTAGTATCAGGGCATGCTGCAGTAATCAATATTGACAGACCAAAGTGTTTTTAAAAAATCATGAGATTAAAAAAAAAATGTGGAGGGTTCTTTCCACCCATCTTCTGGATTTTGAGTCTGTGAAGTTCATGTTTTCAAGTTTTCCCCACAACCAGGAAGTCTAGGAACTTTAAAAAAAAAAAAATAAATAAAATAAAAAGATTTTTACATGACTCCAGGATCTGGGGCTTTTAAGAAAAACAACAAATATCACAACACTCTCAGTAAAATTGCAAGAGTTGGCAACACTGTGGAAAATGGAATATGTTAGGAGTTAAAGGAAGAACCATCCCATCGTGATCTGTAGAGTTAGAGAAACAGGGGCTATCAGGGTCTCTTTCCCACTTTGAACTTTAGCGTCCAGAAAGTGGGGACCTGCCTGTTCCCTTCTAAGCTTAATTCCTAACTTAGATCTTATCATGCTGCCACCAACCCAAAATATAGTGTTTGGGTACACTCCCTGTCCCCCAAAACCTTCCCTGGGGGACTCAAGACAAAGGGAAATAAACCATTCCCCTCTCCTTTCTTCCTCCCAGATTTTCCCCTCCCTGGGTTACACTGGGAGATCACTGTGATTCAAACTCCTTGAATCTTAAAACAGAGAGGAAATTCACCTTTCCCCTCTCTCTCTCCCTCCCAGACTCTCCCTGAGAGAGAGAGAGACTGATCCCAACTCCTTGGATCCTAACTCAGAGAGAAATTAACCTTTCCCTCCCCCTGCTCTCTTTTCCCCCCACCAATCCCTGGTGATTCAGACCCAGTCCCCTTGGGTCTTACACAGGAATAAAAAAATCAATCAGGTTCTTAAAAGAAAAGCTTTTAATTAAAGAAAGAAAAAAGTAAAAATTATCTCTGTAAAATCAAGGTGGGAAAATGTTTACAGGGTCTCAGCTTCACCTAGACCAGAGGGACTCCCCCTCCCAGCCTAAGTATAAGTTACAGCAAACAGAGGTGCAATATCCTTCCAGCAAGATACACATTTGCAAATAAAGAAAACAAACAAATCTAATCCGCGTTCTATCTATTACTTACTATCTGGAACCTGAGAGTCTGTTTCAGTGAGATTGGAGAAATCTGGTTACATGACTGGCTTCTCTTAATCTCAAGAGAGAACAGAGAACAAAGAAAACAGCACAAAACAAAGACTTCTCTCCACCCAGATTTGAAAGTGTCTTGTCTCCCGATTGGTCCTTTGGTCAGGTGTCAGCCAGGTTTCTGAGCTTTTTAACCCTTTACAGGTAAAAGAGACATTTACCCTTAATTATCTGTTTATGACAGGGACAAACAATAGACTAAAACATACAATGTAAAATGAGTTAAGCAAAAATGTTGAAACCAAAAAAAAAACCAACCTTCCAAGCTGTCTTGTGTGCTGCCAAACAGTTCTATAAACTATAAATCCATCTGCTGCTTGTCAGTTTACAGATGCTTCTCACATTTTGTAAAAAAAATTCCCTTTGGCAGCTTAATAATGTAACTGTTGCTATTTGAAATAATGATGTGGTGTCAGTCATTCAAGTGGCATGTTTAAAAGGAAATTCCTCCCTGGCATTAGGATAATGAGGAGCTGCTGACAGTTTTTACATACAACGGGTAATTGATTATTGAGCCTTTGCAGATGAGAAACCTGGATCTTGTTATAGATCATTTATTTACTCTGTGAACTCCAATGTTTTTTAAAAGGAAAATGACCCAGCGCCTTTCAAGGAAAATGAAGAGCTTAATTATGGCTATCCTGTGTAGGTACACTAGAGTGGAGAAGAGGGAATAGAGAGCTTCTAAGTACCTCCCTGCTCCAGTTCACCCACACAGAAGGCGGATGTAATTGGGTCGCTGGAGCTATGGAAGTGCTAGGCAGGAAGATTGCCAGTCTGGCTCCAGATTGGGCAACAGTGTGGAGGAGGGATATAGCCATGGACTTGTGCTTTCCCCTCCCCTTCATGTGCATGGTCCCACCCACGGACAGGGAGCAACACTAGGGAGAGCACAGGCTACACTTGCTGTAGAAAAAGTGTCAGAATTGTAACTGCTAAGGATGATCCTCCCTTTCCTTCCCCAAGCACCCCAGAGGCAATGTGCTTACTCCTCACTACACAGCATAATACCTCCGGTGCCCCTGGCAGGATTGCTCTTTCTTCTCCATCTCTGGCTCACCAGCTTAGTTTAGAACCTTAAGCATACAGTTTGGTTTAGTTTACAAAACTGATGCAATCTGTTTTTATCCCAGCTAGTTAATTTCACACTTCATGGTTATCTTGGTCTTGAGGAAATATTTGGCTGAATACCCAGGGGAAAGATAGTGATGGGAACAGGAGCTGAGAAGTTTAATTTTGCAGCCTGGTAGCCAGCCGTGATTATTAGTGCTGTGAAAAACGATAGTAACGTGGGAGCCCAGGGCTGTGTTCTGGATGCTGTGAGACTGAGCACAAGCTTCTGAAATGTTCCTAAGCATTTATAGTAGATCAGCTGAACAATGCTGTTGTTCTGGTGGACTTCTGCATGTCCCCCACTGCAGGAAATTTGCATGTTGATTTCCAGCTGGATTTCACAACATCTGTGGGTCTTTTAACACGGGAGAATTCTATTCCAAGCTCTAAATTTTCATTCATTGTGATGCAGCTTCTTACCCCTTCTGTTTGTCCACCCATCTCTTATCTCCCTTTAACTTAGTCTTTTATTTGAGCATGTAAGCCAGTCGGCTAACTCTCTGGCCCATGCATGAAAAAACACTCTCCAGCCACAGATTTTCAGTTCTGTTTTCTTCAGGACTTTGGTTTCTTCAAAATAAAACTATTTAACGCAAGTTCAGCATATCAACCAGATCCTTTCCCCCTCATCCAGAGACTTCTGTAGCGACCTATCTACCCTTTGGGATTCCAGACCTGCGGAGCCTGAGTCAAGGCAATCCTCTCTGCTTCCTTCTCGGTCATAACTTGCTCCCTGCAGAATTACACTCTGCAGACCATTCCACCGAGAGGCACATGTAAACTAGCCTCTCTCCCCTAACTGAAAAACACCTGAAGATTCCTTCCACAAGGCCTCTTGCACACTGTGCTGCTGATACAAGTGGTGACAAAGAGTTACAAGTCCACAAGTGGCTACCCCCATGTTCTTAATTAACCATGCCCATGCTCTGTACACAAGCAGTCATAGGGAAAAAAAACCTCTTCTCACAGCAGTTTCATTTTTGCAGTAAGCTGTGATAACCATATACTGTTTGCAACACTCATTTTCCTTAGCATCACCCACTGAGTTACACTTCTCTTCCTGGAGGGGATGACTTTGCTGTTGATGTGGATTAAGATGCCTGAGTTGCAGCTCTATCTGTTCTCTCTTCCTGAGCCTGCTGTGTTGTTGTTTCCTTGTGGTGCTCCTCTAGCATTAGAAATAATACTACTAGAACAGTATGAGATGATGTTGTGATAGATTGAGAAAAACATTGGTCTTTCATTATTAAATATCCCTAGCAATTAACAACAAGTTAACAGTAAATTTATGAATATGCAGGGAAATATTATGGCCAGAATTTTCAGAAGGGTTCGACAGCTACCATTGGGACCCCGGTTTAAAAAGACTTCAGTTACCACTTACCACTAAAAATAAATAGTCAAATTTTCAAAAGAGCTCAGCATATTTGGGTATCACATCCTTTTGAAAATCAGGCCACAGTGTCACAGTACGAGCTGCTGGATGGTGAACATTTTGTAAACCTGGACATCATTTAGGTGCCTACACAGCAGGAGCAGAGCTTTCTCTGGCTCTAGTTGTGGGTGCTCAGCATCTAAATATAAATGCAATATTGATTGAAGCTCTGAATGAGGCATTAACGTTTGCTTTGTTTTTGTTTGTTTTTAAAAGGTAATTGATGGATGGATTGCCTTGGTCCACGTGATTGATTGCTCACTGTCCGAATCTGTTACAAGATGATAGTGACTAAAAGTTACTCCCATCTGATGGCTGTTTCAGGTCATTTTATAAAATGAACAGGAGTACTTGTGGCACCTTAAAGACTAACACATTTATTTGAGCATAAGCTTTCGTGGGCTACGAAAGCTTATGCCCAAATAAATGTGTTAGTCTCTAAGGTGCCACAAATACTCCTGTTCTTTTTGCGGGTACAGACTAACACGGCTGCTACTCTGAAACCTGTCTTTATAAAAGGAATTAGTCATCTTGGACCAGTTCCTAGTGGACAGATGTCCAAATCAGAAAACAGCACTTCCTGGCTGGTGCTGATATACCATGAAGATGGGTATGGAGAAACAGATAGATAGAGTTGGCTCTGATGGCTATTGCTGTTGTCAGTCTCAGCTGAGGTGTCAAAGAATGAATAGTCATGAAGATTAAGGGCCAATGTACAAGCAGAATCACACTGGGGGACTCAGTTAAGAACAAAGGAACAGCCATACTGGGTCAGGGCAAAGGTCCGTCTAGCCCAGCATCCTGTCTTCTGACAGCGGCCAATGCCAGGTGCCCCAGAGGGAATGAACAGAACAGAATCATCAAGTGAACCATCCGCTGTTGCCCATCATGAAACAAGCTCAGAAACAGTTTCCTTACCTTGTAAAATGTATTTTTTAAGCTTTCCCCCCACGTTTTTTTAGTAATTTACGTTATAACACTGTATTGGCTATTTATTTATTTTTGTCTCTGCTGCTGTCTGATTGTGCACTTCCAGTTCCAAATGAAGTGTGTGGCTGACTAGTCAGTTCCTAACTCTGGTGTTCGTAACTGAAGTTCTACTGTATGCAAAAGAGGTGTGACATGGTCAAAGTGATGGACTAGAGAAATGATCCTTGCAGCAGCATTCTGAATAGATATGATTGGGGCAAGATTGCACTCATCAAGACCAGAGAAAAGGATGCTGCAGGAACTGAGATGTGAGACAGTGTGATTTCTAGTTGTGTGGCTGGATAGGAAAGGCCATATCTAAGAGATGGTGTCCAAAATGAATCTACAAGGCTTAGATATAGCCTGGCTGTGTGGGTGAAGATAATATCCAGGTTACAAACCTGAGTAACTGGTTGCCTGTACGTGTATGTGCCTGTCAGTGTAGTGGCAATTTGAGAAGAAGGGGTACCATCCTTCTGTCCTGTATATTAGATTTTGTCTGGCCACAGCTCACTGGAAACCTCCCTATGCTGATCCCACCTCATTTTGGCTAACCAGTTTTTCTTATCAATCGTAAGATAAACACCACAAAAGCTGATCAGTGACTGTGGTATTAAAGACCAATCTGTTTGTCTGCTTCCTGAAGGCAGCATGGAGTTAATGGAAGATATTTTATTAATTGATTTAAGTTCTGCACCCTGAGTCCAGAGCTGGCGGAAGAGAAATTAATGATTTTTTTAAATGGCAGACTTCAGAAAGGGGTCCAGTTGGGAGTTTCACTGAAGCAGCCATAGGACTGAAATCTCTCATCTGATTTTTCTCTCCCACTGACAGCATCCACAGCTTCTGTCATAATCTTGCCTTTTAAAAATAGGTGGTCTTCCTTCATATATCTTCTGCTGCTGTCCTGATACTTTTGTCCATTGCATCAAAGCAGAAGTCATCATCGAAAAGAGAAGCTGGGAAGATTTTTGATGCAGAAGCATAGGTGCTGTAATGACTAGATAGATATGCACAGAAAATGTACTATAAAAGAGGAAAGAAAAGTTTAATAAATATATCTCCTTCTCCCTGAGTGTGTCTGATCCAGGAACAAGAAGCAAGAGCGCAGAGAGATAGTTCAAGGGGTCAGTGAGCAGAAGTAGCTCTCAGTTTAATACACTGCTACCTTGATATAATATCACCCGATATAACATGAATTTGGATATAACGTGGTAAAGCAGTGCTCCGGGAGGGCAGGGCTGCACACTCCAGTGGATCAAAGCAAGTTCAATATAACACGGTTTCACCTATAACGGTAAGATTTTTTTGGCTTCCAAGGACAGCGTTATATCGAGGTAGAGGTGTAGTTGTAAAAGATTGTCATAATATTGTATCAGAAGCATTAGCAAGAACAGCCAAGTCCATAATGTTGTAAGCTTAGGCTGGAAATAAAGAATGACAAAATCAACAGTTAGTGTGAAGTGATTGTGCTGGATAATCCAGTAAGTGAAAAGGAATGAACTGTTTGTCTTCATTCCCACAACATGTGAAAAGAGAGAAGTGTGCATTCTGCTTGTAATGAAGACCAATGACACACTGGGCTCAAGTTCACCATTGCTAGACCACAGCATTGGTCCTAATCCTTTATCCTTGATCCTGAGATAAAGCAGTGTAATTGTTGTCTAACATGTTATTTGTCTTCCATCTACTAATCTTTACAGTGAAGACATGCTGCTTATCTTTTGGGAATGGATTAGAGATATAGTAACATAGAGGGTGGAAGGCAAGACAAAGAGATCCAGAAATGGCCACTTGACATGCAGAGAGTGTGGTTCTAATATGATCTTAATTGTAAGAGCTGGTACACTGATTGCCACTGATTACCAAAAATAGCTACCTCCAATGTCAAAGGTAGCTATTTTTAGAAATACTTTGTGCATTTTGCTCCTATACTGTCAGTGCTGGCAGTCACAATCAGAGTCACTGCAAGGGCAGGTGAGTATTCTCATGCCAAATAACATTCCATTTAGTTTGGCTTCAGTTCTGCCTGAAGAATAGAAGTACTGTGAGGAAGATACCCGAATAAAGTAACCATTTCTAGCAAACATGCTGTGGCACAGGAGAAGGAGCTGCTGCAGCTGAAATTTCCAGCCACTGCCAGGTTTGGTAACCACTGAACCTGTGACTGTGGAGATGCCCCAGTTTACAGAACAGTCACAAATTCAGTACGGGACTATATGGTTTGCTGCTCTCAAGGGAAGGAAACAGAACCTCAGGGAATTTGTTTGAGGGGAGAGTGGAGCTCCTAGATTCTAACACTGACTCAGACTGTAGTTAGCAGGCCAATCAGTGCTACTGCAAGTCAAGGGTAGAACTCAGAAACCTGTGGGATAGATTAAAATCGGGAGAAGCAGGGTAAGTGCCCCATCCTCCATAGAAAGGTCTTCAGTTGAGAGCTAGTATAACATTTCATTGGGGTGATGCATTGTTATTAAATAAGAAAAGAGGAACTCTTTTCCGATTCCCAAGAGCTTAAGCAGCAGCATATAGCTTGTCATTGTGTTTACATTGTGTATGTCCGTGTCAGTCGGCTTCTGTTCACTTTCTTCTTTATAGAGAGCACTGTTAACTGTCCTGAAAAACCAGCATCCCATGCTCCACCGCCGCCTAAGTCTAGGCCTAAACCTAAAAAAGCATCAATACCTCCAAAAAATGTTACTACTGCTGCTGCCACCGCCACCAGCCATAAGAGTAATGAAGCACCTCATGTTAAAAAAAAAGTCAAGGCTCCTGCTAAGCAGTCCCCTGTCCCACCTCCCAAGCCAACAGGTCACAATGCAAATCGAGAAGCTGGTGAGTACTGAATAGGCAGTGCCAGAATGGTGGGTGCATGTGCATGGGGATGCTTGTACTAATTATTCTCTGTGTAAATTGTAATTACTAATGAATCTGCACCTTACTAGCTCTCCATTGGCCTCATGCTCCTCCAAAAATGGAGAAATCACTTTGCTGCCTAATGTCTGTATATGTGAGATGGATTGTTATACAGAGGTGATGTAGAATACCCAGTTAACAGCAGAAAATGAGGGTAGAGGTGTTGGGAGAAGCTGCAGGGGAAAAGGTGAGTTCCAAGACAAAATTTATCGTAGTTACTCCCCCAAAAAATTGCTCTCGGAAATGTATGACTACATATTTCTCCTGGAAATAACTAAAATTTTAATAAATTTTACAAGACTACAAGTTCTCTTAAGAGGGCAGAATCTAAAACCACTAAATTAGCCCTAAAGACTGTCAGATATATTTGCCTCTAGGCACTAGAATGGATTACAGCTCACTGAAAAAGTCCAACTATTCCCTCAGTTGATTGATAGTTTGCAAAGATACAGAATAGCCTTATCATGACAAAATATGCTGCCAGATAAATCACAGATATACCTACCCATTGGGATAACTGCTTAGCTGTCATTTAGCAATGATATTGTAAGCAGTGAAACCTACAACACTAATATCCTTTGACTGAGAGTGGTTATAAATTATAGGATGACCAAAAAAATTAAAACCACCAGAAGGCAATTAAAACCCTAGTGAGTTTATAATCAGTGCACTTTGTTTATGCACTAGGCCAACTGGAAAGCTCATCCAGTGCCTGCATTTTTCTCTCCAAATATATCACCATTGATAGATTGCAAATTTGGCAGGTTTTGTGTTTGAAGCATGAAAGAAGAATTCTATTGAAGACACTACAAAGCTGCTAAAGTTTTGATAGTCACGTTGCCAGAAAAAGTCTCATTCATGAACTTGACATTAACTACACCAGTTACCCAAATGTTCACTTTTGCAGTTAACCCAGAATGCATTGCTTGTACTCCACAGTAAGGTGGAAACTTACAGGGTTGGGAAACTTTCTGAAAAGGTAAAGCAAATAGATTTTTATAGAAATAAAGCAATGGATTCAGGTGAAGAAGGTGATTAGATCCATATTTTGAATTTAGGTAAATAATTATCTTAGTTGCTTACTTAAAATAGGCGCTATCCTGGGGCCTGATTCTGTTCTAAGTCATTTTGGTGGTACTCCAACTCCTGGGGGGATTCTGTGCCAAAAAATTTAAAAATACAGCAAAATTCTGCAAATTTTGTCAAAATAATGCAATATAATCACACCAGTTTCAATTGTTTTGGGTAAGTTATTTAAACTACAATACAGGAAAAAGGTCACAATAACTATTCAGCATTTCCTAAACACATGGAAGTTACGTTACAAAACTTAATAACTAATACCCTGCATTTCAGTTATAATCCTGGATTTTCATTTAAAAAAAAAAAAAAAGTAGAATGTCATTTTAAATTGCTCAGACTTTCACACATGAAGGTCATACAGTTTTACTAATCATTGTCCTGGATCTAGCTGGGTACTTTGGGAAGTGCTTGGTTCTGATTGTCCTGACATTGTATTGACTGCTTGGTAAATGTTTTATTTGCCCTCAAAAGTCCTATTTTTTAAATGGGTAAGTAAAAATCTAACCCCATTGTGTCACTTTGGCACAGGAAAAAAGAGAGAAAGCTCATAGATCTTCCTAGCTCATTGCTTTAGGGCATGTCTACACTTGCCATTTAAAGTGGGAAAAGTCCCTTTTTTGCACAAAAACCATGGGAGCGTCTCTACTTGCCAGTGATTTTCTCCAGTGAAACTCAGAAGTTTCATCGCAAAAAGAAAACGACCTCCACGAGAGGCGTACAGCTCTTACTGGTGATGCTTTTACTGTGATGTGCCAGTGAAGAGACGTTCTTCCTGTTTACATAGCTTTTAGCCTCTGCAGTGCCTACTTGACCACTTTGCCTACCTGACCACAGTGCCTACCTGACCACTCTGGCCAGCAGCTCGGCTGCTCTGATGCGAAGTAAACATCTGTCCACCCCTTCCCCTGTAAAGCCCCAGGAACTTTGAAATGCCCCTTCCTATTTTCTTGGCAAGTGCTCACTTATCTGGCTAGGTGACAATGCCTGCTCCACAGGCGCAAACGATCCCCTGCTTGGAGCAATGCTGAGCTACTGGAGCTGATCAGTGTTTAGGAAGAGGAGGCTGTGCAGGGACCCCGGATGCCCCACGATCACCCCCTCCCTTCCCACAAGACCCATCGTCAAACTGGAAAGAGCTGCACTGTGGGATAGCTGCCCTAGAGTGCTGCTCTCAACTGTGATGGAAGTGCTGCTAATGTAAATGCTCTCTGACACCCGAGGAATTAAGTGAGTACACAAACCAGTGCTTTACATTCACCGGTTCCTGATCACTGGTGAAACTTAGGGTACGTCTACACTGCATGATTATTTCGAATTAGCTTAAACCGATATTACAAAACAGATCTAATAAAATCGGTTTAGCGCGTCCACAGTGGGATCACGAAATCGATTGTTTGCGTCCATGGTCCAAAGCTACCATCGATTTCAGGAGCGGTGCACTGTGGGTAGCTGTTCCTCAGCTATCCATAGTTCCCACTTCCGGGTTGAGAGCACAGTGCCTGATGGGGCAGAAAACATTGCCCGGGTGGTGCTGGGTACAGCCTCACCCCTCCCTTTGTGAAGGCAGCAGACAACCCTTTGGCGCCTTTTTCCCGGAGTGCATTGAGCAAACGCCATAGCACAGCAATCATGGACCCTGAGATCACAAACAGTATCCTGACCGTTGTTCACACCTCGCGTACTCTCTGCCAGCAGCATTCAGTACACAGAGGGTGACATTTAAGAACTCAAGGAATTATTTATTTTACTTCTCTTTCATGTGCTGGGGGGGGGAGAGACTGACGAGCTGTTCCGTGAACCACACAAGACACCGTTGTATTAAGCTACAGACATTGGGCGCTCAGCCAGAATGCAAATAGTTTCAGAGACTGCTGTGGAGACTGCTAGCTGTAAGTCCTCATTACCCCTCCCTCCATGAGCATCCGTTTGAGTCTCTGGCTTCCGTTACGGTTGTCACGCACCACTGTGTATCCTGGAGTTTATTTTTCAAATGCTTTGGCATTTCCTGTTCTTAACGAGCTCTGCTAAAACAGATTTGTCTCACCATACAGCGATCAGATCTAGTACTCCCGTAAGGTTCAATGCAGGAGCTACTTTTGCATTTTGAACTGCATCGCCACCCGTGCTGATCAGAGCTGACACGTGAAAGCAGGAAATGTATTCTAAAGGTCTCGGCGGCTTTTCTGTTTACCGGCACTCCGCACCCGAGTTCGGATGCGGAACCAGAGCGGTTTTCAGTGGTGCACTGTGGGATACCTCTAGGAGGCCAATAATGTCGATTTCCGTCCACACGAACCCTAATCCGAGTTATCACTTTCGAATTTAGCGCTACTCCTCTCGTCTGGGAGGAGTTCCGAAATCGATTTAAGAAGCCGTTTAACTCCATATTAATGACGACGTCGTGTGAACGGGTACAGCGTTAAATCGGTATGTCGGCCATTAAACCGATTTAAAGTCGCAGTGTAGACCTGGCCTTACAGCATAAAAACTCTGCAAGTATAGACATACTCTTACTGTCATTTTATAAGGCTTTACATCACTCTGGCAATGTAGGGGCCTTAAAACTTTTACAGGTTTTTATGCTCCTGAGAATGGAATAATTAACAATGTTACTATGCAGACAGGTTGCTACATTTCTGCTTCAGAGAATGAGCTCAGTTAACCATCAACAGAATCATTAACAACATGTGGGTTTTTTTTTTACAAAAGCTATTTTCTTTAACTTAAAAACAAACAATTTTCATTAACATGATACTAATATTTAATTAAGTGTTTTTTTCAGTTCTCAAGAAGTTACATTATACTAGGCAGGCAGGCTACTACACTTCTGCCTCGGGGCCAGACCCTTCCTCCTACATAACAAAAAGACCTACCTCCTCCGCACCCCTCGAGCTGCAGTATCAAGAGAGAGGGACAGATTCTCTCCTGCTTGTTGGCCAGCCCCACCCCCTGATGGTAATCAATGTCTCCCCTGCAAGCACACATGCCCAGTCCCCCTCCCCCTGCTGTCATTTGCGTCTCTGAAGCTGCTCCAGGCATGCTGGAAGAGACGCACTGCTTGGGCTGCCAGGGAAGAGACATGTATCCCCCCGCAGACTGCTTTTGCATTTTTCTGCACGGGGGCCACAGAAATATGTGGGCCATATGAATTCTGCGCCCATCTGTCAGGAGTAAGTAACTCCATAAAATTATTGGGATTGCATGAGTATAACTGAAAGATGCGTTTGATCTTTTGGCTATTACAGTAATACATACTGTGCTAATAATTTATTTCAACATTAGGTATATCATGTTCCTTTAAAAGATGGTAGATACTAATTTATCTGTTTTACACTGGTGGTTTTGAAAATATTTAGCACACTATACCTATTGTAAGGCCCCAAGTACACTTATGAAAATACATATAAATAGAGCTGGTTGAAAATAGGGGGGGTTCCATCACAAATTATGATGAAAATAGGAAAAAAAAATTTACATTTTCCATGGAAAATATCAATTTATTGAAAACTGAAATATGTTGCCAAAAATTGCAGTGCTGCTGTGGTGCCTCATGGGAGTTGTAAGGTTCCCTGGTTGGACTACTTCTCTAATGAGGAACCATGGTCATGCCTCTTGGAGAGGAGAAACAATGCATCATGGGAATCCCCAGCCAAAATACATCTTAGAATATATAGTCCAGCCAGGGAGCCCAGCCCATGGAGGAGAATGGGCACATGAGTCAACTGAACTTCGGTTCCTATGAGGCTCCATGGCAGTATTTCCAAATTGGAAAAAAAATCAGGTTTTAGCTGAACTATTTTGTTGTTTTTTTTAATGAAAATTTGAAACTTTCCACGGAAAGCAAACATTTTTCACACAAAAAAAACCCTACTTAGTTGAAAAGCCAATTTTCCGTCAAAAAACAGTTTTGATGGAAAATATTCAGCCAGCCCTAACAATGACCAGAATGATAATACATCTGACCCATCTGAAATTGAGCAGGAGATGTCACAGGGAAACATTCTTGCAGGTTTTCCAGCCTGATTTCAAGCCCAGAGAGGTTCTAAGAAAGAGACAAGATTTTTCAATACCCTCACCTTTTGAAGTTTAACCAGTGACAATTATAGGTTGATTGTATATTATGTTGGGATTTTTAACTTTAAGCATGTGTCCAGCCTCACTGATTTCAACCCTGTGCTTAATGCTTTACTGGATCAAGCCCCTTGCTGGATCTCAGCATTTTGCAGGATTAAGCCCTTTGTAAGCACCCTTCACCATCACAGAAAGGTTTCTACTAAATATTGTGCAGGAATAAGATACTATTTGTTTCCATTGCAAGTTCCCACTTCTGCCTTTAAATTTTGTTTCTTTTTGATTGATTGATTTGTAAATTAGTCAACCCTAAAGCTCTGCTTCTATGCAATACCTGCTTTACAGTGATGTCCTGCTTTTATGCATTGTACAGCTAGTTTGTGACATAAAAAGAGCAGCAAGTGATTTGCCTATGGTCACAAAGCTGAGTCTCTGCAGATTTTTCCAGGTGCACTGCTCATCACCTTACACCAGAGAGCCTTCTAAATGTCTGTACCCCATAAAATGGTGTTAGAGGAGAAAATGGCATAATAGACTTTCTCTGTTACTGTCCTGTTTCAGATTTCATGCAGCCTAAGCATGGAAGCAGTTTTTGTATCATGAGTTTATTTCACTGTAATCAGTTTGGCCAATAGCCGTATTTTGGTTCCCATCATAATCTGCTGTTTTAAAGATACAGTTAAGTGAATTTCTGTTGCACATTGTTAGCCTCCTGTTCTACTCTGTAGAACAGGGGTGGTCAACTTTTTGGCCATAGGGGCACATCGGGTACAGAAATTGTATAGAGGGCCGGGTAGGGAAGGCTGGGGGAGGCTATGCCTCCACAAACAACAAGGCATGGCCTGGCCCCTGCCCCTTATCCAGCCCCCCAAAACCCCCACTCCCATCCAACCCCCCTTGCTCCCCATCCCTGACTGCCACCACAGGACTCCCGCATCCTATACAAACACCTCTGCTCTCTGCCCCCTGAGCATCCCCCTGGGACGCCCATCCACCATCCAGTCCCCCCCTGCTCCCCGCCCCTTATCCAACCCTCCCTGCTCTCCCCACCTCACGTTATTTGTGGCATGGAGGAAGGGTTCAGTCCTTTCCCTGTGTGTTTCCACTGCTCGTTTGGCTGCTCTCCCTGGCAGTCGGGCAGGGCTCATTCCCTGTCTGGGCTTGGCTGCTGGGGACAGGGACCAAGCATGCTGGTGGTTGGGGGAGGGGCCTGGCTTGCTCTGCCCTTGGCCCCGGCAGCAGGGCCCAGGCCCCTTGACCGGCCCCCTGCAACCCCTGTGTAACACCTCCTGCTCCCCATCCCCTGACTGAGTCTCCCTGGAGCACCAGGTCTGGTGGCACTATAGCCGTGCCACCTGGCTGGAGCTGCAGCCACTTGGCCCCAGGCACTGGGGGAACTGTGACTGTGAGGGAGGGAGGGGAGCAAAAGGGGCGGGGTCAAGGGCTAGCCTCTGCCTTGCTCACCTGCCCTGGGGAGTTGGGCTGGCTGCTCCGCAAGCCTGTTCTCACTCTACTTCCTGGCAGGAAGTCAGAGAGGGGTCCTGTGGGCCAGATGTTGCATGCGGGCCATAGTTTGCTCCCGTCTGCTGTAGAAGGAAGGTCTGGTGACCATCTGGCCTAATGGTCAGCTCCTCATGACTTTACAAGTTCTGCCAGTCTAGTCATCCCAGAGTCCCAGCTGCAGCCTCATTACCCCCTCATGTTCCAGTTGCTCCATCACTACAAAGGACCTGGAGGGGAGGCAACATGGGAGGACCCCCTCCCACTCCAACAGGTATCAGCACAGGGCCCCCAGGATTCTCTCAATGTGGCCAGCCCAGTTACTGAGTTACCCCAAAGTATGTATCTCCCCCAGCCATTTCCTATCAGTCTGATGCTCTTCAGTTTGGGGCATGGTTGCGGGCTAAGCAGACTCTCCTCAGTCTCTTAGGGTATGTCTACACTGCAATTAAAAGCCTGCGGCTGGCATGTGCCATCTGACTCAGGCTAAGGGGCTGTGTGATTGTGGCATAGATGTTCAGGCCTTGGCTGGAGCCCAGGCTCTAAGACCTTGTGAGGTGGGAGTAGGGTGACCAGATGTCCCGATTTTATAGGGACAGTCCCGATTTTTGGGTTTTTTTCTTATATAGTCTCCTATTACCCCCTACGCACTGTCCTGATTTTTCACATTTGCTATTTGGTCACCCTAGGTGGGAGGGTCCCAGAGCTTACCTGAGCTCTGCAATTAAACAGCCCCTCAGCCTGAGTCCCAGGAAACCAAGTCAGCTAGCATGGGCCTGCCCTGGGTGTCTAACGGCAATGTAGACATGTCCTCAGTGTCCAGTTCAGTTAGTCAATCTGTCTCGGGGCTTTCAACTCTCAAGGACTGAGGGAACCAAATCCCCCTTCACAAAGCTGTTGCCACTTCCTGCACAGTTCTAAGTGTCAGCCTTGTTTCTTGGTGCCATGCAGAGCAGTTAATTCTCCCACCCCCTTTCTTTTGGGCTGCCAATGTCCTTAAAATGTTCCTCCATTGGGAACATGCTTTGCATCTGTTGAGGGGCAGGGCCTCCTAGCAGAGTATTGCTCTATTCCCCTCCCTGGTTCAGTGTGGGGCTTGTTGACCCCGTTCCATACTTGAAATGCTAATCCACTGATCTGTTATGTGATTCTTTTTTTTATGCTCTCATTCACTGTCTTAATTTTAATGCATTTCCCCTTACAACAAAAGTGTTTGACTTCACCAGTGTTTTAATTAAAAGGATTTAATTGTATGGGTTTTTTTTAAAGATGAGTCAGAATTCTTGTATTCTCTCCCAGCTTAGCCACTGACTCATTGTGTGACCGTGGGCAAAACAGCTAGCTGTGCCTCAGTTTCCCCATCTGTAAAGTGGGAGAGAAAAGCCTTACAAGAACATTGCAAGACATAATTGGATGATATTGATAAAGTGCATTTAGACATTTCATATGAAAGGTGTTATGGAATGGCAATAATGATGATAGTCTATAATATTCTGACAAACAAAGGTAATAGGAAAGGTTAGTTGTAAAAATTGTTAACTTTAGCTGCAGACTAACTGGGACTATTTGTATCTTTTTGGGGGCCAGCATTGTTTAGAATAGAGGAACCAGGGAAGTTTTCACTGGAGCTAGTTTTCCACAGAATGCATGCAGCTAGTCCTCACAAATGCTCTATGTGCATGTACATCTACAGGAGGATGTACAATCATGCTTTAATGATTGTGAAACAAGACTTATACACAGACGTAGTAACATTTTTAAAAGCCCCTAAATGATTTAGGAAACTAAGTTTCATTTTCAAGAGTGACTTAGCACTGATATGCTTAAGTCCCGCTGAAAGTCAGTAGCTTATAAGTCTCTGAGTCACTTCTGAAAATGAGACAGGCTTCTGTCACCCAAGCACTTCTGAAAATTTGTCCTGATGTGTAGCTAGCTATTCAGTCAGGACAACTGTGTTATTATTTTAAACAACTGGATTTTTAAGATTATTACTAGGCATTGACCTAGTGGTCACCGCAGAGTGATGACAGTCAGGATCTCTAGCCTCAGCTCTAAAGACCTTGGGCAAGTACTTATACCTTCTGCCTCTACCCACCTCTAAAACTGGAAGTAATAAGACTTACCTACCTCACAGGGGACTTGTGAGAATCAATTAGTTAGCTGATGTTTGTCAAATGCTTAGAGTTATAGAAATACTAAGTATAGTTATTTTATTATTAAAATATCAATTCAAGATACAGTTCAAATGGTTTAAAGAAAAACTGCATTTCTGAGGTTGTAAAATCTTTGTCTTTTCTCATTCTAGCTAGCTCCTCTCACGTAAAAAAATTACCCGTCTCCAAGTCATCTTCTTCACAATCTCTTTCATCCACATCATCTCATCCGAAAGCCTCTAAGGAGACAGCACCTAGTAAAACGGGCACATCAGGGACTGCCAGGGTCAAGAAAAAACCGGGGGAGCAGGCAGTCCCACGAACTCGTGCAGATGGGGACATTTCTTCCACCTCCAATGCAGCAGCAAACAGTTTAGAAACAAAGGTGGAAAGCTCTCAGCCAGAGCAACCTCCCATCATAATTTCTGAATCTGAAGATACAGACCAGCAGAGCAAACTGATTGTCCCTCCTCCTCCCACTGCTGCTGCTCCTCCTCCTCCACCGCCGCTGCTGCTGCCTTCCTCTCCTTCTTCAGCCAGTCAGTCCACTGACTCCTCAGAAACACCAGATGTACCCATTAGCACCAAAGCAGGCCTGTCTGTCCCAGGCTCAGATTCTAATCCTGTTCTCCAGACTGAACATGAAACAGACAATGAAGATCTTAGCAGTATAGCCCTAGACAATAGCCTGGATAGGAGTGAAGAAAACACAACATGGTAAGACTCTACTGTCATTTATAAGCAATAAGGTACACAGCACATTGCCAGGGTGGCGAAACTATTCAGATAAAGTAGGAAATGCTCTCAGTCTTGTACCTTTGCCTAACACTTGAATCCAACCTATTGGATCGAAAACTTTAGTTAACTTGATTTTCATTATTATTCATTTTCACTTGCCTTTATACTTCCAAGTCCCAGGGACAACCAAAAGTAGAAGTGGCAAAATACATGAATAAAACTTGAAAATCCTTTCCCAACATAACCAGAACATTTGCAATAGCAACTGCTCCCCTCTGCCACTCTTTTATAAGAATAATAGTTTAAAAAAATACCTTGAGCAGTTATTTCTATCAACCAGAAAGGAAGAAGAATCAGAGACTCTATAAAGTCCAGAAGGGACTTCACTATTGCCATTCTACATAATAGGAAGGGGCCCAAATGTTACAGTGATGGGCATCAATACCAAACCCTAAATAACCTTCCCCGGAGGCCCTGCCCTTGCACAACCTCTTCGCCCCAAAGCCCCACCTCCCACTCGCTCCTGTCTGCCTCCCCCCATAGCTCCCTGACTTTTAAAAATGATGGGACCATGGCCCCCTGGCCGCCCTCTCTCCCTTCCCCCGTACTGATGCCTCTGAACCCAGTCACTTTCAGCATTAAATAGTGTTAAACAAGGTCTGGGGTTTGGTATCCAGAAAGCTTAGCCTGCTTAGTACCATGGCAAGCACACCATTAAAAATCATTCAACCTTTTATCAAAGATACAGAGAAGAAGGAAAAAGAGTTAAAGCATTGGAAATGTAAAGCAGTGGCTCTCAAAGCTGGTCCACCGCTTGTTCAGGGAAAGCCCCTGGCTGGCCGGGCTGGTTTGTTTACCTGCTGCATCCACAGGTTCGGCCGATGGAGGCTCGTAGTGGCTGCAGTTCGCCGTCCCAGGCCAATGGGGGCTGAGGGAGGTGCTGATGTAAAGTATTAAGAGAGGCTTTCATTTTAACAACGTCCTTTCTCCCCTTTCCCTTTAGCTGGAGAAAATTTAGAAGGAAACCTCTACCTCCCCTCTCTTAGATGGTATCGAAGATGGCAATAATTGTCCATATGGGGAGAAGAGAAGTTAGTTGACATGAGCTGGAGCTGCTGTTGGTATTACTATTTTTAAAGCCCAAAACTGGGGAAAGGAAAAGCAGTGAGCTGAGATGGGCTGAAGCTGCTGTTGTAGCTACTGTTGCTAAAGTCTGATCTGGTTTCATCTCAGGCGGTGTTTGGGATTCATCTGGGGTGGTGATGTATCTGGGTCCCTCTCTCTGGCCCAGTCTGGTCAGAATATCCATTGGGATTAGGACGAAGAAGATCTGGGGGTCCCAGCATATGGTGGAGTTGGTAGTCATGAGGGTAAAGCTCACTCCAGTAGCCTCCATCTATTCTTCTATTCTCCCCGCCCCCCCAAGTCTATTTCTTCTAAAGAAGGGAGTGATGGGTGGAATAGCCCATCCCTTCATTATTGTGTCCATCAATTAGGCCTAGTTTCCGACACACCAATTTTGGTTCATTAATTTCTGGTTCTACAGTTTCTGTTTTTACCAAGCATGATTTCAACAGAGTCCTTGAATCAGATCAATGTGGTCTATTTTTTTGGTTGGACTAATTTAGTGTCTATGGTTGGTTCTCTTGCACTTGTTTATAACATTCATTACTAAAATCAGCTTGACCAACTTTTCATCGACATTTGTTATTTTAGGTTATTGTAACGTCATACGGACTGAGCTCAAAATTAGGGTAAACTTGCCAGCTCCAATTTCACAACAGTGCTCTGTTTTCCTCACAAGAGAAATCAACATCATTCACAACCACACTAAGCAGTTCTAGTTCTGCACTTAGGTGGCATAAAGGGGCTGTAATCCAGATGCTAATCACCAGCAAAGAATTCCCCTGGCATAGAGGAACTCCTGGCTAGCACATCTGTGCCATGATCAAGCCCCTGTGCCTCTGCCCTTCCCCTTCATCCCACACAGAGGGTAGAAGGGCAATGAGCATGGGGCATGTCCTCCACTGATGTAGGCTCCATTAAGGAGAGGTGTACACAAGTGGTGTAACTTAGAACTACCTGGTAGCAGCAGTAAGTGATGGAGTCAGGCTGGCCTTCAGATCAGGGAGCTGGAACTGACCCATTTGTACCATCCCATCCCCCTACATCAAGCAGACTTCTGGCTCAGGATAGAATCTCCCGCACTGTATATATCTCCGATTGTTGGCTGTTAATGCTTTTTCTGTATTACTGATGTAGCTCATCATTAAGACTATTTGCATCTCTTTATATATAAGATTAAGTTAGTCTGAATAAAATAGCTTGTATTTTCATGCTTGCTTATCCAAACGGTCTCCTTTTGGTGTTCTGTGTTGCTTACCTTAATGTTACAGCGTCTTTATTATGCATCAACAGTTCAGTTACCAAAGAAGACCAGGAAGAGGAGACTTCTAACCTAGCAAGTCCTCAACCAACAGAAGAACCTCCTGAGCCTATGGAAAGTGAGAGCAGCAAAGAGAGCCACACCAGTGACTCCGATTCAGATGGGCCAATACTCTACACTGATGATGACGACGACGACGACGACGACAACACAAGTGCAGAAAGTAAGACAATTTAAAGAGGGATGTGTGGGGGAGAGATGGTCACTTTATATGAATGGCAAAAGTAACCCATCAGTAAGCAGGTAGTTTAACTCAGCTATTTTCTGGAAGAGATTCCTTCATCTTTGGTTATGGACTTCTTAGACATTTGACTCTCTTAGCAAAGATGATACATTGTGTGTGTGAAAGTTTTGAAATTTCATCTGAGTGACCTATCTTGGAATGATCAGGAGGAAGCTGTTTGTCACTGTGCTCAGATGGGATGCAGGGGAACGGCAGTCTCAGTTACACGATTGCTTGAGTATTTCATTCATTTGGCCATTGGTCCAATACAAGGCAAGCAGTATTAAAAATGTTATTTATAGGGGTACGGTGTAGCTCAGTGGATTTTCTACTGAGATTGGGTCCCACCATTGATTGAAGTATATTGGTGGGGCAGCGCTGGGAGGCATGCATTGTCATTGTCCATGCTGTATCTGGTTTTCGGATGAATAGATGACTACAGCCCCCACAGCTTTCCATCTAAAATACTTTACAAGCACTAAATGCACTTTTAAAAAATGGATTTTCTCTTTTGTGATAATTTAATAAATTAGGTAATATCTGCAGAGTGCTTTGAAGATGAAAAGCACTATAAAAGTGCTAAGTAGCATTAAAAAAATGAGGAAGGGGTGTGAGGGAGAAGAGGATAATTAGACTGAACAGTGTAAGGCTGAAGAAAAAAGCAGTTTGTTAAACATGCTGTTAAAAAAGGAAATAAAGTAACCTGTAATGTATCAGTTTTCAGGGAGCCTCGAGCCCAGATTTCTCATTTTTATCATATCACTTCACAGATGATGGGTGAAGCTTGTAAATTCACTCACTATCTTCGAACATCTTGGCTGTCAGCTTGTTCTTTTCTGAGTCCTTCAGCCTTTTATTGTCATGAGCCAAGTTGAAACTATTTTTCTTCTGATGTTAATTAAAATTCCTCTTTTGCATGTGGAAAAAGAGGCAGTTGTGGGGATGTATTAAAAGTTCTCTCTGATAGTTTGCATCTGTAACCTGAATGTGAATGAACTCTCTGTTCCCCTCCTTTTTTCCTCAGGCTCTTTGGCAAGTAAAATCCGTCGTAGGGATACTCTTGCTATCAAACTTGGCAACAGACCATCTAAAAAAGAATTGGAAGACAAAAACATCTTGCAGCGTACCTCTGAGGAGGAGAGGCAGGAAATCAGACATCAGATCGGAACGAAGCTAGTGAGGTATCCATTGCAATCTGAGGGTGGGTTTGGGAGGTAGGGAAAAAAACAAGAACATTGGCGTCACATCTTAAATACAGCCATGGTATTTGGTGCAGGATATTCTGGGTTGCCAGGTCTGTGAGCATCTGATACAGTCTTACAATGTGAACTAAATTATTTTGTGTACTTGAAAGCCTGGTAAAAAACGTATTTTATTCCTTAACGGTAGGTGTGGTGCATCATGTGTGTCGAATTCATGGGGCACTTCCTCTTTAATAATAATATAGGTATGTGGTTCTTGCCACTGGTGTCCTGGCCAAATTCCAACTCCAGTAATTATATTGTGCTTACCTACATTTCCTCCATCGGTTAAACTGAATACACTGTTCTTAACTTCTTGTCCTAAGCTGTCTTGGTACTGACGTGCTCCACTCCAGAGGTGGCTGCAGATAATAGATTATTAAGTCACCTTAGTGGCTGCATGGTTATGTTCATGTACAGCTTTACACTCAAAGGGGAGTGTAAACCTGTGAAATCACTATGAAGTTTAACACTTAGTCTTATCAAACTTTTAACATTTCAGTCAGCACCTGGCACTTTAAGGATTTAATTCAAAACCCATTGAAGTCAATGCAAGTCTTGAGAACTACTGATGAAAAACACTATATAAGAGCTAGGTATTATATTATTTTATATTATTAATATTGTTATTATTCAATGGGCTTTGGATCAGGTCTACATTTTCTATGTATTTTTCACAATGAGTGATTGCTAAACAGATTAAAATCACTCATTTTTAACCCTGTCTGACTTTGTTCAAACTCTGTAAGCTGGAGATAGTCATGTACACACTTGAAAATTTGTACGTAACTCAGTCCTGCATTGACATGGGCTACTTTAGTATATATACACAGTTAGTGCAGCTCATTGCCTTAACAGGTTTCTTCTCTACAATGCAAATCAATTGAATACTATGTGTTTGTGGGCAACTTCCATTTTCATGCCAGTCCCCTGTAGCTACCTCTCTCCTGCTTCTCTTACGAGAAAGTCCATCCTGCAGAGCTCAGTTGCTCCAGCCCCTCACTGAAGCTTTGTGTGCTCACCCACCCCATCTTTGCCCCTTCCTTCCATTTTCCCACAGACCTGCTAAGATTATCTAGTGCAGGTTCCTAGTCTGATGGACATGATGAGATTAATTATGTCAGTGATGCTCCCTGGTGAATCATAGGAGGTTTACTAGACAGAGAAGCTGCCTCTGGGTCTTCTAACTTTCACAGATACCCAACATTAACTTTCCTATTGAAATTTCTCCTGTTTCTTTGCAGCCCAGAAGTGAATTCTTTAGTAAATTTATGACATTATTAGCCATGTTTTCTAGGATACAAGCCTGAAAATAAGTAGTTTTCAGACATTTTAAAAATGTTCAGATACTTTTTGGCATGTAGGTAACTAAAATAGTTTTGATTTAAATCTCCAGACTTTCCATATGCACCTCTACCCCGATATAATGTGACCTGATATAACACGAATTTGGATATTATGCGGTAAAGCAGTGCTCCGGGGGGGCTGCGCACTCCGGCAGATCAAAACAAATTTGATATAATGCGATTTCACCTATAACGTGGTAAGATTGTTTGGCTCCCGAGGACAGCGTTATATCAGAGTAGAAGTGTATGTAGCACTCAGTCAGTAAGTGTGCATTTTCCTGTGTTTAAAACAAATTAAATTGAAAGAATTTATAAATGCATGAAAATATTCCAACAGTTGCACAGTATATTACAATACAGTGCACGGAGTTTTTGTACAGATTATTCCTTCAAACTGGAACCCAAAATGGAGTATTTTAGAGCCTTTTTTTAAAGGGTTGCACACAGTTACCATGATTGCATCCACACACTGGTCATTGGCATGTCTAAGTGGCCAACTGTGCCTCATACTAGACATATGCCGGCTCAGTACCTAGTGTATGTGCTCAGTTGTAGAAAGTGCATTTTGATTAACTGTGCAGTTGCACACCTACCCCTCAGTGGTAAATGAATAGCATTAAAAGCATTAAAGGAGTTACACTGCAGACTTTAACAAAGCAACCTACTGTTTTCATTGTTAACCTTTGATTGATAAATCTTGGCTTATAAATGGTCATTTAATTTGTACTCACAGGAGACTTAGCCAGAGGCCTACAACTGAAGAGCTAGAGCAGAGAAATATCCTGAAGCGTAAGTATTCTATGCAGATTAGTGTAATTATGTATTCAGCAAAAAAAGCACAACTGTGGGATTCATTAGGAACCTTGAGAGTTAGTGTAAAATGCTTGGTGAAGTAGCATCTTGACATTAGACCCATCATAAATCTGTAATGGCAGCAGTAAATACAGGCTGTGTTCAGGGAGACACACTGAGTCACTGGTCACACCCATACTCTCTCCCTTGACATCAGTGGAGTTGCATGAGTGTGACTGAGCGCAGAATCTGCTCCTACTGTTATAAAAATCAGTCAGACAGGTACTCCTTACAGGCATTTTTAATACTTTTTAACCACTTCCCACTAACTTTTATAAGGAGGATGGGAAATATCCAGTGCCTCCCCAAACAGGACTAGACATGAGTGAGTAAAGTACAAAGAGCAAAAGAGAGGTGAAGCATCCTGGAGGACAGAAGACAATACATTCCAGCTCCTTGAAGATGTCGAAGAAACCATTACCTCCCTAAAGCTATATTAGTATTGCTGGGCTCCTATGTAATGGAGAGGGAGGAGGAGAGGCAGCATGCTGCCAGTAATGGCAGCCTTGCCCACCCTCAGATCTGCTTCTCCCATAACTATAATTGTGCATTTTTCCATGTTGCCCGTATGCATGGAATATCCTTAGTTAACTGATTCATAAGGCTGCCACTCATTGCTCAGGAGTCACACCTTGCCTGACAGCTACAAGAAATTGGCCAGTTATCCTGAATAGGCTGAGTATAGCTGATGTGTTGTTTAATTGTGAAAAAAACAATGGGTATGAAGTATATTGTACATACTTTGATTGTTTGCCCGTGTTTCCCCTTATTTATGTTGCTCGCCTAATCAAACAGGTAAGCTCTTTGGGGTAGAGATTTGTGTCTTCCTTTGTGAGTACCCAGTACCTACTATATTATGGGTTCTACCAGCATATGAGTAATAAATGACAGCAATAATAATAGGAAAATTAGTCCGTTTACAACCAAGAAAACCCATCATCTAGCTCTGATGTGTAGAACTTTTCTAACCATCACATAAATGATACAATGTGTGAAATGTTACATTTTCAAGCGTATAGTCAACCATTGCATGCCTGGAATCCATCTACACACAATGTGTGAGTGGAAGAGAGGGAGAGAAGAAGGCATGGATAACATGCACTGTGAAATCCAAGTGACTCTGGCAACATCACTTGACCAGGCCAACAAATAAAAAAAAAAGTTATCAGCTTTCAGGAAAACCCTAAAGCTGATAAAATATCAGTGGTGTCATCCAGCATCTCAAAAGTTAACTAGGATAATTACTAAAACTGTAGCTTCTGGTTATCTGCTATGCACTGTGGTACATAAAAGAGGGTTCAACAAAGTCCTAGCCAAGAGGTGATCTGCAATACATTTTGTAATGTGCAAAATTTTGAATCTGTACATTACACTATCAAATGTAATAAAGATAAATTGTGAAGTATAACCATATTAATCTGATAACCAGTCAGCAAACAATGGACCACATGCTGGGTTTTAAATTTTTGTATAGTATTTCCTGGAGCCCTGGAGCTGGGGGCTTTTGCCCTGCAGAGCGCACTGGGGCTCAGAGCTCCTGCCCTACGGGGCATGCTGGTGCTTGCCAGGGCTCAGGGTTCCTGCCCTGCGGGAGACATCAGGGCTTGGAGCTTCTGCCTAAAGCCTTTGAAAATATTTACTGGAGCTCCACTCTGGACAGCTCCGGCTGAATTTAATCCCTGACCACGTGAGAAAGATAATTCCAAAAACTCATACGCGTATATCACAAGCTACTTCTGCTGACTTTGAGGACACCAGTTACACTTTCCCTGTTCAGGTCTAATTAAACATGATCTATCAACATGTCAAAGGACACAATCAAACTAAAAATAACACCTAGAACTTATTTTTGACCTACTACTGTTACATGTAACACCAAAGATGAATATAGGTGATAGAGATTAGCAGAAGATAAATATTTTCTCTGTCATTTCAGCTTGTTTATCTTAATGGGTTTGACAGCACTTTGTGTATAGTAACTTCCACTGTTTTCATAGTATAAACAGTCATTTTCCATGAAAAGACAAGCCTGGGAACTTAAATTTATAACTCTGCTGGACACTAAAAACCATGGTTTTAACAGAGACACTGGATTTATGGCTCATTACAATTTGTAATACACCCTACTGCCAGCTAACCCTCCATTTGTCTACAACTGCGGAGGTGTTAATTGCCTACTTTGTTTTAAGTGGTCTCCTACAGTGTGTCTGTGCAGGATTGTTATGCTTAACAGTCTTTTCTACCTTGAATTTAGCTTGAACACTCAGGTTACCATCCCCAGACTTGAAGAAGGGCTGGTCTACAGTGAACACTTACATCGGAATAGCTTTGTCTCTCAGGGGTGTGAAAAATCCATACCCCTGGTGATGTAGCTATGCTGACCGAATCCTGCTGTGTGCACAGCGGTAGATCGATGGAAGAATTCTTCCGTTGACCTAGTTACTACATCTCAGATCAGGTCTGCACTAGTGCTTATGTTGGCAAAACTTTTGTTGCTCTGGGGTATGAAAAAAACACACACCCTGAGAGACATAATCTTTTCCGGCATAAGCGTTCATGTGCACAGCGCTATGTTGGCGGGGCACACTCTCCAACCAACGTAGCTACTGCCACTCATTGAGCTGGTTTTATGCTGTCGAGAGGAGAGCTCTCTCTTGTTGGCATAACGCAGCTACATGAGCGCTCTTACAGCGGCACAGCCATATCGGTACAGCTGTGCTGCTGAATGCTTATAAGTGTAGACATGGCTTCAGGGAGGGTGGATTAACTACACCACTGTGAAAACAACGAAGAGTCCTTGTGGCACCTTAGAGACTAACAAATTTATTTGGGCATAAGCTTCCGTGGGCTAGAACCCACTTCATCATATGCATGGAGTGGAAAATACAGTAAGCAGGTATAAATATACAGCACATGAAAAGATGGGAGTTGCCTTACTAAGTTGGGGGTCAGTGCTAGCAAGGCCAATTCAGTTAGAATGGATGTGGCCCATTCCCAGCAGTTGACAAGAAGGTGTGAGTATCAACAGAGGGAATATTATTTTTTGTAGTGACCCAGCCACTCCCAGTCTTTATTCAGGCCTAATTTGATGGTGTCCAGCTTGCAAATTAATTCCACTTCTGCAGTTTCTCATTGGAGTCTGTTTTTGAAGTTTTTTTGTTGAAGGATGATCACTTTAAGTCTGTTATTGAGTGTCCAGGGAGATTGAAGTGCTCTCCTACTGTTTAGTGTTTTAGGTGTAAACATACCCTCACCTGCCTGGACTCTCTCATTTTCCAGTAATATTTGTGTGAGTCTTGCTCAGAGAAGCAGGAGAAAGAAAAACATTGAAATTTAGGAAAATTTGATTGTAAAAGGTGGCGTGGGCACTCAAGAGCACATGTAGTACCTGAAACTACTTTTTGTTCATTTTTAAAATTTACTACATTTCAGGTCGATGGTGATCTTTTAAATGCCAAATAGGTGTGTTGCTTATGTTGACAGTGCTCATAGCCCATTACCAGTGTAGGTTTTCTGAAATTCTCTTAACTCTTAAACCAAATGTATTGTTTATAGGTTTATTCTGCCCACTTCCCATGGACTGTTCTGAAATGTTTACATCCCTCACATTCCTGTGTTGTTGTTGTGTGCAGGATTTGTGAACGAGTCAGAATTTCTTTCATAAAGTTTCCTTTCTGCTATGATGGCTTGTGTTAGTGTTAGAACTGCCCATAAACAGAGCAGTACTGCAGCTGGAGAATATTTGTGATTTGATTTATTTTTTAGCATACATTTGGGATAGATGAGCTGATGCACAGATCAAATTGATCCAAATGTTTTGCCCCAAAATTAAGTTGAATCCAAACCTTTCATAAGGTTCGAAAAAGTTTTAATACTTTGGTTTTTTGCACCTCTAACTAAAGCAGGATTTATTATGTCAAAAGATATTTTTTATTTTTATAGTTTCAGCTAAAGCAGGAAGTACTGGAAATCCTGTGACAGAAATTCTAGCCTGATTTCTAGATCACAGAGCCTTGGATAAGTGTGTATAAGCATCCAGACTTTTGTACCCTTCCACATTAAAAATAAAAAATTAAGCAGTAACACAGGCTGGTTTCTTGCATGCTGACTTTGAAACATTTTAGATGTGCCCCCTTGAATCAATTATAGTATTGCATTACAGCAAGGAAGCTTTTTCAGCTCTCACATGGAATCAAGTTTACAGCCATTCTGTTTTCCTGTAGCTGTGAAGAATAGCAAGGCTTTCTGGACTGTGTGCCTGTCCTCTTGCCAAGCCTGGCTTTTTAGAAACATGATGTAGCTTTTGGTGCTAGTTAGGGAATATTAATGATTATCTTTGTATGTGAAAACAGAAAACAGAACCTGCTTTTGCTTTCCACAGCATTCCAGGATCCTAGTGCTTTGTTTGTCTTCTTTTTCATTTCCCTAGCAATCCTACAGAGTAATCTAAACATAGCTAATCCCCACAGGGACTCAGTGGAAAGTTCAGTTTTACGCTCCTGGATTACTTTATAGTTGAAAACAGAACAGTCCTTATGCAGAAAGATTTCTCTCTTTTCTTCCTGACTTTCTCTGGTGAATCAAATGTCCCATAATGATGCCAGGGTCTAAAATGCCAGTATTTGCTGTCACAGTAGTGGCATAGATATTTATTTCTCCAAGGTCACTGATTTAAAGAGACACCAAAATATCCCACAATTGACATCAATTTAAAATTCCTCTAATCTAGGATCGGATTCTGGCTTGGGCACTGCCTTCATGTATGTTCCAGAAGCAGCAGCCAGGAGAGGAAGGAAACCATAGAATAATTTTTCTGGTCAAATTCCAGCTGCCCTTCAACCCAGAGGAGATCACTCTGCAGGTTGTCATAGGTGGAGCTGCAGAGGGACATTCCAGGATAGGGCTTGCAGATTGCGAGCATGGTGCGTGCATTTTACTCTCTCCCCCATACAGATTTTTGCTCTGAGAGTGGAGAGCAGCCAAACTGTGGTTCCATGAATACTTCTTTTGCAGCATGAATGTTCATGGGCAAGTCAGCCACTTTCATACCTTCAGCCAGAATTTGGCACTAAGGAGGGATTTTCTAAACTAACTATGGGAGTTAGGAGCACATCTGACTTTCAGTGGTGATCATGCTCCTGAATCACTTAGGCATCTTTCAAAATCTCACCCTGTATGGCCAATTACAGAAAACAAAAATGTTATTCTATTGCTGAGAACTGTTTTAAGGACAGTATTTATGTAGGAATTACACTAAAACAATGTTTGGTGGTGACCAGACAGCAAGTGTGAAAAATCGGGACAGGCGTGGGGGGTAATAAGAGCCTATTTAAGAAAAAGCCCCAAATATTGAGACTGTCCCTATAAAATTAGGACATCTGGTCACCCTAATCTTCTTACCCAGCTGTCTCCTGTGCATCCTCTTGTGGTCTAGGGTCTCGCTACAGGCAGCCTGTCTCTGTTTTTCCCTCTTGGACTGTTCAAATAAAACTTCACCCAGGCATCTTCTTGGACAAAAATATCCTCCTTGGAGTCTGGGTTTATTAATGTAAAATAAACTCTAAATGAAACTTAAAATCTCACACAACACAAGGTTTCTCTTCCTCCCCAGCCCTTCCTGCGTCAGGCCTTTGGCATTCTCTCTCCGGCAAAGACTGGATCTTTCCCAGGGGTCTCTACTATGGTCAACTCTCATAGTCTGAGGGTCTTTCTTGCTGAACCTTTTGCAGACTCCACAGCTTCCTGAGCTTCTCCCCTTCATTGCAGAGCAGCCCAGTGCTGCTCTTTATAGGGCAGATCCCTAATCTCTCCCAGATGGGGATCATTCTGTAATCAGGGTTGACTAGCTGTAGCTCTCCAGCCCTGAAGGGGCAAGCCACCCTGTTACAATGTGAAAAGGGTGTTTTATGTGTGAATTACAGTGCTGAGTGCCTTAAGTCAGTGAGCCAGCTCCTCAGGCAGTGTATCAAAGAACTGTACGTAACCACAGGATTTCAGTCCTTTTTCTTTAGGGCTTGAGTTTTATTTCTCCAAATAAAACAGTTCAGTGTAAGTTCAACATATAAGCCATGTCCTTTCCCCTGACCACAGGGTCTCCTGATGGAGCTCATCTGCTCAATGCAGGTCTCACTCTTCAGATTCTCTGCCTGGGTATAAAGGAGGGTCTCTAGTCCCTTTTGTTGGAGCTTTCCTCCAACAGAGTGACTTCCAGCTAGAGCTGTCAGGAATTTTTTGACTAAACGTTTCTTTGGATTCATCAAGACCAAAATGTTCTTGTGGAAATGTCTTTTTCAACTCAAATTTCAGTGGGAAGATTTCTTTGGCCCAGGATGAAATTTCAGGTGAAGGAACAAGGGTGGTGGGGGAGAGCGAGAGAAACAGACAGACACAAACACAGTAGCCAAGTGATTAGAGCACTCCTCTGAGATGTGGGAGACACATATTCAAGTTCCTGCTCCAAATGAGGCGGAGTAGAGGTTCAAACCTGAATCTCCCACATCGCTAACCACTGGGCTATTACTAGGGGTGGCAGTCTCTCTCTTGTTAGTAATTTTTCACAAAACAATTCAAAAGGTCTCATTTTCACTCAGATGCAAAACAAAAACAAATATCCCAATCTCAAAATTATTCACAAAATGGAATTCTTTCTGGCCAGTTCTACTGCCAACCTTTCCAGCCTGCTCCCTTCAAGGTGTGCACTCCCAGGCCTGGTTGCCGAGGAGAAACTCTCTGCTCTTTTCTCATCGCTAGCCTTCTCCCTGAACTCAGGCTTCCCAACAAGCCTGGCTCTGAGTCACAATCTTCAGCCACGTGACCCCAGGATTTATTCCCTTCACCTTGGTGGCATAGGGGGCAGCTGAGCTCTAACTCCCTTAAAAGGCCAGCACATCCTGTGCTCACTGCCAAGTAATCAGGTAGACTAAATTATTAATAATGGTTCCTTGTGATATAAATTCAGAGACGTGATCCCAGTATTTCTCATGTGAAGATTCTTACCATGCTTTAGGACATACAGTGATTTAGACAAGCAAGAGAATTCAAAGTTATGAATAATAATTAATTTAGAAAGAAAATAACAAAAACAGGCAACAGTACAATGTGTGTGTTCACTTACAATCTCTTCCGGCTGTCCCCCTCATGAAGAGCTTGCAACAGAGATTACACCTGGGAGATCCAGTTCCTGTAGGGGGCAGTCTTCTCTAGATGAGCTAAAACCAAGTAAATTAATCCCTAAATTAATAGATCCTGTTTAGTTACCTTAGATACTGTGATTATTGATTACAAAGGGAAGTTTGTTTAAAAGTAAGTCAGTTCCATGTGAGTTATCATAAATATACTAAAACAGCTATTAAATGGGCAAAGATACGTGATCTTGGTAAACTCTATGAAATACAGTAAAGGAAAGAGAGCTTCAGTTAGATTACTTAAAGAAGTCATATGAAGAATATTCACTTCTCTATCTCAATAAACATAATTTCAATCTAGCCTTGGCAGTCTTTGCAAGATTTTATCTCGCTTGAAGTTTGGTGGCAAAGTCTTTTTGAAGAGCAGGGCTGGTGCTGACATTTTCTTTCTGTTGCTGTGATTTTCTTCTGATGCTATTTTTTGTTGTTTCTTTCTTTCTCTCCATCTCACGCTTTATCAAAGGAAATTTACAAGTACTGAATGATGTTCTGTGTTCAGTGATACCTGGGCCACTCCCAATGAAAACGTGTACAACAGGTGTACCTGTTGAACAACCATAAGCCTAACGCCTACACGAGATTCAAACTCAGTTTTGGCCACACTCTATGTTCACAGTTTGGCCATTTATTATGGATGAGGGCAAACCATACTGAACAAGTGTTCAAAACTGTACTCTCACCTTCTTCTAACACAGTTTGGTCACATCCACAGTGGACAATAAACTCCTTTAGAACTATACTTGGTCCTGAACCAAAACCCTGATCCAAACTCATGTCCCTGGGGAAATGTGGATCCAGATCTGAACTTTGCAGTTCAGCCAACATCTCTGATTGGAATATTTCATCCACAGTAAAGATACACTCACACATAAGCAACAGAGCTGGGCAAATCATACAAATAATTTTCTGCGAACATTCATCAGTTAAAAACCAATTTGCTTCACCCATATTTGTACCCCTTTTTAATTTGCTTTCCACAGACATTCAGACAATCAGTTTTCACTGGCACAAAAATTTCTGGAAAGCAAATTTCAGTTACATGCACAAATATCTGCAGAAATTTTAGAGCTGCACACACAATTATTTGCCCCATCTGACCAAGGAACAGAAATCATAAATTGTGATTGCTCTGACTAATCACACAGTTAACCAAGTCAGCTCAAATAATGAAAATCATATAGGCCTGGTCTACCCTGGAGGGGATCGATCTAAGATACGCAACTTCAGCTACAAAAATATCATAGCTGAAGTCAACATATCTGAAATTGATTTAGAATCACTTACTTCACATCCTCGTGGTGCGGGATCGATGGCCGCTGCTCCCCTGTCGACTTTGCCTCTGCCTCTCCCCGAGCTGGAGTTCAGCAGTCGATGGGAGAGCGATTGGGGATCGATTTATCGTGTCTACACTACAGATGATAAATTGTTCCCCGATAGATCGAGCGCGTGTAGATGTACCCATACTCACTGAGAACTATTAATGATCAGTCCATGGAATCTAACAAAAATCAACAACAAAACAATTCACTAATTTCCGGTAACAAACAAATTTGAGGAATTTGCTCTCTGCTCATGGATATTCTGGGAGCTAAAAATAGATGTTAGGTTCATCAGATAGGTTATTCACTGCCAATTATTTTCTCTGCAATTTTCTTCTCACAATTAAACTCTGATTCTAGAATAAGGTAAAGGGAACATTGGGAATAAAGGCAATGATGATCTTAGTTTCTTGACAGGTAGGTGAAGCAGCTGTGCAACTCCTTGTTTTTTATTTCACAGAGTAGAAATGACTTTAGCCTCTCTGCTATATTCCAGGCACAGGGTGAGAACTACAGAAGGCTGCAGAGTTGGGAATCGGAGAGGACAGAGAGAGGCAATGAGAACACACACACACAAAAATAGGATAGCTCAGAAATATGAGTATGCATGAGTCAATATTCTAAGGCCAAGAGAAATATACCATATACAGTTATAGTCCCCTAGTCATCTCCTTTATTTCTCTCTTCCAAAAACAGAGAAGAATGCAGAAGAAGAACAGGAAGCCAGGAGAGAATTAAAACGCAGTCTCAGCAGAAAGGTGATAAAATGTTTTATGTGTAATATACTTGTGTGTATAATAAAGGATGAGACTTTTTCTTTATACTATTCTAAAGTATATTCAGACATATTGACAAAATTCCCTCTCCCATCTCCATTTCCCCAAAAGGTAAACCCTGTTTAAAAGACAGAATGGGCCAAGGTCATCCTTGGTATAAATTCAGTCTGTCCAATTTTTCCTAGCATTTTTACAAGACAGAACACTACTGAGGGTTTTTGAAAATCCCACCCAGAGTGCCTCAGTGATGCACAGTCTCTCTCAGAGCTCTTAGTGGGATAACAGCACAGTCCTGATCCATCGAGTGTATCTAAATCACTAAAATTAATTATCAAGACCAAAGTGGTAAAACATTGCAATGCAAGACTCTCCCAACAGGTAATGTATAACTTTTTGCTTGTCTTTTCTAGTCTAGTCAATACAAGAGAGAACCACAGTATACAAAATATTTATCATTGTGCCCAAGTCAATTATTAAATTGTTACTTTTTTTGGATTGTGATCTTCCTGTTAATCTCATGGATGTCTCTCTTTTCTGAATAATGAGAAGTTTAAAACCTTAAAAAATAATTTTACATATATAATGCACACATTCTATATATGTGTGTGCACATATATATATTGTTAATTATATATACATATATATGTGATCCTGAAGCAACAAGCACATATAAAATTAATTTTTTTCTAATTATGTCTAAATTGCTTGTACATATGTGCATGTTATGCAGATTAGGGCTATATTCTGCTCTTCATTAAACCAATGCAAACCCAATGATTTCAGATAGATTTTGGGAATACAGGAATTGTCATACTAGATCAGATCCAAGGTTCATTTAGTTTCATATCCTGTCTCTGACAGTGGCCAGCACCAGATGCTTCAGAGGAAGGTGTAAGAACCCCATAGTAGACAGATGTGGGATTATCTGTTCCCTACCCCGAGCTCATCCTGGTCCCTAATAGTTACAGATTAAAACCTGAAGCAGAAGGTTTAATATCCCTTCCAAAATGATGTTATTAATTGCAATAATGTTGGATGTTCTTGCTATCCATACAACTATCCAGTCCCTTTTCAAATCTTGTTTAGTTTTTGGCCTCAGTGACTTCCTGTGGCAATGAGTTCCACAGTTTAATCAAATATTCTGTGTGAAATTATTTCCTTTTATTGGTTTTGAATTTGCGACCTTTTAGTTTCATGGAATATCCCCGTGCGCTTGGGTTACGAGAGAGGGAGAACGGAAGTTCCCAATTTACCTTCTCTATTCCATTTGTTATTTTTTATCATGTCCCCTCTTTTGGGTCTTTTTTCTAAGGTAAACAGTTCTAGCTTTTACAATCTCTCTCCATATGAGAATTTTTTCAAGACCCTTGATCATTTTCATTGTTCTTCTCTGTACCCTTTCCAGTTCTGCAATATCCTTTTTGAGATGAGGAAACCCCATAATATGACATACAATTTTCATACACTTTCAAAAGTATATGTTCAATAGAATAGTTTTATTTACTGTGACAATCATTAATTTGTACTTTGGGGTGACTCAGATCATTTGGTTCAATATCATAATAAAGATAGACTCTCTGATTCACAAATTCCTTTTAGTTAGAGAAACCTGGAAAAAAAAATTTCTTTTTTTTGTACTGAAAAACAGATGATTGTAGGTATTAATGTAAATACTAGCATTGTCTAAGAGGGTGAATAGCACCAGTGTAGCCAACTAAAAATTAATGTTCTGGAGATGATCTGTCAAGATTCTTTGTGGCCTGTCTGACAAAGATTATTTTTATATTCTAAGAAACTAGGTTGCACTGCTTTCCAGTTCCTGTTTGATGTTCCCAGGATGGTGCCTTTTTTTAGACACCTGAAAGTGACCCTGATTAGAAATACCTTTTAATGTTCTCTTGAGGTTACATCATACGCTAGGTTTTATTTTGGCTTATTCAATTTACTCTCTTCCACCTCCTATTCACAGCTCAGTCTGAGACCTACAGTGGCTGAACTGCAGGCAAGAAGAATCCTACGTTTCAATGAATATGTGGAGGTAACAGATTCCCCGGATTATGATCGTCGAGCAGACAAGCCTTGGGCAAGGTTAACTCCTGCAGACAAGGCAAGGGACAAATAGAGATTGAATTCTATAACTTTCAAAATATTTCTCCAGTCTTATTTGCAGTCCCTCCACACCAGTATCATTAATGACCTCTTCTTGAGGCAGTGACATTGTCATGGTACCATGCATTGCCCACACATAGCAGAACCCGCTCAGGTGCCCATTAAAATTGTACTTACCAGCTCAGTTGTGGCAATTCAGAGAGGAATCTCTCACATTTTTAAAATCCCTCCTAGGCCAGTTACATCACTGCTATCAGCTTTTAGTTGAAGTCCTTGGAATTCAACCAAAGTTTCTGCAGTCAGAGGCCTACATGCTGGCCCATAAGTGCTGCTTTTAAAACTAATTAGAGTGAATAACAGGCTCTCCCATTACTGTAAAAATACTTGGCCACATGAATACACCATCATTACAGTTGTCAGGTGACCAACTGCATGCATGCACCATTGGAAATAAACTCAGCCTTCGACATCAAAATCCTGCATCTTTACCCTGCAATTTAACAGAGCAGTGAGATTAACTAGATAGTAGAGAGAACTTTAAACAGTGAGAAAAGCTAGCAGGTTTCTTATTTACTTATACAAGTAGAGTTTTAAAAATTAGGTAAAATAATTCAGAAGAAAGGTCTTTTTTTTGGTGAAAAGTCATAAAATATTTCAGGCTTACTTTGCTAAAAAATGGATTCATGTCTGAGAACAGAGTGTTTTTCATTCTTTGTGGCTGCAGATAACTTGAGAGGGCCGAGCATAAGGAACCAGCTCTCACTCAGAAGGCAGTGGTAGCTACTAGTCTCAGCTTCCAAGTGACTTTAGCAGTTCGCGCCAAGTAGTAAGTTACACTGTTCTAGCCTAGAGGGAACAAAGACCTGAGTGGCTGTAGCAGCATCTGCATCAGAGAGGAAAGGGCTGTCCATGCCAGCCATAAGTGGAAAAAAAGATGACTGTGCTCACTGATGCCATCTGAGCATCTGTGTGCAATGCTGTCACTAATTAAATCCTGATACTACTTTCTGCTTTCACAACAGGCCAACGACACTCTGAAACAAGGAAGCAGTTATATACCTTGCCAGAGCCTCACAATACTTTCAACCAGCATTACCACTTTTTCAGAATTGAGTTTAGGTCAACTGGCTTTTGTTCAGGCCCGATCTATGCCAGATATTGGGAGAGCATGCAGACTGATACATCTGAGTCTAATGGAAAGGGGTCCTAGAGCAGAAAGTCACCAGTACATTGAATTCACTGTAGCCCATGTTTCCTCATGATCTCCCCTCGTGGTTTTGTAATGGTTGAACAATAGGGCTGTCAGAACTGAGCCCTGCAAGACCTGACAGTTGAAAGTCCTGAAAGAGAGGACCAGTCCCCCAACACCAGTCCCGTTACTATTCCCCTGAAAAGAATGAGTGGATGAATTATCACGTGATCCCATCTACTCTTGCCAGCTTTCTGTTACTTCAACGGCCCCTCATAACGGGGGTTCTCAAACTGGGGGTTGGGACCCCTCAGGGGTCACGAGGTTATTACATGGGGGGTCACGAGCTGTCAGCCTCCACTTCAACCCCACTTTGCCTCTAGCATTTATAATGGTATTAAATATATTTAAAAGTGTTTTTAATTTATAAGGGAGGTCGCACTCCGAGGCTTGCTGTGTGAAAGGGGTCACCAGTACAAAAGTTCGAGAACCACTGCCTCATAATCAACTGTCTTAAAGGCCTCTGAAAGATCAAGACATTTGGCCTTAAGTCTCCTGAGGAGATCCTCAGCCATGGTGTTTCCGTGCGATGCTCAGGTCTGAAGGAATCCTGGGTGCTTCACATTATTGGATATCTGTAACCAGCACAAAAGAAGGGGGCAGGTTGAGAGAGGTGAATGTAGGGGTGCAAAGAGAGGCAAGAGAAGCTGGCATGAATTCTCAGATTTTTTTGTTGTGAAATGGCCGTAAAGTGCAGGATCCAGTTATGACATTAGCCCACGAGGAAAGAGCTGGTCATTCCTGTTACTATTGATCATATGTGAAGAGCACTGTTTTCTTCGGGAGGTTTGTACCTTACACACTACAGCACACTGTTTGGGTGCAATTCTGTTAAGCTGCTTGTTCCTCTGTCTTTCTGGAGAGAATTACTTTTCTTTTCTTTTTTAAAACAAATCAGTAGGGCATTTCAGAAAAATCTATTCAGCGCTCCCATTCCCCTCTTTGACCACCACTCCCTGCCCCCCAAAATACCTGCAAGATTTCTCTGCTAGAAATGGGTGGAAATGGGTGGTTTACCAACCACCATTTCTGGACCAAATTGTATAGAAAATTCAAGATCCTGCAATACCAAGTAAGGCAGAGGTTCTCAACCTTTTTCTTTCTGAGCTCCCCGCAACATGCTATAAAAACTCTATGGCCCACCTGTGCCACAACAGCTGGTTTTCTGCATACAAAGTCCAGCGCCCGCTTTAGTGGGTAGCAAGCAGGGCAATTATCTGGGGCCCCTTACCACAGGGACCTATGCAAAGCTGCATTGCTCTGGCTTCAGCTTCATCCCCGGGTGGCGAGGCTCAGGGCCCTGGGCTTCCGGTGCTGAACATTCTCTATTGCCCATGAAGTCTTCAGGAGCTGAGTGCACTCAGCACCTTGCAGGAAACTGAGGTGAGCAGTCCTGATGCAAATAGCGACTTTATTGATCTGCACTGGGAGTTGCACCAAGCAAACTACACTGGTAGCTAGCGCTGATAGGTCAAATCAGTGTAGATGAGGCCTCAAGTCACAGTAGATCAGAGTGCCACATTTAGAAATGATACAAGAAGCACTTGATTGTTCATGATAGCAGTGGAACTTTTTCACTTGTAGGTCACCTGCTCAGGTCTGGCTAATAATGGCTGAAAGTCATTATCACTACCTGAGAGACAAGGACCAGTAAAAGATATTACCTCCCCCACCCTGTCTCTCTGATCTCCCTGTTTTTCTGATATGCTGCAACAACACTTCATACATTATTACCCACCTGAAATACATTTTTAGGCTCAATACATTTTATAATGAACACAGCACAGTTGGCAGAAATTGGTCCCCGTTTTCAGTCTCAGCAGAAAGGCAAAGGGTCCAGTGAGTGGAGATTTTATTACCTCTTTTCCCTAGAAGTAGTCCCTCTAGGTCCATTTGAAGCACATCAGTGGAAAAGAGGTCTCCTGAGGTCTCTTCCAACCCTAATCATCTCTGATTCTATGAAGCCAGCGCTATATCAGTTCTGTGGATTCAGGACTCTGGTATCTTGCCTATCAATATGGCATATGCTTAAAAACAAGGGGGTGGGGGCTTGCAATATCTGAGCTGTGCGTCTTTCCTACTATTGCAGCAGCCTTGTGCTAGTGTATCACTGGGGTTAAGCAGGACGGTCCCCTGCTGGAATGTGAGATTTATCATTTAGGAGATGGCATTCTGATGACACAGCGTAAATTTATCACACTGGAATTCTGTCCTGCTTTGAAAGACATTGCTCTTTAATGAGCAACTTTTTTAAAGGATTACTCAGATGGCATTACTTGTATTAGAAACACGGAAAGGAGAAAGAGAGAGAATAAACCTTACACTGAACAGCAGGGTCCGAAAGCAGTGGTTTAAAATGTTTATAGATTTGAACCAAAAGCATTTATAGCAATACCTGTGTGTGTAGAGTGCTGGCCATTTAAGAAATTATATGAATTATATAGTGAAGTAAATTGATTATCATTCTTTTTCCATAGGCATTAAGGACTGACATTTTAAAGTATGCTGAATTTCTGCTGTTCTTTAGTGTCTACCAGCTGAAAACACGGCCCTGGAATGTCCAAACACCTTATGGAATGTTATATAAAATTGATCAAACCGAGTGACTAATTTCCATTTGAAAAGTGGCATTCATCTCGCATTCCTTAAATCTTGTCTCCAGTTGGGAGCTATAGGAATCTTGCAGTATATGCAATTGCTATGCATGTATGACTCATCCTGCCCTCCAGGGCTGTATGCTGTGATAATCTCTTTGCAGATGCATACTAAACAGATGGCTGTCGGGAGTAGCAAATACCATGTTTTGGGGGAGGGATTTTCTGGCCCCAGATATTTTCTTACGGCTTTCCTAAAAATAGTTTTACTGCTTCAAATAACCATAATTGAAAGAGCCATTATGTTCTTGGGATCAGACGTGTGCAAGAGTGATGGATTAAATGAAAGGATTTAAGTGAAAAGTAAATGGAAAACAATAGAGATGAGGGTATTTTGCACCTCACAGGAGTGGGCCCTTGTTCTGTTAATGTATTTTTACTGGATGTTCACCTTTCTGATGTTTGTGCATGTTTTTAATTAGGCAGCAATACGGAAAGAACTGAATGAATTTAAAAGCACAGAAATGGAAGTACATGAGGAAAGTCGACAGTTTACAAGGTGAGTAAAAGTACCTTTTGGTGTAAAGCCACTGAGAGGTGAATGTATCATCTTAGTCTCTGCCTTTCCCAAGTCCTCTAGAGTTGTAGTGTAATTAATTTCTTGACTCTTAGCTGGTGGGATTTCCCAGTGTTGCTGATGTGATCACTGAAACCACATAATTGATATGGCAATGAATAGATTGCTTATGAAAACTGAGAAATAATCCTTTCATAGATTTTATTGGATTCAGCATGTCCCAGATGAAATTAACAGTCTGCAGGTATGAGAGGAGAGCCCTGCTTCCACAGAATCACTGAAAACTATATGAAAGTATGTGTTAGTGGGTGCTTTGGGGCACTGGAATCAAGCTAGCAGTCTAGCAAACTTCATAACATCCATCCCCATTCTGGAGAACTTCCTAACAATTGCCAGAGCTCCTAACAATCTTTTGGAAATTTGCCAGATTCAGACATTCCATTCTAACATCCCTGATTTGACACAAATAACATTATAATATGCATCTCTGTTTGGACCTGTGCCATAGATCTCACCAAGATATTTCAAAGAAGCCTCCTTTGAAGTATGCAGGATAAGTAATCTTGCAGCTAGGATGTGGCAAAAAAGAACTAAAAGAATTTTCAAACTATGATTAATACCTGTCTTTCTTACATCTCATATCTTTAAAAGCACATGTCCAAATAACCTTAAATTTGGTCTAAAAATAGTTTGCTGGCTACAGATCAAACAAAACAAATGTGAAGCTAATAGGAGTTTCAGTGTGGATTTTAAATTAGGAATCAAAGTGCTAATAGTGGAAATCAATTTTCTACTCAAGCTACTGGAACTCCATAAGGATTACTCAATATATTGTTATTGTATTAATAATAAACAAGGCCCTGATATTTTTAAAACCACTATATCATTATCAAATAGACATTATAGGGAAAGTGGTAGCCTATATTTAGGTTATCTAACAATTCCCATTAAAATTATTTTTTCTGACAGTTTTTTGAGGAGCTCTAATGTCTCTGATTTGCAGCAGGATTTTGAAATTTGGCAGAGGGTTATTCCAGATGTCAAGTGTGTGCTTTGTGTTGTCCCCATGAAAACCTGTTCTGATTTATCCAAATTCTAAGCTTCTGAAGATTGCGTTTAGCAGTCTGCATTATGCCCAGTGGAGCTTGCTGCTAAAATCATTCAACCAGTGCTTGATTTGTAATGAAAAAGATGCCAGGGCTCAAGCAATTTTTTTATTCATAACTGATGCAGCAAGCCTAGACGTGCTAGGGCGATAAACTGCCATGCCTAGAGGTGCTGGGGCTCAGTCCTGGCAAGCCCTTGCACAAATTAAGCCCTGCATTCACCATTGCATGCACCATGCTCCCTTAATCTGCAGCAAAGGAGATTTTGGTTACATATTAGGGAAACGTTCTAACTATAAGGATAGCTCAGTACTGGAATAGGTTATCAAGGGAGACTGTGGACTAAATGGCCTCTCGCAGTCCCTTCCAGCCATATATTTCTATGATTCTATAAAAACTAAACCTTCAGATAAGACACACACAAAAATTGATCCATAACTGGGTCCCTTCCTCCCACTGCTGTTGCTGCCACCACTCCATGATTGTGTGTGATCCTTTTTTAGTTTGCGAGTATGCATTCTGATACAGTCTATGAGACAGAATTGGGCTAGATCAACTTTAATTCTGGCATTTCGTAATTTTTGAGTGCTTGACTTTACAACTTTAATCATCTTTTAATATAAGGTTTTTAATATAATTATAATAATACGTAGCACTTCAGTGCAGTTTATAAACATGAACTAATTGATTCTCATTAACACTTCACGAAGCAGGTAAGGAAACATTGTCATTTTTACAAATGGGAAAACTGAGCCAAGGATTATAACCATACATACAGGTAGGGATTAGAACCCAGTGTTTTGCTTAGACTTAGAAAATGCCCCTCACGAATATGGATACAGATCATTAGGCTAAGTACATAACTAGTGTATCTCCATTTGATTCCCTGTGTCTTGTATTCCTTGTACTTCAGTTAGTCTTTAGGATATCTAAAAATACAGGTTTAGAAAAGTGCAATATAAAGTAAATTGCAAGAGAGAATATTCTGTGCTATGAACTGATTCAACTGTAATGTAACTCCTTGATTACATCATTACAAATTATATAGCAAAATTAGCACATATTTGTACAAGAGACACCAAAGAGGAACTTGAAAGTGTTTCTCACCAACACTGAAAACAGCAGTTGGTGGACACAGATTACAGTAGGATTCTCAGAAGCTGGGCCCAGATATCTGAGGCGATCCAATACTGCAGCAACTCAGTGAGAAAGCTATTTAGAGGAGGGGCTTGAAACAAGGATGCCAATCCTATCCATGGTACATGTAACCAATGAGTCCAGGTGGTCCTCAAGGAGCTACTGCCTGAGGAAGACTCGGCCCCAAAGTGTCCGCTCCCTGTTAATATCATAGAAGATTAGGGTTGGAAGAGACCTCAGGAGGTCATCTAGTGCAAGCTCCTGCTCAAAGCAGGAGCAACCCCAACTAAATCATCCCAACCAGGGCTTTGTCAAGCCAGGCCTTAAAAACCTCTAAGAATGGAGATTCTACCACCTCCCTAAGTAACCCATTCGAGTGCTTCACCACCCTCCTAGTGAAATAGTTTTTCCTAATATCCAACCTAAACCTCCCCCACTGCAACTTGAGACCATGCTTCCTTTTTTCTGTCGTCTGCCACCACTGAGAACAGCCGAGCTCCTCCTCTTGAACCCTCTTTTCAGGTAGTTGAAGGCTGCTATCAAATCCCCCTCATTCCTTCACTCTTCTGAGACTAAATAAGCCCAGTTCCCTCAGCCTCTCCTCATAAAGTCATGTTTGCCCCAGTCCCCTAATCATTTTCATTGCTCTCTGCTGGACTCTTCCAATTTGTCCACATACTTTCTGTAGTGGGGGCCCAAACCTGGACGCACTACTCCAGTGTGGCCTCACCAATACCGGAATAGAAGGGAATAATCACTTCCTCGATCTCTGGCAAGTTCCTACTACTAGCACACCAAATTGCCATTAAGCTTCTTGCAACCAAAGCAGACTTTGACTCATATCCATTTCTCATGCCACTGTAATTTCCAGGTCCTTTACCCTGCAGAACTGCCGCTTAACCTGGCAGTCGCTGGCTGTAACGGGTGCATTGGATTCTTCCATCCTAAGTGGCAGGATTCTGCCCCTTGTCCTTGTTGATGCCTCATCAGATTTCTTTGGCCCAATCCTCAGTTTGTTAAAGTCACCTCTGGACGCGCTATGCCTACACTGCAGCAATCGAACCTCTCTCCCCAGCTTAGTGTCATCCGCCGAATCTTGCACAGAGGGTGCGAACTAATCCCACGCCAGATCAATAATGAAAGAAGTTGAAAACAAAACCGGCCGCCAAGACAACGCCTGGGGGCACTCCACTTGATACCGGCTACCAACTAGAAGCATGAGCCCTTGATCATTACCCATTGAGCCCAACAATCTAGCCAGCTTTCTATCCACCTTCTAGTCCAGTCATCCAATCCATACTTCTTTAACTTGCTGGCAAGAATACTGTGGGAGACCATATCAAAAGCTTTGCTAAAGTCAAGGTATATCATGTACACCACTTTCCCTATATCCACAGAGCCAGTTATCTCATCATAGAAGGCAATCAGGTTGGTCAGGCATGACTTGCCCTTGGTGAATCCATGCTGACTGTTCCTGATCACCTTCCTCTCCCCCAAGTGCTTCAAAACAGATTCCTGGAGAACCTGCTTCATGATTTTTCCAGGGACTGAAGTGAGGCTGACCAGTCTGTAGTTCCCCGAATTCTCCTCCTTCCCTTTTTAAAGATGGGCACTATATTTGCTTTTTTCCAATCATCTGGGCCCTCCCCTGATCGCCACGAATTTTCAAAGATAATGGCCAATGGTTCTGCAACCACATCAGTAACTCCCTCAGCACCCTCAGATGCATTGCATCTGGCCCCATGGATTTGTACACGTTCAGCTTTTCTAAATAGTCCTTAACCTGTTCTTTCACCGCTGAGGGCAGTTCACCTCCCCATGCTGTGCTGCCCAGTGCAGCAGTCTGGCAACTGACATTGTCTGTGAAGACCAGGGCAAAAAAAGCATTGAGTACTTCAGCTTTTTCCACATAATCTGTCACTAGGTTGCCTCCCCCATTCAGTAAGGGTCCCCTACTTTCCTTGACCACTGCTTATTGCTAACATACCTATAGAAACCCTTCTTGTTATCCTTCACATCCCTTGCTAGCTGCAACTCCAGTGTTGCTTTGGCCTTCCTGATTACATTGCTGTATGCTCAAGCAATATTTGTATACTCCTCCCTAGTCATCTGTCCAAGTTTCCACTTCTTGTAAGCTTCCCTTTTGTGTTTAAACTCACTGAAGATTTCATTGTTAAGCCAAGCTGGTTGCCTGCCATATTTGCTATTCTTTCTGCAAATCGGGAAGGGTTGTTCCTGCACCCCCCAATAAAGCTTCTTTGAAATACAGCCAGCTTTCCTGGACTCCTTTCCCTCTCATGTTAGCTTCCCAGGGGATCCTGCCCATCAGTTCTCTCTGATTGGCCTGTGGCAGAAAGGAGTAATTACACCGAAGTCAGTAGAGTAACACTAGAGAAAAAACATTGCTGTTAAGAGCAGAATCAGGCACAGATGTTGTAGGATTGCAATTCTGGGAGAAAGGAAAGTGCTTCAGTCTCCTCAAGGCCCTGTTGTTGAAAGGAATATAACTCATGTAGTTCACTAATAACATTGGACTGAAAAAGCAAAAGTTGGGTTAGGTCTAATAGTATCATGGGCAAGTAACTCTGGGGCAGAGAATGAATTATTCATTTAAAAGAAAAAAGAACTATTTAGGAAATACAAATTAAAAGTGAGTTGCAGTCTGCAGCTGGTCAGAACAGATTTGCTCATAAAATTCAGTAGTAGGATGAGAAGATAAAGGAGCTGCTACTTATAGGTTATTATTAATCTGTTTTCACAGTTCTCTTGCCTTACCCAAATTTGATACTGAGCTTTGGATACACAATAAAGATAAAGCTTTGACACTTATTTGTCTACAAAATCTAATGGTCAAAGCCTTCCTTTTAGTCCTGATAATGTAGCCTGATTCCTTGTGTAATTACACAATTATAACAACTGGGTCATTTTAGATGTACACCTAAGAAAGTGAATTCCTAAAAATATAGTCTTTTATTAACAGAATAAGAATAATTTACCAATTTGTAAACATCCAGATTTGGGAAGATGACATAGTGCATATTTATAAAGTGCTGTGTTATTTTTAAAAACATCTCACCCTCACGAGTTTCATCATTCAACCTCTGCAGTCATTAGACACTATTCTAATTAATACAAATACTAAAATCACACATCTGACTTTGCAAATGAATATAACCTCAGCTAGCTATCCACCTGCTTAACATGCAAATATCGGGTTTTGCAGATACCCATTGTGCCCATACTTTAAAAAGTGACCCTATGTATAACTATGAATTATATTATATTGCAGTAGCGTGTAGCTTGTTTTCTCTTGGCTTGAAATATCCCTCTATATCAGAAGAAAATATATAATCACATCTACACAAAATATCAAATTTTGGGTAGAATTTTGAATGAATTATTCTTATTATAGTATTTTTATATTTTCCATGCGTGTATACATTTTGAAACTATTTAAACAGAAATTCATGTCCTTGATCATAGGTTATATTACCAGGTCCTGGTGCTCTTCTAATACTTTATCTGGCATAACTGACTGCGCTAATAAGAAGATAATATTGTGCAAGTGCAAAGTGTCTTTCATCCTAAGATCTCAAAGCCAGATGCAAAGATGTTTAAGTATTGTTATCCCCATTTTACAGATAAGGAAGCAGACTTAAAGGTAATCACCTGTTTTTCAGAGATGCTGAGCTTTTTTCTGTTTCCCAATCAGTTGTTTTAAACATAAGACACAATTGATCTAGTTTGGATCTCATTTACATCAGAGAAAATCAGGAACAGCTCTGTTAAGTCAATGGAGATAAATAGGTGTAAAATCAAAACCAGGCCCAATGCCATTATCCAGTGAAACGATAACACTCATAACTTTTATTTGATTTAATATTTCAGGTTTCATCGTCCATAATTGTTTGACAGTATCCCATACTTCACACCCCCGTTTCCTTTGGGAAAATCATTGCATCATGAAGACCTGAGATTGCACTGGAACTTGAACGAGTGTGAGTGTGTGTTGCAGCTTACGCTGAGGTTAATGAAGAATGTGGCCCTCATCTTTATTAGAGAACAAGAGATTTTACTGGGACCAGAACCCAGGGAAAGTGGGGGAAGCATTCCATGTTAACTAAGCAATGTCTTGACGGTAAGAGAGATTGTGATTCTGTGGCTAGCTCACACAGATACATTGATATTTTTTCATCAAAGCTTGAACAGACAGGAAGAGCTGAAGACAATCGTTTGACAGCCTGTGGCCACGAACTCATCAGACTTTACATCATGGTGACTGAGGGTAATTGTGGGTACAGTGGGAACACAGAGAGAGGCGGGCAGGGAAAGAGACTTTGCCTGTCAGTTATAGAAAAAAGTTAGAACTGGTAGTAAATTCTTTATGAAACTGGTTTAATTATATATTTGGATGGCAGGAGGAAAAGATTTGTAAATCTGGGAGTTTAAGCAACTATGTGTGTTTTCTCTAGAGACTTTGGCCTGTTCTAGCAAGACAGTACGCCACCAAGTCCTCATTTCATCAGTACTTTAGTGAAGTACAGTAATTTTTGTGGTGCCAGTGAACCTACTTGCCAGAAATTATTCTTGTTATAATTAAGATGTATTTTTAAAAATTCTGAAAAGCATGCTTAAAGAAAATACATTGAGTATTCGTATAGCACAGCTAAATATGGTTGGTGGTTTTTTAATACATTACATCTTGGATTCTCTATGATGATGCATCAGAATTACACAAGTAGGTTTCAAAGGACAAATAACAGGACACTGTGAGTGCAATGAAAGGATTCAGATTTTGAAACACTCTTCTTTTGTCTGTCACTCACGTTGTTGTCAAAGTAGTGGCACCAATATCTCTGTGAACTATGGCAGACAGTATTGACAATCATGACATTCTAATTTGAATCCAGATTTAGAACTGAAATCAGCCACGAATTTGCATATAAGTAGGTTTGGAAAGTGGTTAACAGTGTGACTTTAACTTTAAGAGCAACATTAGATGGATCCCTTGGATTGCTTCTAGAAAGAATTAATATGTGGATCAGTACATCTTCATCAAGGGCCTTGTAAAAGCTACAGAAAATCCTTAGTGTCCACAGCCTGTTTTTGTTGTATGCAAAGAATGCTTATTAACTCACAACTTCTGAAATTGTATGTGTGAATACAATACTATTAAAATTAAATGGTATGGAGTGTGAAAGGCAGTGTGTGCTTTTGTTATGTCAGCCCTAAGGCCTATTACAAGCCTTTGGCATTGTTTACACTAAAAAATTCTCTGTCTTATATTGGCACTTATTTATCCTTTGATTTATGTACACAATGACTTTTCTGGGCCTGGAGTACACACAAATATATATGTAATGTAGTATTACAGTATATATACTATTTATCCTTTTTTATATGTGTATATAATTACAATTTATTTTTGTCTTTTATGTGCCCTGTTTAGTTTTTAATTATGAAAGCTAGGTATTTTTTCAGGCAATAAAAGGTCTGTGCAGAGTGATTTTTACCTCAGATTCTGCAGTAGGTTCTTGTGGAGTGTTTTTAATTTATAAAACTGAAGATTGTCATTTTAGATGTCAGCCTAAAGGCGGAATGCAATTTAGTGGCTAAAATTAGATCTCTCTCTCTTTACTGATATTTACAACAAGACCAGGTTTGCTTAAATGGGATGGATTATTGTTGTAAAGGGCATTCAAGTAATAGCAGGGTGCTTTCCATGAGCTGGCTCTCTGTTTATTTTTAGATTGATTTAAATATTTTAAGGAAATAGGTTGATAGGACCTCTAAGAACACTTTTGGTAAAAATCCTACAAAATGCAGGGTGTGAACCCAAAAATATGAATAACTAGTAAAACAGCCAACTACAAGCTTGTAGCAAATAAAAATAATCAGCACTGTTCTGCCTCTTACTGGAATCAATCAGATATATTAAAAATGGAATTAGTAGGAAACAATTTAGCTTCTGCAATGCCATCATTTTGTAACTATGGAAGCAGCATTTTTATATCAAGGAAGCCATGAAAATGTGTGCCACACTAAATCATACAAATATGTGCAAGCCATTAGTTATAGTTTTGACAGAATTCCTATTAAAATCCCTTATTTTCAGGGTTTAAAACCCAGCCATAAAAGTGTATCCTGGATTAAAGCTTGGCAAAACAATTCTTCTCCAGAGACTGTTTTTGTTTGTTTGTTGCCAAATTTAGAAGAAAGTGTGGAGTGCAAAATAGTGTAGAAGTTTACTCTTTTAACACTGACCCATATAATTTGAGTTTTTGTTTCAAAAAAATTAAATGGGACAACTGACAGGTCCTTAATACAACCTAATCACTTTGATAGTTTAAAAAAAATTACCAAGGGATTAAATAAAAAAAGTGGCTATGACATATACCCTGTAAAAATTTTCACAAATGTATGGCTTGACCCTGCAAATGCTATGCAGGATAGAAGTCCCATTGATATCACTCTGTGAGTAATGACTATCCATGTAAGTTAAAGCCAGCAGGACTGGGAATTTAGGGCCCCCTTCTATTCCCAGTGAAATCAATGGTGGGCTTTGCCATTGAGAACATATGCCATTTTATATATTTGACACCAGTAGAAGCTACCGTGGCCTCCACTGTTAAAATAAGATACAAACTATGGCCCTAATTCAACAAAGCACTTATTCACATGCTTAAAATGGGATAAAGGAAGTTGACCTCAGTAGGACTTATGCACACACTTAAGTGCTTTGCTAAATTAGAACTTACAAATTGTTTATATATAATATACATACATGATTAACCCTGTACATATATTTTATATATTGTAAATAGCAACGGGTTTGGAGGACAAAAGTTGTAAAGTGTTGACCAAGTGATAGACAAGTTAATGAGATTGTGATACACTGTAGTGCTTGATGAGACAAGTTCACTTTTTCTTGCTGAGCTGTACAGCTTTCAGATCTCTCTCTTGGTCCTTTGTACAGGTTGCCTCAGATCTTTTTCAAATTGCTGTAGTGGAAAGGAATATGATGCATATCTAAGCCCCAGAGAGGCTGGCAGCATGCAACTCAGCAAGAAATAATCACAAGTACTGTAATATGAGGCCTAGAGAAGGAAAAACTGGTTGGAGAGGGTCAACATGGCAGTCCCTAAGGCAGAAAATGAGAGGGAAAAGAGGTGAAAAAGTTCCCACCATGGTGCCAAACACAATCCAATTAGCTGAAATGGGTGTTGTGATCAATTTTAGTTTGAACTTCTGTTCAGATAGACAATTAATACAATTCTATTTTAGGATACTTGACCATGGCTTAGTTACCTGTACTGTGTTCAGCAATCCAAGTGGACACAAATATATATACAAACACACTCAGTAGACTGGAGTAACCATTTCAAAATTATTGGACATATAATAGACTCAGGTCTCAATCTTACATTTGTCTTGCACCTAGACATCCCACTGTATTGTACTTGACGGTACACAGGATTGGGTCCTTTAAAAAAATTCTAAACTCTTATGTACAAAGCAGATTGAAATGTCTGAAGGAGTCAGTCCAGCCTGTTAGATGATATTTGTATCTCCTTGTGAGGGAACTGAGAAACTTATAAAAATTGTATAAAATCCTAAATAATTAATAGGAATTACTATAGACTTAAAAATTAAACCTGTTTCAAGACAAGATACTAGTAGCTAAAAATCATTTTGGACAGGGATTGCAGGCTTAAGTCTGTTAGGGCCAATCCTACAGCACTACCAAGGACAGAGATTACTGCCATGAATAGTATAATTGAAGTCAATGAGCTTACTTGCCGTATAATACATACAGTGGGTTTACAGGGTTGTAAGTGTTTGAAGGATCAGGCACTTATCTAGAAACACCAAAGTTCAAAGTTCCATGTGTGCTCTCCTATAGTTGACACTACTAACTTTTAAAGCAGTACAAAAAATTAAGGCCACGCCCTGCCCTGCTTTAGTGAAGCTTGCATCAATTATTACAGAAGAAATACTGAACTTGCTCATTGGCAGGTACAGATCTTTTCAGATCAACTCTAAAGAATGTTTTTCTTTAAAATCAAATGAAAGCTGTGACCCAAACTTAAAAAAAATTCCTGAACATTGAAAGGTAGATGCCCTTTCTGAACTCACTTTCATCTGTAGTCCATCTTCAATGGAATTGCTTCAAATACAAATCTTGTCAACGCTTATGCTACATCCGTGTTAAGGAACATGCTTACAACATGGTTGTCCCTCAACCTAATTACAAACCTGGTCTGATCAAGTATTTAGCATGAATAAAAACGTATTTACAGCAAAGTCTATATTACAGTCTATGGGGGAACAATAGCCCCAATCCAGCATCCATTGAAATCAATGGAAAGAATTCCCTTCACTATGGTAGGCATTGGATCAAGCCCAATGTGTGTAATCAAGTTAGTGACCAAATGAGTTGTAATCACATGCCCTGACATGACTGTCTCTGTGTAGTACAGATATAGAGCTTTATGCTGCTGTAAACAGAAATCACAATCTGGCCCTTTGTCCTTAATTTCCACTTTAGTACTTTTGTCAGATGGTAGCATGAGTTAAAGGCTTATGCTATGTCCATCAGCACACTGGTTGTCCTGGCAGTCACAGTGCATCATTTAATACTTTAACACCATTTTTATTTGTATCGCAAGGAGTTAAATTTGTGCAGCTGCTGTAAATCAAAAATAGGATGTTCTCAGGGTGAAAAACCAATTTGCCTCCTGCCTTTAGGAGCCATCAGATTTAGCTCTACTGTTGTTGATATTGGTATTTTTATTGTACAAAACATAGTGCAATACTCACTGCTGGAACTTAAAAACTAGCTTTTGGAGGACAAGAATGATATTTAGGAAACCAGTTGTGAAAGATGTTTTTAGGTTGCTAGTGAAATATTTTGAGAATAAAATAAAAAGGAAAGAAAATAAATCCCCGTGAATAGCTTAAATCATATTTAGAAATAAGCATCTGAAAAATCTTCTGGAAGTATAGATATAGATCAAGAGGGAGAAATGCAGTAAAAAAAACAAACTTCAATATAATATTATGGCAGGTTTCTATTTATTAATTTTAATGAATGAGGTCATGTTTTATTACGTCAATCTCTATATCTTGTTTCAGAACTTTAATGAAAATACAGCTCACCTGATCTACTGTAGCAACGCAAGAAAGTTGTTTTTATACCAGTAGGTTTGTTTGTGTGTTTGTTTTTTGTTTTTCCATCTAGAAGCTAAATACTGTATTGGATAGGAACAAAGGAATTAATGATATTCTATGCCTGTCTTTCTCATTATTTCTTGATTCACCATCTCGCAATACTATGTCAAATTTAACCATGGTTAAGTATTGTTATAATAGAGTAAAATGATGCTGAACATATCTTCTCTTCCTTTTCCTATTCTGTGTGGTGGTATTTTGATTTGTAAATTTGTGTAACTTTTGGAATTAAAGAAACACTGTGTTTTGGACAATTATTTTAATTGGTATGATTTTAAGCTAAACAACAACATCCGTGACTTAGATGCATTGTTTTGATGGACAGCTTGGTGTATCAGGTTTTTTTGGATTTTGATATAGCAAAAGCTAATTTAATATCTCCATTAAAATAGAGCTTAATGAATTTTTATTTTTCTTAAAAAGAATTCTATTTGCAGCAAAATGTTAAATCTAGGCAAATAGATGGATCGGCACGGACATTGCTGTACACTGAAGAACCGATAGCTCTGTGCCACTTGCCAGTTTGTGTTTTTTTTACTGACCAACTACTCTCGCTATTAGCATACCCTGGCAATATCAATATGTCATTGTGTTGCAGACCTAGAAGTGCACTGGACTTTCAAGAAAAAGTATTGTCTGATGCAGAATTGAAGTGCATCACAGTTAGGGCTTGATACCACAAATCTTTGCTCATGTGACTCTTTCCACTGAAGTTCACTGGGACACTTCAAAGGGATACCTCCCTGGCAAGGGGTTTGCTGGGTTAGCCAAGCATTAAAACAATAGAAAGGAATAAAACCCACTATGTACAAAATCCAACTAGAGCTAGTGATAGAGTTCCTATAGGGGCTGATCCAGCTTTCACTGAAGTCAGTGAGTTTTGCCATCAGCTTCTCTATAAGCAGGTTAGGGCCCATAGTCACCCAGAATTAAATCTTGGCTGCACTGAAGGTTTTGTGATCCATTTCATGGGGATCAGGATTTCACTTGCAGAATATAATCAAGGTTGTTATTTATATCAAATAGGCACTAGAACAGTGTTGCCACTTCACTTTGTTATTACTAGTTGGATTAAAAACACAAAGAAAACATGCCCAGTTGTGCTCAGAGTATCCTGCCTGAATTTCACCAAAGTTCCATACTTAAAACTCAAAAGAAAGATACTAACATTCCAGGGTTGATTTTCAGTTGCCTTGCCAGTTGTGTAGTCATTGGTATCTATGCCAAGTAGGTGTAGAATGCCACTAGTTCAGAACTGTGGCATTTTATGCTCATTTTGCACAGCTATAAAAGACCATACAAAGTGCAAAGCAATGGAGAATCAAACAATCAAGTCTTAAACTTACACAGTGTGCTTTATATAATTATGATTGTAAAGACAAGACCTGTATGCCTCCTTTTGTATCATAACAGCTTTAGTTAGGGACTGACTATGGCAACTTGGATGAAAATATCAGACCAAATGAATGAGTTTATAATTTCCAGTGACTAATCCGATACTCCATATTACACAGGTGTATTGAGATCTGTGAATGTAAATAACTGGAACTACACATCAGTTAATAGCACAGTTTCTTCTTGGTTCTTGATCTGTTCTGCAGTATATATTTTCCACTACTGTCATCTGAAGAGAGTATGTATTACCTTTTTTATATAAAGTATCCATCTTTCCTTTGTGTTTATGCTGTTATTTAACAAGCAAAAATGTGTTCTGCCTAGTTGTACAATGTTGTAGGATACTTTCCTGTGCACAGTTTCAAGTGCCTTAGAAAACTGTTTAGCTCTTAATTATATATATAAATATATATAAAATGAAAAAATTACCTCAATAAAACTGTTCAGAAAACACAAACATTTTCTTCTTGAATTTGTAGTAAGTACATATGCAAGTGTAATGAATCTGGTTTCTGACAGGTCTTACTTTGTAGGAAGTTTACCTCTGATGGTTATCTTACAAGTGACTCTACTGTGCATGAGGGGTTCATTTTCCCGCACATACTAAGTAAAACTAGCTTTCTAGTCTCCACTTTAATTTTTGGAAGCTCCTCACACATCTTTGATTTGACAGCTCTTCTGTAGATAATCCAGCCCATTAAGAGCTGTGCTTTGTCACTCTGGTGAATTAATATTTAAACAGTATGGTTATATTCAACTGAATTGAGGGGCATGATTCTACTCTCTGTTTCACTAGTTTATATCAATTTGACTCCCTCCACTGGCTTCAGTGAAGTAACTTTTGATTTATATCCGTTGGAGCAGAATCAAGCCCCAGGTATTTAGCTTGACAATGTTTATCTGAACTGCATCAGAGAGCACAGAAGGCCACCACATGCCTGCCACTCTTCAGACATTTCACAAGCAGCAGCACTCATTAGAGTACTGCAAGAAAAAGAACTCTATGCCTATGAGCACAGTATTAGTATTATTGGAAGAGTTAGCAAAACAATTACCTAGCAAAACAATTTCCTTAATGGATTTGTCTCAGAACATTTAGGCTGTTCCTTGATTATGTATATGAGAAATGTATGCTTAGCAACCTTATTCTCATCTCCTTTGCACTGAAATAAACTATAATAAAGTTAGGAGTTTCTCTGAATTTAACTGAAATCAGAAAATGGGCCAATATACTTGGTGTCTTTTTATTATACTAATAGCACATATTTTTTTTACCCATAACGAGTAATACACACAATGGAGGAAATGTCGTTGTCTTCCTCCTCCTATTATGTATATATTTAAAGTTTAGGTTTTTTAACTGATCTAGCAAGTTAAAAAAGTATAGAAAATTATGCATATGAACTACCCCAAAATGTTATTTTACAAGCCACTGCTACAGTTGGGAAACCCTCCACAGCTAGACTGCTTTTAATATTCAACCTTCTGCACCGTTAAGCAGAAGAGAACTTGCACCCACAAATCGTGTTTGAAAGAAGGCCAGGAAGAGCATAGTGCCACATCAGCGGCATGCTCCTTCCTTCTTAAAACTCCCTGTGCTGGGTTCAGACTGCAACTGGTGACAGAAAAAGGATTGGGGAGGGGGGAAGGAGGCATAGTGATACTGGCAGGTCTAGATATTCATCAGTGGGGCCAAATGTAACAACTATAGTAACTTGCAGTACACTGCTTCCTCTTCTACTTTGTGAAACACCCCTTCACATACACCCCAATGCCCATCATGGGAGAAGGCTCCATAGAGAGCCAGCAGTCAGGGAAGACGCTAGTAGAGAATACAAGTAGCAAGGCTGTATTTGCTAACACTTCTAACATTTTCTTGGGACAACTCTGAAGAGACAGAGCTTTAGGAGCAGCCCAGGAAATGAAGTTGTGTGCAAATCCTGGGGAAACTTAAAGTGATTTGAACATAAGTATCAATACTCAAGCTTCAAAAGGCTGTGGCTGAGTAAGGTTATTGTACATACAGCAGAAAGACACTATTTGGAAGGATGGTCCTGACTGGCTGGCTAGAGATTGAGTTGCAGGGCAGTTATGAATGGTAGGGTTTATTAAGGGGAGACAGTTAATTTGGGGGCAGAAGAAACTGAACACAGTGGGGAGACAGTGAATGTGGGGAGAGTGATTTAATAGGGATGGGGAACATTCAGGGAAACAGTAGTGTATGGGCAGGGATTACACAAAGGATTGGGTGGCAGTGGGGTATCCTAAACCTCCCCAATTTGCAGGGGAGAACCGGGAGAGGCTCAGCTGCTACAGAGCTGCTATCTGGCGACACCTTGTGGGAGATGGACATGCTGTTCCTCCCTGAAGATGTTGGGGCTAAGGAGAAGGCATGTCACTAGCCACCACCACCTCCCCCCCACCCAAAAAAAAGACAACTACTGGTAAGGAGAAACAGCCTGTTAGGGAAGGGATGCTGTTTAGGGAAGGACAAGGTCTCCATGAGTTCAGGCTGCTCTGCTGAAGCCCAACTCTTTGGGACATTGAGAACTGAAAAGTTCATATGGAAGTTGCAAAAAACTCCTCAGGTATGAACCAGCACACTCCATTCCAGCAACTCCAGCTCTAGGTTCCTTTCTGTTTGTTATACCAGGAAATTTGCTTTAGATGTTGGTACCTAAATCAATCAGAGTTACCAACTCTGACAATATTATTGGGAGTCTTACGATTAAACAGACTTTGGCGGGGAGAAGGGGTTTGGATTTTTTAAAGCCTTTTACCATTTAAAAAACTGGGAGCTTCTCTTGGAAGCTTTTGCCCTTATTCACCATGCTGAATACGGCCAGCATGCCTGTGGATCGCAGATCGGACAGGGGCCTGAGGGGACAGGGGAATATGTGGTGGGGAGAGCGACCGATGGGCAGGATTGGGATGAAGAGGCACAGATGTCAAATGTGAGCATTAGGAAACTAAAAAGAAGGGAGGGGAAAATATAAAGAGGTGGCTATAGCGAGCAGATGAGGGGAGGGTGACTGTGCTGGGGAGGGGAGAAGGGATTGGAGAAGAAAGGAACAATGCTTTCCGCGTAAAATGAGCGTAAGTAGAGCCTCCGGCCCAGCGGGAAGGAGGGAGGCCTGCATTTTTGCATGTGCATTTTGTGTACATGTAAAATTGAATTTTGAATCTCATATGACCACACACTGGTGGAGGCACCTGAATTCCCCCTAAAGTTTAACAGTTAGAAGGCAGCCCAAACACCAGTGCAATTTAAGCATTATTTCTATTTCATTATTTCAAAACAAATAACTTATTACTTGGATTATAGTTTCACCCAGAGGCTCCATCCAAGACTGGGCTCCCATTGTGCTAGGTGCTATACAAACACATAGTAAGAGAGAGTTCCTGCCCTAAAGACTTTACGCTGTAAGACCAAACAAAGCATGGAAGAGGAAATGGAGACACACAGAGATGCGAAGTGCCCAAGATGCAAACGTGACTGAAGGTTACAAGCTAAGCAGGGACTAGAACCCAGTTCTCCTAACTTCCAAGACAACACCCTACCTCCTAGACCATAATTTTGGGGGTCAAGTCGTGATTTTGAATATTTAGGGTTGGCCATATTACAATAATGAAGTTGAGAAGCAGCAACAGTGAGGTGGGTTGCACTTGCTCCTGTTGTGTGTGAGCCTGAAAACCCTTATTTTAGCAATAGTCATTATTCACACAAGTAGTCCTATTCAATTCTTGCCCCAGGACTTGAATCAGATCCCTAGTTTGAGAGCTCCTTGAGAGCAGGTCCTGTGTTTCCTCCATGATCTGTATAGCACCAAATATAGTCACCTCCCAGTAAATAACAGTAATACAGGCGCTATTACAAAATCATTACCAGACAACACACAGTATCAAATCAAATTAGCTAATCAATTTCCATAATGCTGAAATAGTGAATCTCCCAGTGAAGAGAGCACATAGCATACTAAATCATGGTAAAGTTTCCAGACTTCAGAAAGTATCAACAGAGTAAAAAGAGAGAAAATGTGGAAGCGTATGATGTTCTGGTGACACCTACTGAAAAATACTGAAATACATCCGAAAGATAATTCAACCGGTATTAATAATTCTCAGGTGCATATACAAAGTAGCAGATATGTGAACATTTATTCAAAATTAAGAATGGTATCTTAACTGTCATCTTTTCATTTGCAACAACAAACTTTTTAATGTCTCTAGACATATGAAAGGTAAAAAATTCTTACACTTTCTTTAGGGGCATGCTGTGTGTGCACACATATAAATCATATACAGGAGATAACTCATTATCCAAAATGGATCAGGAATACTGGTAATAAAGATAATAGTTTAGGCGTTGGATTGAGCCTTTAAATTCAGTCCTGGGCACAGGTACACTCGAGGGGGAGTATAGGAAGCAGCCCAGGGGAACCAGACCACCATCTGGCTGGGGGTGGCAGTACTCCACTTTCTTAGGTCAGGAGACCTGCACTCCACAGGTGCTCAAACCCCTGCTGGTGCCCTAGACTGTTTGCTGGGTGCTCAACCCCCTGCTGCAGCTGGGAGGACCACCTGAACCAGGTGGCAGCTATCCCGAGGACCCTAAGGTGGGCAGGTCTCACCTCAAACCCCAAGAAGTGCTGGATCAAGTGGAAAGAAACAACGTACCTTGGTTACACCTTGGGGCGAGCTATGTTATACCCCCGAATTGGGAAGGTGCAGGCTTTCTAAGATCACCTGACCCCAACGACTAAAAAACAGATCCAACAGTTCCTGAGGCTGGTGGGATATTACTGGCACTTCGTACCTGACTTTGCCATAATGCTGCCCCCTTAACTAGTCTGCTCACCAAAGATTCACCTGGACACACTGCAGTTGTCCTGGCTGTGAGAAGGCATTCCAGGCATTGAAGGACCATCTGTGCCAAGAACCAGTGTTATATAGCCTGCACTTCAGATGCAGCTTCATTGCCCTAACCGATGCCTCGGCAAACAAGACATAAATGGGGAGGACCATCCAGTCCTTTTTATTAGCCAGAAGCTATTCCCGTGAGAACGAAAATATTCGGTGATCAAAAAGAGGCCCTCGACATCAAATGGGCAGTAGAGGCCCTCCGATATTACCTCCTAGGGAGCCCTTTTGTACTGGTAACCGACCATGGCCCCCTGAGATGGCTCCAACAAATGAAGGACACCAATGCCCAATTACAGTGATGGTATCTGGCCTTGCAGGCCTTGCAGCCGTTCACCTTTACTGTATTACATTGAGCCAGTAAGAAGCATGCCACTGAGGATGCCTTGTTGCGGCTGGAGAAAGGGAACCTGACCAGCTCCGGAGACCACGAGTTGGGCTTGGGGGCAAAGGGGTTGGGTAGCAAAGGGGCTTCGTATGCCTCAGAGACTGACAACGAGGAAGAGCCAGATGCCCCCTGGTGAGCGGAACCCAGAAGGCCTAGGCCACCACGCCAGAAGCGGAAGCACGGGACACGAACAGGAAGTACAAGAGGAGGGCCTGCAGCTCAGTTGAGCAGAAGCCACCAAGGGAGGCAGATGCTTCTAGCCACTCCTGGAGCTGGAACCCATGGAAGACTTTGGCTGTCCTGAGAGACAACCCAGGACTGCCTGACACTGAGGAGTTGCTAGGACAGCTGCTTGCACTGCACCCAGGAGACACAGAGGATGACCCTTGGACACAGGTACACCCAAGGGGGAGTACAGGAAGCACACCACACTACCGTCTGGCTGTGGTGTTGCCGGAGATACCGTCAGCATGTTGCGGGTGGATTCCCCTCTGACAGGCCACTCTGCTGCTGTTTGGGCTCTGGGCTGGGACACAGTGGAGTTGGGCAGGCCCGCGTCCCCCCAACATCCCACCCCTGGGATGGCAATAGTCCCCCTCCTTAGGTCAGGAAGCCTGCGCTCCATGGGTGCTCAACTCCTTGCCAGCACCCTAAACTGCTTGCTGGGCTCCCCACCCTGGCTGAGGACCTGGGCCCCCTGAACCACTTGTAGCTACCCAGCCTAAGGGTTAAAGCCTTTGAGTGTGTGGTGTCCTACCCTGGCTGAAGTCCCTGAACTATTTGCGTCCCTACCCTGCCAATGGGTTGGGACCAGAGACTGCTAATTTCCCCATTTACTTAGCCTGTTTCAGGATCATGTGTAGCAATGGGGGGTGGCCTCCCCAGAGATGACAGTGAGGGAGATCCACACCCACCTACATCCTTACAGTGACCATATGTCCTGTTCTGGCTAGAACAATCCTTTTTAAGCCCTATCCCGGCCATACTGACTTTTTTGACAAAAATGGGCATTTGTCACATTTGCTCTTGACAACTGATCATCGGGTGTCAAGATGAAACTGGACAAATGCACAGTTTTTTGCTAAAAAAGGGGAGTGGGACCCCTAGCAGAGCAGAGGAACATTTGTGAGAGAGGGCTAGGGAGAACACCTCTGGCCAAACAGCCTGACCCACATGCTGGAGGGGAAATGGGGGCCTTAGGCAGCCCTGTGTGTGGGCAGGCCAGGCTCAGATTACCAGCTCCATGTACTGTTGCCAAGTTTCTAAATGGTTTTCTGCAAACAGCCTTGCCCTGCCTCTTTTCTGAAGTTTGGCTGCCTCTCACTCCATTCCCCATCCCTTACACCGGGTTGGGCAGGGGACTGAGATACTGGTGGGGGGGGGTGAGGGCTCCAGATGAGGGTGCAGGCCCCACAGTGGGCCTAAGGATGAGGGGTGCAGGAGGGGCTCAAGGCGGCAGCAAGGGGGTGGGTTCTGGGAGGGAGTTTGGGTGTAGGAAGGGGCTTGGGGCTAGGGTGCAGGAGGATGTGCAGGCTCCTGGTTGCGCTTACCTCAGGTAGCTCCCAGAGGCAGCCGAGGAGCTCCATCCGCAGCAAGGGGGCTTGGAGGACAAGCCCCACACACAGGTGAGCAGCAGAGGGGCTCAGACCAGCCCCACGCACAGGAGGCATGGGGACACGGTCAGAGGGGAGTGCAGGCGTCCCGGAGGGGGTCTGACCGTGCTTCAGAGGCAGGCCTTTTTTGGAGCTCCCTTTGAAGCTGGGGAGCTGCCTGTGTCAGTGCTACCCGAGCCTCCTCCCCCCTTGCTGCTTGCTGGTGGCGGTGAGTATTGGCCTTACTCTCCCCAGCCCTGGAGCCAAACTCCGGCCACGTCCTACTTCCCCCTTGCACACGTGCCTGGAAGCACAACACGAACTAGCGAGTCGGAGCCGGGCGGGACGTCACTCCGGGGAGCAGGACGAAAAGCGGCTCCGCACGTGCGGAGGCTGCCAGTTGTGTGGGCGGCGCAGGGTTACACCCGCTGATGCCCCCTGGCGTGTGTTGCTGGGGGTAGATGGGAAAACGGGACACCTCACGCCGACTCCACAACAGCCCAGGGCCTGGCCGAGCCGGGGGTTGAGGCAGGCGGAGGGGCCGAGACACGGCGTCGGCCAGATCCATCACGCCGCTGGGACGCCCACTCTGCGCATGCGTTGCAGGCGGAAATTCCGCGCCAAAAAACGTTCCTCAGCATCTGCGTGTGCATGAGAAACGCTGACGAGGGCAGCTGCTCGCGCCTCCCTGAGGCATCTGCCCCGCCCCCCAGTCTCGTATGCAGCTCCCTCCGTGCGCATGCCCGCTGTCCTCTGGGTTCCTCCAATCCTTCCACTCTCTCCGCCACTCCTGCACCCCGGTAGGCAAAACCATTCACGCAACGTTAGGGATCATGTTAGCGGCTGTGCCTTTTTAACGCTGCCTTCCGCGAGAGGGCTTCCGTCGCCCCTGCCAGTTCTCGACTCTGCGGTAGGAGGCTCATTTACTGCCACTACGTTGGTTTGGAGTTGTCGATCCCCCCCGCCAATGGACGGGAGCTAGTTTATCCCAAGATGGCGGCGGTTCCTGAGCTGCCGTAAAGCACAGTTCCGAGCCGGGCTGACTCACGTGGGAGTGAGCCAGACTCGGGGTCTCCTGTAGCGTGGCCTCCCCAGGACTGTACCGAGCGCGCGCCGCTGCACCCGCTTCCGAGCCATGGTGAGTAACGGCCGCGGAGGAGGGAGGGGAAAGAGCTTGAAACCTTCCTCATGGGAGGGGGCGCGCGCTGTTGTCACTCGCTCACCCCCCCCAACGGTCCGTCCGCGCTTTGCCCCGGGCGCTGTGAGAAAAACCTTCCCCATGGGACCGCACGTGACGGCTGCCGAGTCCGCAGGGAGGGCGGAGCGCCCCGCCCCTCGTCTCAGCGGCGTTAACTCTGGAGCCTAATGATGACCGTGGTCACTGAGCGCCCTAATGCGACGGTGGGGGTTGGCCTCTGCTGGGAATTAGAAGGAGCTGCTGAGGAAGGCTGGTGTCTGTGATTAGCTGTCATTTATTAGGTCTGCCTGAGACTGAAGAGGTTGTAAAGGCTAGGACAGTGTTTAAAAGAGAACCTCCCTGAATTTATCCAGTTAAGTCCATTGATGGCTATTAGCCAGGATAGGGTAAGGAGTGGTGTCCCTAGCCTCTGTTTGTCACCTGACCATTACCTGTCACATTCACTCCCTTTGGGGCACCTGGCATTGGCCACTGTCGTTATATAGGATATTGGGCTAGATGGACCATTGGTCTGACCCAGTACGGCTGTTCTTATGTCCTTATGTAAGACTCATCAGCACCGGGCCTGCATTGTGCTAGATACTGTACAAACACAGTGGCAGATCAGCCCTGCCCTGAAGAGCTCACAGTTCAAGTAGTGAAGACAGACACAGGGTAGGTGAAGGGGTATCTGTACAATCAAATATAGCTACCCCAAGTATTCAGAAATCATCAAGTAGGCCTAAAAATCATCAAACTTAACCAAAAAAAAAAAAAAAAGGTTTCCGGATCTCTTAATTACATTTTTGTTTTGGAGCACCTGGCTTATATTTGCCTCAGAACTTCAGATGTTTTTTCTACATCTATGAGGACTAGAAATTCACAGGATTTTCTAATGACAGCTGAGATTCTCAGGGCTGGTCTATACTACGGGGGAAAATCAATCTCAGATACGCAACTTCAGCTATGTGAATAACGTAGTTGAAGTTGAAGTATCGAAGATCAAATTACTCACCGTCCTCACAGCACGGGATCGATGTCCGCGGTGCCTCATGTCGACTCTGCAACTCCGTTTGGGTTGGTGGAGTTCCAGAATCGATATAAGCGCGTTTGGGGATCGATATATCGCGTCTAGATGAGACGTGATGTATCAATCCCCGAGCAATCGATTGCTACCCACCGATACAGCGGGTAGTGAAGACATAGGCTCAGTTAATCCTTTGGCTGTGAGAGAGTGCCTATCTTTAAGAAAAAACACCAATATCTCAAGCTTTGTGCTAAAGTCAGGAGAGTTGGCAACAGTGATAAGTCACAAGGAGAAAGTTGGGAGAGACCCAAAAAAGAGGAAAGATTGGGATGAAGAGAAACCAAGGGTAGAAATAGCGGTAGCCCTAAAAGGAGGCATACTTTCCAGTGTGATAAAATACAGAACAGATATTAACTAAAAGGTATGTTTGTTACATACAAGCAGTACTCTACCCTCCATCTCTGTGCAAACTTCCCACTGATATTAAAGGAATGTATATAAGGATGGCATATAGGTCTGAAATTATTTCCTGGCCCTATGCAAACCATAATTATAAATGGAATTCTGCCCTCTCCACAGAATGGGCTTCAGAGGCACACTGAATAGTTTAATCCACAAGCTACTGGGCTGCAGGAATGGAGACCTGGATTTTAAACATTGCATTTGTAGCACCATTCTCCCGGAAATTCACAGTTAGCAGTAGTGGTATATATATCTGCTTACTTACAGTCTTGCATCTCATTTTGTGGTAATGCCAGACATAAGATTCCAAAATGCAAACAATATTAAAAGCATACCCTGGCAGCTGATATCTTCTTACACCAATGTATCCCAAATGCTACATAACATGTTACGTTATCTGTTTTACATTTTAAAATTAGAAAGCAAGGAGAGGAAGGTTAGGCTTATACTGTAACTTACACAATGAAAATGTTCTTATATAATTTTTTTAAACCTGTCAGAGTTCTCAATAATAGAACTGATTGGAAAATGTTACCTATTTTTTTTTTTCACACAGTTGTATAGAGAGTTGTAGAATATATTTCCAACAGGATAGTGCTTCAGATTGCTGAGGAATTCAGGATGCTGAGAGGCTGAGATGGTTTATTTTATGTGGTAGTGGTTCAGTTGACAATTTCATTATGAATAACTGGGCTAGAAATATATATTTATGGACCATTGTCTAAATTATATATGGGAAGCTACATTTGCCTGTCCATTTCCCTGTTTCCGAGCTTGAACTTTGTCAGATGTGCCCTGATGTTCAGAGTGCAGTTACTTAAGAACACCTGAAAGCACAGCTGAAAATCATGTGCTGTAATCAGTCTGAAATTCATGTTTAATGTATAATTCTGTAGAACATAAATATATATCTGCAGCTGACTTTTAGAATATGTGAACTGTACTACTTTTAGATGGTGCAAGAACACACCTAATTTTGGTCTTCTTTTTAAGCCCAGCTGTTCAAGAGTGTGTAACATTTTTCTGAAATTTTTATAGCAAAGAACGTGTGTGTATGTTTTGGGGAGGAAAGGGGTTCCTTAGAAAAGTTTTTAATATATATATTTTTATAACCAGGACATAACTTTGCTTTTGCAGCCTCACAGAAGGAAGAAACCCTTTATAGAGAAAAAGAAAGCTGTAACATTTCACCTGGTACACAGAAGTCAGAGGGACCCTTTGGCAGCTGATGATACTGCACCTCAGAGAGTTCTGTTGCCTTCACAGAAGGTAAATGCTCACTTCAACCATGGAAGCTTGGATTAAAAATTAATATTGCAGGCGAGTAAAATGATAAGATTTAGAGTCATAACTTGAGAAAAAGGAGGATGGCTTGGGAATAGGTTTTAGTTAGAAGATTGGACTGAAATCTACCACAATGTAAGAGGCTGGATGTTTGTTTTTTTGAGAACACACTCGAATCTTTGTAATTTTTTACATTCCTATACAGACAAATCATCAGCATTTTATTAAACACTTCCTAGTGAGAGAATTTTACCTAGCCAGAGGTGGTTATGGTGGATGCACGGGGAAGGCAGAACCCACCAGGGAGGTCCAAGGAATTTAGGAGTTCAAGGCTCTCAGCCTCAAAATTAATCCCTGCTGTCTCTGTGTAGTGAACAGTCATAACAAATCTCCATACACTGAATGTGTTTGTATAGCTTCTGTACACACAGAGATTTGCAAAAGTTTTGTAAGTAAATGTTTTGCTCATGGGCATACATGGGCTGAACATCTTGTGTGTTTGTTTGTTTGTTTTTAAAACAAAAACTTAGTTACGCCACAAAATCCATCTTCTCTTGTGTGTTTAAAAAAAAAAAAAAATTCCTCCCGAAACCTTTAGACTAAGGCTGTTTCAGTTCTGTTTTTTATCTATTTGGGGGTTTTTGTTTTTTCCTGCAAGGTGTCCTTGTTTTTTCAAGATGAGGATTCCCAGGTTATGTATTTGAGATCCACATTATTGCTAATGAATCTGAATCTGACCTAATTTATTAATCCTAATCTTGTTTACAATCTCAAGGGAGATGAGGAACAGAGGAGAGAAGAGCAGAGGAAATACGGAGTGTTCTTTGATGATGACTACGACTACTTGCAGCATCTAAAAGAAGCCTCTTGTCCCTCAGAGTTAGTCCCATCTGATGTGCCTGGTCAACCGAGCAGGAGTATAGTGAGAGGGGAAGGAGAGAGAGAGGAAGAAAGTCAACAGATTCCAGTAAGTATGGTAATTTTCTGCACTGTTGACCATTTTTGTGTTGTATCTTGCTGAGTTTAACATCCTGTAAATCCAGCTACATGTTCAAAAAGCGTTCATGTGGTTATAAGCTATTTATGAAGGATTCTGTTTTTCCAGGGCACTTTGGCATACCAGATTTCCTATTTGATCATAGGCAAAAGTATTATAATGGCAATTAATGATCCATTAGTTATTGGAAGCTGCAAAGCCCTTAAATGATTTTCATCATGACCGCGAGGGTTCTTATGTGACCCGAAAGGGACGGGATCCCATAATAGTTGTATGAAAAAAAAAATGTGAGTTGCTTACAGTACTTTTGCATTTGTTTATAATTATTCTAAAACACTCATGCTGTGGTAATGGACTGTGAGGAAATCTTAAATAAGTAGTAATAAACTAGAAACTATATCAAATATTGGTAAGAAAGTAATGAACAAAATCTGGGGAAAATACGAGTGAATGCTTCCAGTGTTGAGTACAGTGAAGTCTTGACATTCAGTAGTGTGCCAAACACTATATGTTAGTGGTTTGGAAAGCTATTAGGTAACCCTGACACACAGTGGAGTGTGCAAGAACAGTGTACAAACTGAATCAACAGTAGCTTATTTTAAGGGCCTGGGGAAGTGTGGCTATACAGAGTTTTTCAATTTTGATGAAAACTGGCGCACATGAGTTTTAAAAACAAAGTATGTTTTGACCACATTATAAAAAGTTTCATAAAATTAATTACTTCGGAAGCACTGTTTTTACGTTTTTAATGTCTTGCAAATAGAAAGGGCTGTAGAAGGGAAATCTTAAAATGGTCTTTAGGAATGCTTATGCTTTTAAGGAAATAGAAAGTTGCTTCTGGTTATTTCCTGCACAACCAATTCCTCAGTCACATGTTGCAAGCTTTCAAACAATCTCTGTATTCGGGGAGTATACATACTAAGGGCAAAAATTCTTCCTTGGCTAACTTCCATTACTTAGTCCAATAAAGAATCAAGGTGAGTGAGGTGGTAACTTTTGTAGGAACAACTTCTGTTGGTGAAAAAGACAAGCTTTTTTGCTACACAGAGTTCTTCTCAAGTCCACTAAGAAACTTAAGACATCAGTTTAAAATCCTGTTTTCTCCAGGTAAGTAAGCAGTAATTTTCAAAGATTTGTCTCTTTGTCAGAGTACTCAAAAGGTATGATCACTCTTGCATCTTTAAGACTATCTTAAATAAATAGCTATGTTTTTTGTTTATTTTTTTGTTTAAAGGCTCCTGCTATTAACTTGCCTTCCTCAGTGTTTGCCTCAGAGTTTGAAGAGGATGTGGGACTGTTAAATAAAGCTGCTCCTGTTTCAGGTACCATACAACTCTTTACCTGTTCTTCTTTTGTGAAGCTAATGGTCTTCTTGGCTACTTAGGTGAAATTATGTTTTTGTTAAACATTGAGGTGGTTCATCTTTTGATTAATATGAACCTTGCATATTTGATTATTTTGCTTCAGGTATTGCTCAATAGCAGAGAGAAGAATGTCTCCATAATTGAGGAGAACCAAAAAGTGACTCGATTTATTTTTCTCAGTAATTGAATTGGTGCTTTTGGCATTATATAGTAACTGGTTCTAATCCTTGGGTTTGTTGTATTGTGCAGGAAATCCTAGTTGGGAAGGAAGAAGAGAGGGGAAAATCCTTCAGAGGGTGGTGGTTTTTTTTTGTTTTTTTTTTTTAAGGAATTGTCAGTCTTTTAATGCCCCATTCCTTTATTGGGATATGTTAAAGTATATCTTTGTGCCCCGGTAGAGTCCCACTGATGCAAAAGTTCATCTACATGCATCCCAGTATAGAACTGGGGCTTCATTCTCAAAGTTTGTCTTCCTTGGAAGAAAAGTAAATTCCATTCAGCATCCCAGTGTTGTAGTCTTAAACTGTAGCATGATTTAAGTGTTCAGTGTGTTACAAAGATGCACAGCATGCTTGCATAATATACCTATGTGTGCCATTCTGGTATAGCATCTATCACACGTTCTCTGATTGGGTTTTAAAATCCACAGTTCCTTCTGTCCAGGAAGGGGAGTTTTAATGACAAGTGTGCAACAAACTGAAGTAGAGGATTAGTTTTGTGGCGTGTGTGTGTGTAATTTAGAAAGGGTTTTTTTATATATAGTCTGCAATGGAAATGTGTGTACTCCAAGCATAGGAGAAGCAGTCATCCAAATCAGAATAAATCATGTATAATTGATGAGATAAGTCACATATTATTATGTGTTCAGACTATTGGACCACACATCTGTCTGACTTCTAATGAGCAGAATTATAGTTTTTAACTGAAACATTGTACACTGTCCGATTCAACTCAGCGACTTTGCCCTGTGCTTCTAATGAATTCTTTAAAATTCTTTCCCACCTTCCCAAAAAGGGGGTTATTATCTGAGCTCAGCAAATAGCTCCACTTAGTACAAATTAGCATTTATAGTTGGGAACCTTTGTTTCAGGAAAGTGGCTTGGGGATGCGATACCAATTTTAAAGCATTCTTTTCCATTGTAGGACCCCGTTTGGATTTTGACCCTGATATTGTCGCAGCTCTTGATGATGACTTTGACTTCAATAATCCGGATAATCTTCTCGAAGATGACTTTGTTTTAAAGGCCAATGAGCCAGGGAAAGGAGACTGTAAAGGAGAGGATTGTCGGTATATGGAGCTTTGTAGAACTCTTTAATGTCATAACAAATAATGCAGTATTGTCCCTAGTTCTTTTTTTGTTTTTTGTTTTTTATCTATTTGAAACAGCACTAAATTCACAAATATATGGAATTTACTTAGTAAACAGGATTATGAGATCTAAACTGTTTCCAAACCTAGTGCAATCTCATTGTTACCCATGATACCTCACTTCATCTAGCATTAGCTACTGGTACCACTTCTTTCATAAGCACCTGCATAGTTTTACTTGTATTAATATTCCATATTCCAGTATTCCTTTGCTTTCTCTTTCTTTTCTGTTCCCATTTCCTGATGTGTAACTAACCAGATATGCTGCATTTGGAATACCCAGGGAACGACCAAGCATGAAAACATTTCTGGCTATCCACCCTAACCAAATATTTATTGGTACGCCCTGAGTTTAACTTTGGCAGCACGTTTACTACTAAACATTTCGACTGCTTTATATCTGCATAAGAAGAATCATTTTTAAATTTGATTTGGCAAAGTTTATGAGGTGATAACCTGTCACAGTCTACCCAGTGTTGTTTTATACCCATTTCTTAAGTGGCTGATCTACATCTATATTATACTCAGGGGCTCTGATACTGAGGATGAAGATGAGTGGGAGGATATGGACGATGATGATGGAAAGGACAACAATGGTAGTGATGAAGATTATGATTCAGAGGGTCCTTTATCAGATGTTGAGGGAGTTAGTGAAGAGATGAAAGAGTTTCTTTTCATGCAAGAGGAGACCAAGAGCCGTTTCACAGCATACTCCATGACTTCGTCCGTAATGAGAAGGAATGAACAGTTGACCCTGCTAGATGAGAGATTTGAGAAGGTGAGGCAGCTCACTGATAAAAATGCTAAGAAGCTCGAAGTTTGAGAGAGAGGATATTTTAAACCTATTTCTCTGTGCTTTTTGCCTCATCCTGCTCTCCCACACCCTAAATCCTGTAAGCCAGTGGTTTTCAAACTTTTTAGGCTGCATACCCCTTTCCAGATAAGGTAGTCTACTGTACATCCCCATCTGAGATAGGTGGAGGTGATGGGGGGCTGGGGTGGGGCGGTCCATGCAGGGTCACATGACCCCCACCAGATTTCTGCTTTCCATTTAGCAACAGCTAGAGGTTTTCATACGGGGGGAGGGGGACATCCAGGGGGATGCAGAGGAATATTTGGTGGGCAAGTGGCTAAGTCAGGTGTCTTGGGCCATCCCTGTATGGCGGGGCTCGGAGAGGGAGCACCAGCTCTGCTCTCTGACCCACCTCAGTGGGCCACCCAGCCTGTCGGGGTGTGGGGAAACTACCAAAAATTTTAACTCAAGGCAGGGGTTACAAAATGTTTGAAAACAGCCCCCCAGTCCAATATTCCTACAAGGCACCCACTACAGTTTGAAAACTTCAGACTCTTGGTCACATACAAAAAGGAAATGTACACCAGTGCAGATGCGGTTTTAATTTTAAGGAGATTAAACATTGATTGCCAATTCTTACTAAATAAAATGTGTTGTCTGTCATTATAGGATTTTTTTCTTCGCATATCCCAGTTTGAAAACCACTGCTAAGATGATCCATGCGCGTAGACCCTTACGCCTGTGCAAGCTCTCACTCATTTAATTTCACAGTGGTGGCAATGTCTGTTCTTCTCTGAAGATATTTTACATTACAAGAAATGAGTTTGAGTATAGGTTTTAAATGGTTCTCATCCAGTGCATGGTTGTATTCTCTCATTCACATTAAAAGGCCGCAGGGATGTAATCCTAACTATGGATTTCCTCTTTTCCTGCCTCCAACAATTATAATCATTTCCATTGCTATGGGGAGATGTGGAATCTCAAGCAGTAAAGGATATATCATTTGTCATATCACATATTTCCATCTGTAAAGGGGGGGTGGTATTTTAGTCCTATGAGATGAATTTGTAAGGTATGATGTTTTTTAAAGTACTTTGATCTAATTGTATGAAAAGTGTGGCGGATGCATGAAGTGTAACTTTTCTACTAGGCAGTGGCAGTCTAATTTATTTAATTATCCCAAATAATGTCCCAGAGAGAAATGAGTAATTTGACTATATAACATTGAAAGATAATTAATTTACTATTGGTATGCTTATGTCAGTCGGAGGTAAAGGAGAGCCTGGTGCAGGGCTACCCTTCACTACTGCTACTACTACTGTATTTGTTTTGTAGACTTGTTTCAAAGACTTCTATGAGGGGAGAAAGAAATGGGAGTGAATGGAAAGAAATTTGTCATTATAGTTATTGTGATGCTGAGGAGACATAGTATTGGGGCAGGACCTCATTGTGCTAGGCACTGTAAGAACACAGAACTGACAGTCTCTGCCCTGCAGAACTTTTTGTTACAAATAGTTGAAAATTTTTAATATCCAGAGAAGCTGTTGAACAACATTGCATTTGTCTCACACATGCAATCTCGACACAAATATTCATCATTCATTTAGCTTTGTGTGTTTTCCTTTTTAGTTCTTTGAACAGTTTGATGACGATGAGATTGGAGCGTTGGATAATGTGGAATTAGAAGGCTTTATTCACACCAACAGCTCTCGGTTGCAAGAAGTCCTGAATGACTACTACAAAGAGAAAGCTAAGGAGTGTGTAGAATCACTTTTAGAGCTACTTATGTGAATCAGAACTAACTCTAATTACACGTTATTCACCTTAGTGACATATCTCACTTATTAAGATAAAATCTGAGTTTTAATTCTCCTTGATAGAGACCATATTTTTGTTTGTAGGAAGTAATTAGTTTAGTGTTTTGTAAAGTATTCATATTTTTATTTAGCAGTGGATTTCAGTTTAATTGAGCGGTGATGCACCAAAGTGATATGGAGTAGGTTTTTTGGTGCTTTCAGTCTTGTTGAAAAGTAGACATAATTGTATCCCACTGAACTACTGCTAATGTTCAGAGGCCTTCTTAGCCCTTCTGACTTGCAAGGAAGTTACTCATTTGGACTGAGATTTTCCCCTACCATGCATCTTTCTGTTGTTGCTGTTGTAACTGACCCTGCAGCAGAGTATCTCCATCTGCTATTGTGTACAAAACCAACAGCAGAACCTGTTATGTACATAGTGGAATGATTTGTGTATCATGATTGTATACCTGATTGATCGTGTATACCTAGTTGAACACTTATGACCCAATCTTTTGCATTCAGATGTTGAGGGGGGACGACAGTCAGCCAGCCATTCGGTTCACTGGTGTTTCCCCTTTCCTGCATTCAGGTGCGCCAAATATTCTTGAAAGTAGAGGTAGCTTTCTTAGCAATCTACCTCTGACAGTGCAGATATTTAAATAGTCTGTGTTTTTGGAGATTTATGGAGAGAGAAGATAGGGGAAAGGAAAAGAAATTCCCATGTCACATTACTAAGTGGTTTGGTTTATTTTTGTGGGTTTTTTTTTTGTTTTTTTTTTAACATGAGACTGTTTTTCCTGTCTTTTGGGGGATGGGGGGGTTATGTAGTCACAGGTTTAAATAAAAAGGGTGGAGGGAAAGGGTCAGCCCTTCATTCTTTTTTTCTGTTAGGAAGTTATAGTGAAATTCTTATTTTTTTTTTTTTTTTCCCTTTCCCTGACTCCCATCCTCTTCTCTTATCTTCTCTAAAAGCTGTGTGAAACCCGATGCTCTTGAACCAAGAAAGGATTTAGATTCTCCCCTTAATGAGAAGGGTGAGGAAGAAGAAGAAATCATAACTTTAGTTATTGAGGAACCCAAAGACAAGTGGGACTGTGAATCCATTTTGAGTAAGTGTGTGAGACTTTTACTTTTTCCAGGGATATTAAAGCAGATGGTAGATTGTCTTGTTACTGATAGCAAGGTTTCTAGTTAAAATAGCTTCTGCATTTCTCTGTGCTTTTGACTGGCACATAACAGCATACATTCTCATAAAAGAATTTTGGCCAGGAGTGTATTAAGTGCACTAAAACATAAGTAATTGCCACAAGTCTTTCTAATTTAATGTATAACTTTTTTAAAAAAAAATTGCTATGCAAATTGGGGTGGTATTTTTCAGTGTATAACCCTCCATTATCTTCGTTTTTTCTGTTCTGCCCTAGGTACGTACTCAAACTTGTATAATCATCCAAAACTTATTGAGGAGCCAGCAAAGGTAAAATCATTAGGTTTATTTTCTATATTGTATGAAGTTTACAGAAGCCTAAGCAGCAGCATGACTTGTAGAGTCAAGACAAAGACAGTTACTTTCTTGTTGGCTGTATTTGTCTTTGAGTTGACCTGCAAATGGGGTGTGGAGGTAGGAATGTTGTGTTCTGTTTTTGCTGCTTCATGATTTATAAAACATTTAGCAGGTGGTGGTTATGGTGGTTTTTTTTGTTTGTTTGTTTTTTGTTTTTTTTTAAGGTGGGAAAGGGGGTGAGAGGAAGAATAACTTTTTTACATTGAAAATTCAAAATTTGCATAACTTGTTTTTTCTGGAGAATTAGTAAGATTATGTCACTAATATCAAGAGTACAACCTGTGCATACTTGCAGGAAATCGGTTCTTTTTGGAGGTGGATCTTTGTCCTTTTGAGGACTGAGAACTTTTACCACAGTTCTTTTGTCCTCCAAGGAGTTCCACAACGAAATTTAAAATACATCTTGATATTTCTAAAAGTTCAAAAAATCAAGCAAACCTCCTTCTTTTTGAGACCTCCTCATAAAAAAGCAAAGAGATAAACCTTAATTTTTTTCCTTATTAGTTACCTTTTAAGTAAAACTTAAATAAAAGAAGGAAGGGACAGTAATGTTAAATATAACTTTTAAGGCCGACTTCTGCCACAGATACATATGGTAGTTCTTGAGTTAGATGCACATGATTTCCAAGCAATCTGAGGGCAGAATTTGGCTTGTGTGTTCACTATTGGAAGATTTGTAGCAGTATTGATGGTTCTGTACTATTGGTGATAAGCAAGGGGGTGATCCATAAACCTTGGAAGAAAAGCACACAGAAGATGGAGAGTTAAAGACAACTACTTCACTGACACATTGTCTGTTTTTTAGTCCAAACCAATCAAAATTTCTCACAAGAGTGGAATCCCACTGGATATCTTGCCTCAGAGAGGTCTTACGGCTAAGCAGATCGAACGCATGCAAATGATTGATCAGAGTGATCTGCCAAGAGTTTTCACACAGCCACGTTTAAAAAATGAGAGCAGAGAGGATCGAAAAGCTAGAAAACAAGCCATAAAGGAAGAACGAAAGGTAAAATCTAGTCTTTCATATTTTAAGACAACCCTTCTGGAAAACTTATTGCTCTGTTCCTCATTATTCTGTTTTTTTTTTGTTGTTTTTTTTTAAACAACTTTTTCTTTAAATCAATTTATTTTGTTTCTGGGAATTATTGGGAAAAATTCACTGGCCTTCAAGGGTTGATTTTCTGTAGCTGAAACTGGAGTCTTTTGTTATATAAAAGTCTAACATGCTTCAACCTGAGAAAAGAGAATATGAAGCAGCATATCTCTAAAACTTAGATATTAATCCTGGGGTAATTCTGCACCACTGCGCAATGCAGAATTTTTCAGAAATTAATGTGCATGCAGAACTTCGATTCCCCCACAGAAATGGGCTGCAGTGCTGATAGCCGCCACCAGGGGCCACTGGATTCAGCAGAGCATAGCTTACACACAGAAGACACTGCTGTGGGGAGGGAGAGGGAGCTAAAGGATTCCAGGAAACTACAAGTCCCAGCATGCCCTGAGGGAAGGAGAAGGCAGCATGCCGGAAACTGCAAGCCTGGGACTGAACATCAGGCTGTTTCTCTCTCTGGATCCCTGGGCTTGGAGTGGGAGGGGGTGTGTGGGGAAGGGGGGACTCTATAAATGGGCTCTAGGGGGGAAGGAGGTGTAGGTATCTGGGCCAGGGATGGGGTGCCCCACAGTTGGCTCTGGGGAGGAGGGGGGTTGGGTGTATTGGGGGGAGTGGGGGCAGAGAAACGGGAAGTGGGTTGTCATAGAGGTTTCTTTAACTCTACTCCTGGGGGAGAGTTTGTGTGTGTCTGAATTGTTACAAACATACTTGGTGACAGGTATTTTGAAATAAATTACCAAAATAATTGAAATTGGCATGATTATGTAGTGTTCTTTTGACATAAAATTTGGAGAATTTTTAATTTTTTGGCACAGAATGCCCCCAGGAGTAAGATACGTGGGGCACCGTACACTACAAGTGCTACAACGGTACTGTTGCAGCACTGCAGCTATTCTGCTGTCGTGTAGATGCTTACATCCATCAACATAGTGGTGACTGCACTGAAGCATAGGTTGTCTTATTCATACCCAAGAGATACAGTTTTTTCATACTCATGAGCAATGTTGCTAAGTCAACCAAAGTGGTGTGGGGTTTTTTTTGTTTTTTTTGTTTTTTAAATATATAAACCAGACCTTATTTAGCATGTCTCTGAAAGTTAGTCAGATATCTCCTTTAGATTGTGAAGGTGTTGGGAGTGAATTATATACTCTGCAAATCTCAAAAATTGGTTTTTAATGTGTAAGTCATTCATGTTTGCAGGAACGGAGAATGGAGAAGAAAGCCAACAAATTAGCCTTCAAGTTGGAAAAAACAAGGCAAGAAAAAGAACTGCTCAATCTGAGACAGAACGTTCAAGGGCTCAAACTGTCGTAGTGGAACAGATGACTTTTTCATATTGTGGAAAGTTCTTTGCATTGGTCTTTGTGCTAGGATCTTGGGAAGACACTGACTCTTTTAACCTTGTCCCTTCATGGACAGAAGTTCATAACATGGTATTTGAATTTTTCTATAACCAGGTCCAGTAATTTGCCATCTCTTTTTAAATGTAAACAGCTGAAACAATTTTTGGTTACAAATTAAAATTTACAGTAGTATTACTGTATTTTTCTGTCATGAGCATGGTAGCTATTTATAAACTGAGTTGCACTGGGAGTGTGTTATACTTAAATTACAGAAAAATATACATTTTCTCTGCAACAGGTTTTGTACATACTGAGAAATTTTAACTATTGTGATTCAAGAGATCTCACTGCTGTTTCTTGATTAGATTTACCTATCTGATTGTCCATAAAATAATTTTCCCTCTCTTTTATAATGGTATTTAAATGCAGGTTCAGTTGGAAACCACTCTTTGACCTTAGCGCAGTTCAGTATGTCAAGAATATGCAGTGTTTCCCCCCCAAGCCCTGTCCAACTGTCTGAAGTATCTGTTGCTGTTTGAATACTATTGTGAAGAGTATTGGAAAATCGTATTTTAAGAGAGAGGTTTAGAAAACCCTTTTTAAATTTAAGGGTTGTCTAAATTCACGTGATTGTGCTTTCCATTTCATTTGGCGGGTGAAATAATTAAAGATATTTAATGCAAGATTTAGGTTGTGCCTTTAAAATCAAAGTTAGCAACATTAACGTCATTTCCTTGTGGAATTAACTTGGCTGTATTGAACAGGCTTGCATACAGTGTTTGCTATAAAATATTCAAACAGTAATAAGTCAAAACTGTACACACGCAGAAAAAACGTTATATACGGCGCTGGTGAGACCCCACCTGGAATATTGTGTGCAGTTCTGGTGTCCCATGTTTAAGAAGGATGAATTCAAACTGGAACAGGTTCAGAGACGGGCTACTAGGATGATCCGAGGAATGGAAAATCTGCCTTATGAAAGGAGACTCAAAGAGCTTGGCTTGTTTAGCCTGGCCAAAAGAAGGCTCCGGGGGGATATGCTTGCTCTATATAAATATATCAGGGGGATTAACGTTAGGGAGGGAGAGGAATTATTTAAGTTTAGTACTAATGTAGGCACAAGGACGAATGGGTACAAACTGGATATTAGGAAGTTTAGACTTGAAATTAGACGAAGGTTTCTAACCATTAGGGGAGTGAAGTTCTGGAACAGCCTTCCGAGGGAAGTAGTGGGGGCAAAAGACTTATCTGGCTTTAAGACTAAGCTTGATAAGTATATGGAGGGGATGTTATGATGGGATAGTTTAATTTGGGCAATTGATCTTGGATTATCGGCAGATAAGTCTGCTCAATGGTCTGTGAGGGGATGTTGGATGGGATGGGAACTGAGTTACTGCAGAGAATTCTTTCTTGGGTGCTGGCTGGTGAGTCTTGTCCACATGCTCAGGGTTTAGCTGATCGCCATATTTGGGGTCGGGAAGGAATTTTCCTCCAGGGCGGATTGGCAGAGGCCCTGGAGGTTTTTCGCCTTCCTCTGTAGCGTGGGGCATGGGTCGCTTGCTGGTGGATTCTCTGCAGCTTGAGGTCTTCAAATCACAATTTTGAGGATTTCAATAACTCAGTCATGGTTAGGGGTTGTTATAAATGTGTATGGGTAGGGTTTTGTGGCCTGCCTTGTGCAGGAGGTCAGACTAGATGATCATATTGGTCCCTTCTGACCTATGAGTCTGTAAAAAGAGTAGAGTATGCTACATACGTGTGACACAACAAAAATGCTGTTGCACTTCCTGACTTTCTGGGATCTTAACTCTGCAGCCTTAGCATTGCACTGTGAGGGAGCTAAACTGTATAAATGTAAACATTGGTGCTGAGTGAGGTCTAAATCATCCATGACCTAGGCAGGAACCTCTTGGAGGGCAGTGGTTCATCGTAATCAGACACCATAAACACCTTAGTTCTGACTCTCTAGCATTGAATCTGCATTGGCTTTGATACCCCTCATTCTCTTGGTGGCAGTGGACCTATACACCTCAGAAAGGTGAGCAAGAATTGTCCCTTTATGAGCAGAAAAGGGAAGTACCTCATCTTTGTAGTTCCACAGGACCACAGCATGAACATCCTTTCATGCCGTCTTGCCATGGCCAGCTCAATGTAGAAGTCTCTGTGTATGCTGCTTATGGGTGAGAGATTCTGGTAGAATCATAACCTATTTCTAGGATATCGGGTACTATTTTTGGAAGAATTCAGGAGTGGTGCTCAGGATATCAGGAGAGAGAATTTAAACTACTGTTAATTTAATCTCATCCCAGTTGGCTAAATCCTGAGCACTTTAAGACTAGTGCCTGTGAAGCTTAAATGAAATTTTTTTTTCCAGTTTTTCTTAAGTTTTTGTCAGGTTGTGTTGTTGTTTTGGAAGTTTCTTTAAGTTCTTCAGCACAAACTTTCTCTCCTTGATGGGTCTGATGCAATTGTTTAAATTCCTATTGATTCCTAGTCAGGAGTGGCGCCAGGGTTTTTGGCGCTCTAGGCAGGGGTCCTTCCGCGCCCCCAGTTGGCAGCAATTCGGCAGCGCGGGGGGGGGCCTTCCGTGCTACCAGTCTTCGGGGCACTTCAGCGGCGGGTTCCGGAGCGAGTGAAGGACCTGCCGCAGAATTGCCGCCGAAGACCCGAAGCGCAGAAGGACACCCCCCCCCCGCTGAATTGCTGCCAAGGGCAGAAGAATGCTGTCCCCCCAAATTCTGGCGCCCTAGGCGACCACCTAGGTCGCCTAAATGGAAGCGCCGGCCCTGTCCCTAGTATGAACTGACACAGCAGTACGTACATTTCCCTTTCTGTTGTCCTTATGAACACTAAATGAAAGTGAGCAGAAAGCAGTGTGAATCCTCTGTGTATAGAAACTATTCAAAGTGCTTTGGTTAACATCTATTGCTGCTTGTGAGATTGAACTATTGAAATTCAAACCTAAAACCAGTTTCCTTTTCTCTCAAATCTCTTCCCACATTCTGTGTTAATCAAATCTGTAGAAATTAGCCCACCTAATTATGATATCTGGGGGAAAACATTGTAGAAGTCCTGTATGACAAAAACATCTTTGTTCATGCTTTCATTTGACTTTTAGCTATACTAGTTTTCTTGTATATCACAGGATAGGGCAGGATGTATGTGTCATAATTGTTAATTATTTGGTTGCTAATAACTGGCAGCTTGGATTATTGCAAGTACTTGAACTGTGTAAGTAAAAGTTGACCACCTAGTACCCATGTTTCCTGAAAGTGTTTAAAGAAGGAACTTGAGTAATTTGCATGTAGAGATGAGTCAGATGCATGGAACAGGTGAGTATAAAGTGTAATCTTGTGGGTTAGAGTTCATTAGAAATATTGCCACATGCTCTAAAAGAGAACTATGATCTATCTTCTAACGTACACAAACCATAATCCTCTGCAGTTGGATATTATGTTCAGTTGCTGAAGCAGAGATGGGAAGTCACGAAAAAGGATATTCTGCTTGTAGCTAGGCTTTGCTGCCAAAACTGAGCCAGATCAAGCAAGAAAATCTTAATTTATTTTGTCCTACATACCTAAAGAGTAATCACAATTTCTTTAGCTATTCTGATATTTGATTTGCCACAGTCAGTGTCCTGATATGCCTTGCATTATGCCATGAGAATGTTGGTAATATCCTATAAGCCAGTTTGGGAATGTTTCTATGCTCTAGTTGCCTATAGGAAGGTGAAGCAGGCCTGTTCTTCCCACTGCTGCTTTATTACTGTATTATTTCCTTTCTCTCTTGGTTTATCACCTCTATAGAGCAAAAATAAATGAAAGGTAAGGATAAAAAGAGCAGGCCAGAGCAGGAAGCAAGACACAATGGGGAAGTCAAGAGTGTTTTTTTAAAAGGGAGAGAACAGTGGGTGGAATAGAGGTTAAAAAGATGTTGGTTAGAAACAATTAAATTGAGGAGAGCTAATGGAATAGAGCTAAAAGTTATAGAACTACTTTTGGTCCTCCGTTGTTAACAATGTCACTGCTAATTGTTGTAATCAAGTTACTATATATGCATCGGTATTCTTTTCCTAATGTCTGCTGCAATAAAAAAACTTGCCAAGAGTCTCATGGTGCTGAGTGGCAAACTTGCCTTTGCTTCAGTGAGATCACGTGCAGACCCTTACACCTGCAAGTCCTGTGTTTTTTGTTTTGGTTCCCCTCCTGCCATAAATGGGGGGCGGGGTGGACCTCTTTACAGGTACATTCAACCAATCTACTGGTTTTTGCCTAATGCTGTGCTCAGTGCAGAGAGATTGATATGAAATCAGATTTGTGTTGTGTTAAGACATGGTACTGTTGTTGGTTTGAAAGAAAACTTTGAGAACCATTTTCCCCTTGAAAAATGCAGTTCAATCAAAACTCAGATGCTTAGCAAACTCATGTCAATTTCACTGAAATTTTATTTTGAAAGAAAACACTGATATTCTGACAGTTTCAAAATGAAACCTTTTGATATTTCACTCTGAAACGACAGCACTTTGTTTTGAAAATTGTATTTTGTATTCAATTATTTCTTTTGTCAATCTTCTGTAGAGAATTTTGAACTTGCAGGCTTTTTTCCAAATTATAATGAAAACTAAATTAATAATCTTCAAAATGGAATTTCCATCCTCCAGAGCTCTACTTGCCACTGTCATGTTTTAGTTTCACATAACTTAACTAATTCCCAAGTTTAGATTAGTTAGATTTTGACATTGTATATGAATAGTGTGTTGGGGTTTTTTAGGGCATATTTTTCATTTTGTATAATCAAGTTTGCAATTTGCTATAAGAACATGTTTAGGCACCTAGGAATTTTTCAGGTATTCCCTGAAGTCATAGGAGAAATACTTCATTCCCCTCTCACCCCTTTGCTCTGTTCTTTGGATCCCTGACTTTCCAGTATACAGCTTTAAGCTGGCACTGACCAGCTCTTCTAAGCATCTAGTCAAGAGCACTTGAAAATGGTTTTGCTTCCATCAGAAATCTCTTCTGGAGGTACAAGGAAAGATCGTCTTATGACATGAAAGATCATAAGGACACTATTAGAAATATGAAGTGAAGTTTTATGTTTAGCTTATATGTGTATGGATGGAACTGATCAAACACTTATGGCTTCCCAAAATGCCTGCAGTTATCTTCTGTACTGGGTTTGGTACAGCATAACTTTAAAAGTAGAGAGGTGGCTTGTGTCTAAATATATGCAAACTTATAACTTACTAGTGTTGTGGTACAGACTGTTAGCTGATATGCCGTTATACATATATCCTTATTAATAAACCTACTGCTTGGCTTTAGTCTGGATCACTCCCAGCTATTTGAACAAATACTAAACTTCTGCTAGCCCCTTATTACAAAATTAACTTGCAAGTGAACATTACTTATCTGCTATGAAATAAAATTATTTAATGCATCTGCTAAATATTCTGTCACAAAAGAAAAAAGGCTGTGTCACATTTGTAATAACAATGTCTTACTGCTTTTAAAAATACAGGCAATCATCTTCAAGGTGACTGAGTCACTGCATCATTAAGGATCCTAATTTTTTTATATGGGTTACGAATGAAAAGGATTGAAGTAAAGCAAAACCTCAGTGTGGGCATCAGCTTCTCCTTTTTTTGGTTAGCTGTAATCTCTGTAGTGACATACAATACAGAAAGTATCACATCTCCACTCTTCCATTATGATGTCATAGAATTACCTGGTTCTTTGCCATGCTGAAGATCAGGTCTACTTCAATCTCAGTAAATAGCTTTGCAATACTGATTTCCTTTGTACTCTGAATCAAAGGTACCCCTACATTTTGTTTCATAGTGTATAGGACAATTTCAGCTTTTGCTTATACAAGTTACTGTTCCAGTCTCATACACGACATTCCAGATATTAAAATACTAGAGAAATCAAGTCAACACCTTTGCAAATGTTAGTTACACCATTCCTTGTTCTAGGTTTTATCTAAAGCCTCATTAGCACTTGTTAAAGATGGTTCATGGGTGACTAGATAACTGCCTAGAGAGCCTTTCAGCTCTGTGTAGAAGACTTGATTCCTGTATGGTCACTGGAGGTGGTGGTTTTTAAATTAAAAATATTAATAATTTGATTTTTGTTTCATACACATTTTTGTAGTATGAGAATTCAAAATGGAATTGCTCAAAATGAAAAGATTTTTAATTTTGTTGTTTCAGAAAATGGTTTAAGTTTTACAGGGTTTTCCCCCTTTTTCTCTCACTGGTGAACTTATTTTCCCACAAGAAAAGTCAGGGGGAGGGAAGTAAAATGGTACTTTTATCTCACTTTCAAAAAAAAAAAAACTTTCACGGTTTTCTGGTGTTGGAAGGAAGAGGTAGAAATTTTCTCACTGTTTTGAAAAAGAAAGTTTCAAATGTTAAACTTCTTGAAATTTGTTTTGAAAACTAAGTGCTATTACCTGATTACTGTTTTGGCCTATGGAAAATAAACTGTTGCAGTCAGTTTTCCCTTAAGAGCTATCAGTGCCACCACCAGCGAAATTGGCATGCTTGTGTGCAAAGTCCATAGAAAGGCCAAGGATTTGAATTGCCATGGAAGATTAACTGCCTGGAGGTGGCCACTCCACATCAGGGTACTTGTGCTGTATTTGCCCCTACATTTCAGGCTCTAGGGTTGCTAACCTCTCACAATGAGTACATTTAACATTTTTATTAAAGATAATATTAAAATAATTATGTAATACATAGGTCGAGAAGAGGGTCTGTACATCTGGGTATAGTGCTTAGATTATCCACAACTACAAAGTTGTTTTTAAGTCACATGATACATAGAGCACATAATCAGCAATAACCCTAATTTAAGTGAATAAATTTAAGAATACAATTTAGATATTAGCATCCACGTATCTGGGTACATCACTCATGAGAAGTTGTACAGAGATTTGGTACTAATGCACAAAGCAAACTATACAGGAGGTGTATCCACATGTCTGCACATGTTAGGAGTACAAAATAAAACTGATTGCCATCAACCGCTCCCTTTGCTTTCACAGCCCCATGCTGCATTTCTATAGCTTGGGTAGGGAAAGTCAAAGAACACTGGAAAAGTGGAGTCAATTTGTCTGGGCAAGAGCCCTGCCCCCTGGTGACTAGTGTGGAGGGTGGCTGTATGCCAAAGCGCACTGGCAAAATCTCAATTTGTGTGGATCTTAGACAACTTAATAAAAGAATGTGTACAGAAAGACACATGGTTCCTGCATTTAACCCAACACGAGTCTTAAAGTTAGATGCTATCCAAGCCTTCTAGCAAATCCCCCTTGCTAAAGAATCTCTTAACTATACTCCTCCCCATTTGGAAGGTACCATTTGAATCGTTTTCTATTTGGCATATCTTCAGCACCAAAGCATTTCCAAAAAAGACTGTCTTGGCTTGTGTGAGGTTTGTATGGTGGTCTCTGCAATGCAGATGTGTTTGGTATATGGTAGAGAGAAAAATGAACACCGTGAGTGATTACATGCAGTTTTGAGACATTTTCAACAAGCTCAGTCTGAGAAATGTGAATTTGGAAAGAAGTAGATAAAATTTATAGGACTCATACTTGGCAAGCAGGGAATTCAGCTGGATTCCAACAAACTGAAAGCATTGCTCACCTTACCTGACTCCAATGATGTTTCTGCTATAAGATGTCGTCAAAGGCTTTAATGACCTCATTCTGGCTGCAATTCTAGCATCTGCCAGCTAACATCAGAAAATTAGAGATGAACAACTAAAGGATGAGACTTGCCAGAAACTGACTCAACTCTGCTAAAGAAGGTGAGGTCAAAGGAGTCACCTTCCAGCAGACCCATACTGGTAGGACTAAAATGACCTTCAGACAGCAGATTGTGTTTCTGAAAGGACAATGCATTTTCTTATCCCTGTGGTACTTCAGAAAGAGATGCTTGCCAAAATCCATTAACTCCAAAGTATAAACAAGCACAACAAGCCATATGGTGGCCTGGTCTGAGTAGGCAAATTCAGACTTTAGTAGAGGGCTGCAAGATATGTAAAACAGGGGTGTGGGAGGGGGAAATCACCAGAACCATTACTCTCTGCAGAGCTACCTGACAGACCTTGGCAGTGGTTAGTCACAGATTTGCCTTTTTGGAAAGGGCTCACATACATTATTGTAGTTTGATTACTTTTCCAGATATATTGACAGACTTCATCAGCACAGGTCATCCAGAAACCAAAGTCAGTAGTTTCAAGATATGGAGCTCAAGAAGTCCTCATAGCTAATAATGAGCCTCAGTTTACCTCTGAAACCTTCCTAGCATTTGCACAAGACTTTAATTTTGAACATTGTACTAGTAGTCCACATTACCCTAGAGTAATGGGGAGGTGCAGAGAGCAGAGTGGACTTTAAAAAGACTTCTGCAAAAATCACTGGACCTACATAAAGCATTCCTTGGCATATCGGTCAACACTGTCTGAACTATCTCCAGCAGAACTTCTGATGGGAAGATGATTTAGGATGCCTTTACCTAGTTCAGCTTAAACCTAAGTGGTCCAACCTCAAGAAATTTAAAAAACAGTGTACCAAAATAAAAATTCAGCAACAACGAAATTTGAATGTTCAGCACAGAACAAAAGCACTACCTGAACTGACAGCAGGGAACAAAGTTTGGCTTAAAAGCTCCCAGAACTTGGCAGAAATTCCCACATCCTACCTAGCGGGAACTCCGCCAGTATTTCTGTAGAGGGATCGGGTTCATCTGCAGTGTTTCCTGATAATAGAGGATCTGGAACCTGCAGGTACTTTGGGAAGTGATCCTCCTCCACAGGGAACTCCCTGCACAAACTCAATATGGAAATAAGAACATGGCCTGGAAGACTGATCAGATCCCTTCAAAGATTTGAACTTTAGAATACTGCTCAGGACTATTTAATTCCTTTTAAACTATTTGCACTACTCTAAATGCAATTGATAAGGGGCTAAAGTTCATTTTGAACTGGTGGGGTGTGGGTGGGTGGGGGGATGTATATGTTGTCTTAGTCTTTAATTATAAAGAAAGGGAGATGTGGTGGGTTTATAGCATTTATAGTCCTCTAGAGAGGACCAGGATGTGTTGCAGCTGGGTGTTTAATAAAGGTAGGAATTTCCTGGCTGAAGAATTTTCCAGTTGGTGCTTAAACATGGCTCTTGTGTTTGTCCTCACACTACACCATCTCCACAGAGTCAGAACATGACCAGTCCATCATTCCTTTCTCAGGCACAGATCAAGTACAGGAAAAGCAATAGGTCAGAGACAGCAGAGAGTTAAAACAGAGCTTGCAGCTGGGCAGGAGGGAGGGGAACTCAAGAGCCTCTCCTTCCATTGGGCAGTGGGGAAGGAGCAGGACTGGAGAGGAAGCCAACGGCTCAGAGGGTGAGATGTCAGAGGAACTGACAGGCTAACGCTATTGATCTTCGATAGCAGAAAGTAGGATGTTAGAACAAGTATATAGGAGAAGATCAGGTGGCTTAGAGCTGAAGTCAGAATTTTATCCATTTAGGCATTTTTCATCCTAGTATCTAAATGTGCCACTTGGTAAGTCTTCAGTTGAATGGTAACCCCTAACATTCCTTACATTAAACTGTAAAGTAACTGTCATATGGAAATGGTGAAGCTGGCCTCTCCAGCTGGTAACACAAACAGAGGAAACGGAGGCCTGTAGGGTATGGAATTTATCCCACCACTGAGATGAAGAGATCCCAAAAGGGGGAAAGAAAAAACCCACAGGTGTCTTTCTGTTGTGAGAAAGTGGCCTTTATAGAACCAGTTCCAGAAATCATAGGGCCTGCTCTTACCATTGATTGAGGGGAGGGGGATAAGAAATCCTCTGAAACTAATAGTTGATATGTTGAATTTTATACAGCTGCCGGAAGTCAAGATTTGCTAGCTTGTGAAACATGTGGAAGACATTTTGCGCAAGATGTTCTGGTAAAACAAAGGCGCTTTTCCCTCTACTTTAAGTTTTATGCATCTATGGGGGAATTGTGAGGGTTGGAGGGTGAGGGGCAGTAAATGCCAGTAGGTTAAACACAGATGTTGAAAGGAATTTTCACTCTGACTGTGAAAAAAGACTAACTGACCTGATCAGTATTCAGAGTACTGACCTGCCTTGTGGTGTAAATAGGTTATTTGTGCTTTCTCTCAACTAGCAATATTCCAGAGTGTGGCAGAAATAATTATAATGTCTTAGACAGAAGCAGCATTAGGAAAACATAAGGTCTTTGCCATAAGATTTTGTTTTTTCTTTGCATCCCAGTTAAGGCATGAGCCAATATGCAGGAAGGTCTTCAACAAAAAGCGCAAAACTTTCAATTCTTTGAAACAGAGACTGCAGGGAACTGAAATTCCCTCAGTGAAGAAACAGCCACCACCAAAGGTATTGTTGAAATTGTAGCAGGCATGTTGACTTCATTCTAATATTTTTGGTCAATGAATGTCGTCATTCACTCCAGCAATGAATGGGTGTCCTGAATGAGCATAGGGTTCTTCACTGTGTGTGGCATTCTCTCTTGGGGACACAGGCTGTCTCCTTGACTGGATCTGGCTTTGTTCTTGCCTTCCCCTGTCCCCAGCCCTAGCCTTTGTTCTTTATCAAGTGCTAGTAAGTGGCTTGTTGCCACCTGAGGCTTCCTCTGGTGCAAGAGCCATGCTGGTGTACAGTGAAACCATTAGGAACACATGGAGGCCTCAGTTCTTATAGGCGTCTTCCTTAAAAAGAAAATATATGAATAACGTACAACAGGGGTCAGCAACCTTTCAGAAGTGGTGTGCCGAGTCTTCATTTATTCACTCTAATTTAAGTTTTTGCGTGCCAGTAATACATTTTAAACCTTTTTAGAAGGTCTGTTTCTATAAGTCTGTAATATATAACTAAACTATTGTTGTATGTAAAGTAAATAAGGTTTCAGAATGTTTACAAAGCTTCATTTAAAATTAAATTAAAATGCAGAGCCACCCAGGCTGGTGGCCAGGACCTGGACAGTGTGAGTGTCACTGAAAATCAGCTCACGTGCCATCTTCGGCACCCGTGCCACAGGTTGTCTACCCCGACATATGAGCTTCTGGCAGCTTCCTCGCTAGTTAGGTCCGTGAGAGGAAGTGATGGTAGGACACTGATCTAATGCAGGAATGCTCAAGGTTCAGCTCAAGAGCCATCTATGGCCTATAAAGTCCCAAGGACAAAGCTGCAGCCCTTCATTGCTATTAAATTCAAGCAGTAAGCAAGTTTTATTCCTTTATTTAAGGAAGATCATTATCTACATTGCTGTGGTAGCCACAGGGTCTAAACAGGACTGAGGCACACACACAGCATTTATCTCACAGATGCCAGTACTATGGTTGTGTGCTCTTTATCATAGAATCATAGAATATCAGGGTTGGAAGAGATCTCAGGAGGTCATCTAGTCCAACCCCCTGTTCAAAGCAGGACCAATGCCAACTAAATCATCCTAGCCAGGGCTGATGATTTAGTAACAACAGCAGGCTATGCAGAATCCAATTTCAGACTTTGACTGACTGAGGAAAGAGGCAAAAAATATAAGAGGAGATCAAAAGGGAGGGGGGAGAAGTGATTGTCATGCTAACTTTCATATTTCATCCAGTATAAATATAGTCCTCTGTGACCTAAATGTCTTGATACAAGTGGCTATTCTTTTATTGGTCCATTGAAGCACAGGTTAACTTGTGACGATGAGGAAATAGGTCAAATCCACTTTCCTGAGTCTTACTAAGATTTTGTTCTGTTTTCAATATTTCTTCTTCCTCTTGAAATTCTATTTATAAAAGAACCTTCAGTCAAAGTCTTTATATATCCCCATAGAGGGGATATATACAGTTTTTGTTGCAATACATTTCCTTTACAGAAACAACCAGAAAAGAAATCTAACTGGAGACAGCTGCATGAGGATTTTATTAATGCTATTCAGTCAGCCAAACAAGTCGCAAAAGCCATGAAAGAAGGCCGACCCCTTCCTCCTCTTCCACCTCCAAGCATCAATCCAGGTTTGTGATTTAGTTTCACTTACTGCTTCTCTTGTGCTTGCTTATCTTTGGTAAAACAGTGAGCTCCTGTTGTTCACAGATGGGCTTCTGCTTTACTCCATTCTGCACAATCCAAGGTGAACATTAATTCCCTGATTCCTGATTGATTGTTTTTTTAAAATGTAGTGGTGGAGCAGAGCATGAATTAAGGGCAGCCTTGGGAGCAGCTAAAGAGGGTTTCTGCATTCAGTGAGTAGTAGCATCAGGGAGAAGTAGAGCAACATAGATGAATTGCAGAGGAAGAAAAATAATTGAACCTTTCAACCTTAATGGTAGCAACTCATCAGTCTAGTAGCAGTGCTCTGGTGTGGGAGCTGGGATGCTTGGGTTCTAGTCCTGACTGGCATTGACTAACAAAGAGTGAAGTTCACCCCTTACCGCTTGGAAGAAACTGTAAGTCAGGCATAGGCCTCATACTGGCCCTCTGCACTGGGATGAATGTCACCTTTTGGATTTTCAGAGGTCAGTGAGGGAGGTGTGGGTGCTCAGCACCTTTGAAAGTTGATCCTCTTGCTTCTCATAGACTTTAAGGCCAAAAAGGACCATCGTGATAATCTAGTCTGACCTCCTGCACATCACAGGCCACAGAACTTCACCCACTCCTGCAACAGGCCCATAACCCCTGTCTGAGTCACTGAAGTCCTCAAATCATTAAAGACTTAAAGTTACAGAGAATCTACCATTTACTCTAGCTCAAACCAGTAAGTGACACATGCTGCAGAGGAAGGCAAAAAGCCACCATGGTCTTTTTCAATTTATTCTTCTTGTAAAGTAGGTTCTCCATTCCTCTGATCATCCTAATAGCCTTTTTGTGCATTTGTTCCCGTCTGAATTCATCTTTCATAAGCATAAGAGACCAGAATTGTGCACGCTATTCCAGATGAGGTCTTACCAGTGCCTTGTACAATGGTAACACTTCCCTGTCTCTACTGAAAATATCTTGCCTAATGCATCCTAGGATTGTATTCGTTTTTTTTTCATGGCCATGTCATATTGGCATCGCTTAGTCATCTGTGTTAGACCAAAACACCCAGGTCTTTCTCTTCCTCTGTTGCTTCCAACTGGTAAATCCTTAGCTTGTAGCAAAACTCTTGTTAGTCCCTAACTACATGACCTTACACTTTAAACTATTAAATTTCATCCCATTTCTACTACTCCAGTTTTCAAGGTCATCCAGATCTTCTTGTGTGACATTCCCATCCTCCTCTGTATTGGCAATATCTCCCAACCTGTGTCAACCATACATTTTATTAGCACATTCCCATATTTTGTTTCAAGGTCATTAATGGTCAAAAGACTGATCCTTGAGGAACTCCACTGGTAACGTCCCTTCAGCCTGATAGGTGAGCTATCAGTATGAGTCATTGTAGTCTCCCCTTTAACTAGTTCCTTACCCACCTTTCAATTCTATGTTCATTCCCATCTTCTCCAATTTAATAATTTCCCATGTGGAACTATATCAAATCCTTTCCTGAAATCCAGATAGATTAGATCCACTGCATTTCCTTTGTCTAGAAAATTGAAGATCTTCTCAAAGAAAGAGAACTAGTTGGTCTACCTTTTTTGTACAACCATGTTGTATTTTGTTGCCTTTACTGTTTACCTCTGTCTTTTATTACTCTGTCTTTCAGAATTTGTTCTAAGACTTGGCATACAACTGAGATCAAACTAATGGTCTTTTAACTTAAATATATGGATTATATTTGCACTTCTCCAGTCATAAGGTATAACCCCCGAGTTTATGGATTCATTAAAAATCCTTGCTATTGGGCTTGCAATTTCATGTGCCAATTCATTTAATGTTCTTGGATGGAGATTAGCTGGGCCCCCCAATTTGTTCTCATTAAGCTGTTTGTTTTGCTTTCACCTTGGATCTGGTAATTTCTAGTTTAATATCCTTGTTCCAAATAGCCACCCTGTCATTGTCCCCAAGCTCCTCATTCTGGTTATTTTAATACTGAGGCAAAGTATTTGTTTAGATGTTGGGCCCTACCTAGAATTTTCTTTAATCTCCACCCCATCCTCCGTGCTTAGCAGTCCCACTTTATTTTTTCTTTTTAGTTATATGGTTAAAGAACCTTTTTTACTATTGGTTTTAATGTCCTTTGTAAGGTTTTTCACAGTTCTCACTTTATCCTCACATTTTTTGACCTCTAAGAGGTAGCTTTCCGTGCTGATCCCTCACTTTTTCCATTCTTTGTAGGCTTTTGAGATGCTTGTTGAGCCAGTTTGGTCTTGCGACCCTTCTGTATGAGATTTCCCCTCTCTTCTTGTCCCCCTCCTCCCCACCTTGGAAGGCAGGCTTCAGATAGTTTATGCAACTTTGACTTAAAATGATTCTAAGGCTCCTGTATATTCAGATCCCCAAGTTCTTCAGTCCAGACAACTTCCCTAAAAAATTCAGGGAATTAGTTAAAGTTTTCCTTTTTTAAATCAATGACCCTAGTTGCAGACATACTTTCGTTTATTCTTCCATTTAGTTTAAACTGAATTAACTCATGTACCTCTGTACCAGATGACTGGAGGATAGCAAATGTAATGCTGATTTTTACAAAAGGCTCCACAGGCAATCCTGATGCTTACAGGCTGGCAAGCCTAACTTCAGTACCAGGCAAATTGGTTAAAACTATAGTACAGAGGTGGGCAAACTACGGCCTGCGGGTCACATCCAGGCCGCGGGACTGTCCTGCCCAGCCTCTGAGCTCCCGGACAGGGAGGCAGGCCCCTGGCCTCTCCTCCGCTGTCCCTCCTCCCCTGTAGCCTCACCTTGCTGCGCCACCAGTGGTATAGCCTGCCGCTCCTGCCCGGCAGCATGGGCGGCGTGACCGGCTGCGTCAGGGCTGCGAGCTTCTGCTACTTTGAGCAGCATAGTAAGGGAGTTGGGGGTTGGATAAAGGGCAGGGGATCCCCAGGGGCAGTTGGATGGGGTGGAGGTTCTTGGGGGCAATCAGGGGACAGGGAGCGGGAGGGTGGATAGGTTGAGGATTCTGAGGGGGGCAGTTGGGGCAGGAAGTGGGAGGGGCGGATAGGGGGTGGGGGCCAGGCTGTTTGGGCAGGCACAGCCTTCCCTACCTGGCCTTCCATACAGTTTTGCAATGCATCGGGCCAAAAAGTTTGTCCACCCCTGCTATAGTATATATTACAGTAATCCTTTTGGTTAATCACATAGACATCTAACAGAAAAATGGCAGATTTTTCTAGAGTTTTATTCGATTTTTTTTTTTAAGCCAAGCATAATAAATGTGGAGGATTATATGTGAAGAAATGCTACTCTCTGATCCAGGCTACACAGCCTCAACATAGCGCTCTCTTGCCCACTCTGCATTCATTCCACATGTGGAACTCCAGTTGTGCTCAGTGAATGCAGAATAGAGATTTGTAGTGCAATATCAGAGGGGAGAGAAACTCGCATTGATTTCAGTGGGCTTTGGACCAAACCCCGTATGTCAACAACAAGAATCTCAACACTTTGCAATTGATCATGGCACCCACCTTCATCTCTGCAACAAACAGATCAAATGAACATAGTTGCCAAGGTGTGTGGAATTTTGCCAAAGGCAGTTCTTAGCATTGATGGGGAAACTGAGGCACAGTGAGGGGAAGCGACTTGCCCAAGGTCACCCAGCGGGGCAGGAAAAGCTGGGAATTGATCCCAGGTCTCCTAAGTTCTAGTCTCCCAGAGAGTAGTCAATTTTCTCTCAATATCTTATAAGCTGTTGATTCAATCATACCTGTTCCTTTGTTGTAATCAGACTATATTCAGTGTCCCTACTGCTTGAGAAGGTTTAACGAAGCTGCAGCAGAGAGGCATATCAGTTTTTGCAAAGAACAAGCTACACGACATGTCTTTGCACCAGGCCAGAAAGCAGCCAAACAGGCCCCGGTAAGTAATACATTTGCCTTGTGTTTTCTTGCAGACAGACTCACGAGACAGAATGGGTTGTGATGTATGGAGGGAAGCACCACATTCATATGTAGCTTTAAACCACAGTGAAGTTAATGATATTTTTGTTTTTTTTAATTAAATGCCATGTGAGTTGCTGCAAAAAAGAATCCCTCTGTCTGCAGGAAGTTGCAGAAAAGTGTGGTAGCAAACACTGAGGAGAAAATAGCTTCTTCAGACTCTTCTCTAATTGGATTCCAGGAAAGCAACTGTAGAGTAATGGAAACTAATACAGCTTCCATGCTGGATACAGAGTACTACTGTACTGTCCTAAGGAATATATCAAAGGCCAAATTTCTTCGGTAGCCTCCGAAGTGAAGTTAATCCTCTGTGTCTTGACCTGTGCTGCTGTATTTATTCAATGTTTATACAACTTCTACTGAAAGATTTTTAAAAAAAAAAGATTTTATTAAAACATAAATTGTTCATTAATAAAAAAAGAGTGACAGAGTTTGTAACTAGTAATCAACAAAGTAAAAATCTTGTTGTTATGCCCACCAGTTCATTTTCTTTTAAGTATTTCAATTTTAGAGGAGGATCAGCTTTCTGATGAAAGGAAAGGTAAATTCTGCAATGGAGGGGAAAAAATCGAGGATAAAATTCTTTATCTACCACCAAAAGTCTTAAAATACTCCATAGTTAAGATGGTGAGTGTCTAATCAAGGGAGTTTCTGGAGAACCGGATGTTTCAAAGGGGTGATGCCATTGAGAGGGAGATGCCTGCATGTGTCACTAAAAGGCTGCTTCTCTGAGTGTCTTGATTGTTTTAAGCTGAATGGGAAAACAATGCTTTGGGGAAGAGGCAAGGTACTGGTGGCCTTGCCCTCTGCCTGGCCTGCTGCTGCTGTCTCCGAGGGGATTAAGAACATGGGCTGCTCTCAACACCTCCACGCAATCTCTGCTGGAGTTGAGTCCTGGTCAGTTTTGTCATGAAACTATGCAAACTGCTTGTGTTCTCCTCACCAGGGCAAGCAACAAATGACTCAAAGGAGAGAACCAACCGTAACAAGTGCTGTGGAATCACTGCTTCAGAACAGAGCCCAAGAAGCTGCCATTGCAGGTAAAGGGTTGCAATCGATTGGGTGAGTGAACATTCAGAAATACTTGCACAAGGTCATTACTACTCTGCAACTGGGCATCAGTTACTGCTACCGCTCAGATGTCACAGAGTAGCATCACCCTGTTTGCACTACCACTTTTAGTCAGTTCTGTACCCAGTTAGTGACCTGGCTGGCTCTAACAGCAGTTTGTATCCTCCAACAACATGGTTAACATTATTTTAGAAACTGGTAGCTAACAGCGTTTCCTCCTGCCAGCAGCATAGACTAGTTACAGGAAGATAGCCATCTATGGTAACCAGTCATCACTCCATCTGTCTGTGCAGTCTGGGCCCAATCCTGCAAGGTGCTGAGGAACTCATGAAGCATAAGCACCTTCAGCTCTCCCTGAATTCAATGGGCCTTGAGGGTGTTCAGCAACTTGTAGGATCAGACCCTTCCTGTGAAAGCACATGCCAGAATGCATTGGCCCCTGTGTTGTTTGGTATCACTCTGTGTAGAAATTGTTCAGGCACTGTAATACTGCTGAAGCACTATGGAGTAGCTTCTGAGACTTTTCATAGAATGCACTACAACAGTCAGTTAGCAGCATGGTTGGTGTGGCTGCACAAATGTAGTTTGTGTTGTTTTTGTGGTTTTTTTTTTAAAAGCAACACTTCTGCTGTGTGGACAAAATGTAACAATGTTTGTAATTGGATCACGTGAGTGAGTCACAGACTGGCAAAGAAAATATGGCTGTATTTGTAGACTAGGATGGGGAGGTGTTGGTATACGTGTAGAACTTGGTAAATGAACAATAAATTTAGATTTCAGCTTAATTCTGTCATGAGCAGGAGCAGTTATCTCCCTCTTCCTCTCCTCTCCCCACCCCCACCCCCACCCCCCCACTGGAAAGGACAAACACACAGAACTAATATACTTAGCACTTTACATCTTCAGAGTGCTGCACAAAATCTAATGGAATCCTTACAATAATCCTGGGAGGTGCAGGGTGAGAAAACAGAGGCAGGGCAGTTAAGTGTCTTGACCCATGGCCAGTGACTGAGTCAGTGGCAGAAGCAGAATTAGAACTCAGGAGGTCCTGACTAGAGCTGATCACAAAATGGGATTTCCATGCTGTTGGAAACTAGTATTTCTACATTCCTTTTCATTCCAAATCAGGACAAAGTTAAAATGGCAAAATGTTTCACAGAATGAAAAACTTCTACTCAGAAATGCCCAAATGCTTTGTTTTGAGTTGACATTAATCTCTGCGTTTGGCTGAGCTACTGCAGTGTCTCATAGTAGTTGTGGTTCTGAGTCCCCTCTACAACCTGGGCAGATTACATCTTCCTTAATGTACCACAGTGTCTCCTTATTATTGAGATACTGCAGTGCTTCATGGGACTTCTGTGGCTGAACCAGTGTGGTTCTTTATGGGACCCAGAAGTACACCTTCCATAAGGCACTGCAGTAATTAAGGCAGATGCAGAGATTGTCAACCCAAAGTAAAAACATCATTTCATTTTTCTCTACGGAAAATGCCGACAAAATCATTTCCCAAAGAAAAACTTCACTTTTGACACAACCCCATTTTCCAATTGCAACATTTCAACTGAAAATCTTCAACCAGCCCTAGTCCTGAACTCACTTCCCTAGAACATTCTTTAGAAAAGAAATGTAGAAAGGAAGGAGAGGTTTTAAAGCTTCCAAGTAGGAAGCATTGGAGTTTTTAAAAATTACTTGTCTGTATCCCTTTGTACCTTGGGTTTTGTTTTTTCCTAAGTCTTCGGGTTTTCAAAAATGACTAGAAATGCATTAAAAGTGAGCTAGGCATTTTTAAAATGTAAACATTCCCCTGCATGCCTTGGAACCCCAATACTTGCAGCATGATGCAAATAAATGCATGATCCCAGAAAGTGAAACTAAAGAGAGATTTTTTCAGTAATAGTCCTTGAGGAAGAGAAATAGTTTTTAGCATTTGAGCTCTATTATTTGAGAAGTAAGGTTAATGGCAGTGAAGGATTTTGCTAAATGAAGAATTCAGTAATGCTGCAACATCTTCCTTTTGCTCTCAAAGAACCAGATTGTGACTAGAAGCAAGAGAAGGAGAAGAGTAATGAGAAGGGTATTGCACCAGTATTATTCCTCTGTCTACTGTAATAGTAATTTTGTAGATGGCAGCAATTTGAAATCTGTTGGATCAAGCTTGATGTAGGTTTAATATTAATATGAAATAAAAATACAGCTTAGTATACTGAATCTTTCTATCTGTTAAAGTGGACCTTGTTGAAGGAATGGGACAGAATGAGATTAATTTCCCTTGCCACTTGGTGTCACTATAATTCCAATATATATACTGTCCTTTATTTTCATTTCTTACATATATTGCAATTGCACATTATTGGGCTGGAAACTCTGGAACCTTTTCCTTGTAATTCGGTCTGAGTTCTTTTATAATGAGTGTTTAAAGATAAGTATTTACCCAAATTATAAGAAGGGGGCCCCATTATCCTTCTGCCCTTTGAGATCCCTGAATGAAAGGTGCTATGAAATGCCAAGTATTATTGATAGGACACTGCTGTTAGCAGGCGTGTAATCTCTATGACAAGGTTTCTTTTGACCCACATGGGGCACCCACATTTTTAATCTTACTGCAGTCAGTAGACATTATGACTTGTTTGTTCTTCTCATACACCGATTTCTTTTAATTTGATTTTGACATCCTTTCATCTGAAGCATATAAGTACATGGGACAACAAATTAGTAATGATAACATGGAGGCTATGACAGTCTTCCCATGCAGAACAAGAAAACCCTTAAACACACCAAACGCATTGAATATGACATTCAGTATTTTTTAAGAGCAGGGAGGTAAGTTAGAAACCCGGTGCTCTCTTCTCCCACTGTTGGACTTGGTACGCTTCTTTCAGGATCCGTCTCCCCCCGCCCCCCCCCTTATCAGACTGTTTTAAAAATAAGTTACATTAAAGATTATTGGAGGTATAACCCAGGCAGTTATATATATGTGTGTATTTTGCAATAATTCATTTAATGTAAAAATTATTGAGATATAGTACTGTGCTTTTAAAGGACCTGCTGTGCAGTCCTCTGCTGGAATGCCAGAGAGAACCAAAAAAACGTCTGGTGTACCCTTTGGAAAAAATACTTCAGGAGATTCTCGGTAAGAAATATCTTTGTACTGAGGCTCTGAAGGATTAGATTTTTATCAGTAAATGTTGGTAAACATCAGTTTCACTGTACACACATACAAAGTGACATATCAAATACAAAATTTACAGATAGACAAAAACAATGCTTGAGAAGTTATTACGAGTTTGCCTCAAGGATATTTACTTGGTATGTTTTGATTTGTGATGTTGACAATTTGTTTTAACAGTTATAAAGCTTTAACTTCTTAATCTTAACATCTATTGTCATTAAATAATTCTGACCCTAACTTCCCACAAACATGAAAATTTAAATTCATTAAAAATTGAAAAAAATTGATATTGTCCATCAAAATTATTTTTAAAAAACTCATTCTGCCAAGCCAATGTATATTTTACAATAAGGTTAATCAAATGATCAGCTCTGCGAGGCTTATTTAAATGTAAACAGCATATACAGTATGCAGAAATATGTCACAACTAGGGCCACTGGAAGTTAATGTAGCAGAATTTCTACCCATTCTGTGCCGGGAGGGTCTCCTTATGGGTTTTTCTGGTATTCTCTTCTATAGAACTTGAGTTTTCTCAAGTGTTGGGTGGAACTCTTTTGGCAGGTAAGGGAATAGTTTCAATGTAAACTGATAGTGCTTTCTGCCTGAGTCTGCAGACACAGTGGGTATATCTACATAGCAACTAGACATCTGCAGCTGGCCCATGCCAGCCAACTCAGACTTGGGCTCGGGTTGCACATCTGTTTCATTGCTGTGTAGACTTTCAGGCACGAGCTGGAGTCTGGGATCTAGGACCCTCCCACCTTGCAGGGTCTCAGAGCACGGGCTCCAGCCCATGCCTGGAAGTCTACAATGCAATGAAACAGCTGCGCAGCCTGAGCTCTGTGAGCCCAAGTTGGCTGGCATGGGCCAGCCACAGGTTTTTCTTTGCTGTATGGACATACCCCAAGAAACATTAGCTTTAAGAACTATGAACTTCCCTGTTGCTCTCAGTGGAATAATCACTCTGAAGTATACTAATAAAAACATCCAGCTATGATACTTACCAAGCATAGGAAGACTATATGAAAGTACGTTCCATACAGATTTCAAGTTTTACGTTTTATCAAAAATTGAATATTATGTCTATAATATATTTTTTGCCCTTAGAATGGGGCCTGTGAGGTTGAGGGCAGAGAAAATGTCTGATGGGGAAGTGGAAAGTCTCCAAGGCAGGGGAGAGTTCATGTGAAAATCTCAAGTAGGCACTGAAAGCTCTGAACTTGGAGGGACAAGAAATTTAAAACAAGACTGGGCAACAGTTTTATTTCAAATTATTCAATACAAACAAACATAATTTGGTATGAATTTTCTTTTAAAAATCCAGTGGATTTTTCTGCAAAATCCAAGGCAAAAATTCCAGTGAATAGGGAAAATTTGCTGCCAATTTCCACTGGCCCTAGGCATGAGAAGATTTAATATTAGGGAAAATACCACTCTGAGAAGTATTCCATAATCCACAAGCAAGAAAGGAATCAGTTATAAAGTAGAAAAATTCTGAAAAATCAATTTTTTTCATTGAAATTTAAATTATTGAAAAATGTAATCACTTGATAAACTGATAATAACAGCGCAGTTTCTGTGAAAATGTCCAAAAAACACATGCAAAGAATTTTCAAGTTTGAAAGCATCCAGTCAACTCTAGCATAAGTAAAGGGTGGGGCAATCTAAAAAGAAATGCCCTAGCTTTCACCCACCTGGCCAAGGCCCATTCAGTTTATTCTTTTATTACATATAAAGGTATGTCAGGTTCATGGGCAGTGTGTTTTTAATATTTTTTTAATTTAAAAACAGAAGAATGGGTCTGATTTTTGGGTTAAGCATTTTTTGTTATTCCTTTTTTCTACTCAGTTTCAGCTGATGAACATATGGAGCCTTTCATGAATGCCTAGTTATTCCATGGTTGACTGAGTTCATCTAACAGGCCGTGATTATTTATGTTGTTTCTGTTGCTTTGGTTTAACCTTATTTTGTTAGGAAAAAAATATAAGTAACACAGTATGAAGGGTTTGTTCGGGTACTAGTAGTAAGTAAATGTCACTTCACTGATTTTCAGACTCCCAGCACAAAGCAGAAGATAAGGTAGCAGATCACCCATGACTTGAAATGGCTGCCTTTCCTTGTACAGCATTGCTACTGAAGATCCTAGGAAAACAGTTCCATAAGACCATCTGCATTCCAACTTGTCACACAGTTTATTACATGGAAGACAACTGTGTGTTACTGATTACAATACAATGTGCAAGCTGAAGTTTACAGACTTGCTTAGTTTCTTTTCTGGGATACAAATTATTTTCTAGTGCCCTTTTTAAAGCATAATTGACTTGATTGATTGATTGATTTGGTAAATTGTTCTGCCCCACTTGTGACTGGTTAAAAGACGATGCCATCAAGATATTGAAAATTATTTTTAAACATCATTGTGATCGTAATAGTGTGCTTGGAGGACCAGGAAGCCAAGTGGCTGGCATGCCTGACTTCTGGCCCTGTGCTTCCCTGTCAGAGGTACCTCAGTCATTAAGAAGGTATGATAGGAGGACTTGGGCCCTCCCCCTTTACCAGATTCCGGCCCAGGGCCCTGTGTGAAGCAATGGCAGCAGGGTCCTCCCATCAGAGTCCAAAATCTGGTGTACCCTAGAAAATTAGTCAGCTTAACTACGATGCTTCAGTAGTATGAAAAATCCACATCCTTGAGCAATGTAGTTAATCTGACCTAACCCTTGGTGTAGTCAGCGCTAGATTGACAGAAGAATTCTCCTGCCAGCCTAGTTACTGTCTCTCAGGGAGGTGGATTCCCTATGCTGAAGGGAGAACCCTCCCATCCTTATAGGGAGTATTTACACTGAAGTGCTACAGCAGCACAGCTGTGCCACTGTAGCATTTTAAGTGTAGATAAATCCACTGCCCTGGGCTACTTCCTGTATCTCTTCAGTTTTGGGAATAGCCACTATAATGTGTAGTGGTTCAACTCAAGCAGCACCCCCTTGTGGACCTTTTTGTAGCATCCTGCCACAGTCCCAGGACAGATGTAAAATTGGAGGGGTCTAATCTCACAATGTCATTCTCACAGTTCAGTCACTGCTGGGTGCTCCTCAGTAATCTCCCTCACTCAGGGACACAGTGCTTCTTCTCTGGAGGCTGTCCTAGCTATCAGGCTCCTAGTGATACTCCTCTCATATAATGAGGCAGCTAGCTCTGAACTGTGCAAAGTTCTCTCTCCTTTTCTTCTCCCTCTAGGCCTGGCATTGGCTGCAGGAACAGGGAGGGCCATAGGCTCTCTTTAACCCTTTTTGTACTGGTGTGAGGTTTCTTAGATTCACCACAGTTAATAAGCCCAAGATGCAAATACCATCGTGCAAGTCTTTGTGCATACCATAAAAACATTTATGCCACTCTAATATACCTGTTTGGAAATCTTGGATGAATTGCTCTCATCAGGTGATAACCGAAGCACCATCATATTGCATTAAAATGTTGGCACCAAGAATTCTTGCCATGGGCCCCTCTTTCTGACCCCTCCAAAAATTGCCTAATATTTACTGTACACATGCCTCTAGAGCAAGGTAATATCCCTGGAATATTACTGGAAATTAAGGATCTCCAAAAAGTAGTGTGGCCCCAGAGAAACTGTGTGCTTTACACTAAACCCAGTGGCATGCTTGAGTGATCTACAAAGTTTAGTCTGGGCCAGGTGTGCAGCATGCCATGAAAACATTAAGAAGTCTGGTAGTTATGTACCCTACTATGCGGACTCACCTGAGACATGCGTGTGTTCCTGCTCCTTCTTCGCAGAAAGAGGTGTACTGCAGCAGAAGAGGAACTTCTGGTGAGTCAAAAGGCAGATAAACTGAGAAAGTGGCAGAAAATGTTTGATGGGGATGAATATGAAAGTTGTAAGGTGGATAAGGAACTGGTTAAAGGGGAGACTCCAGCAGGTCGTACTGAAGGGTGAACTGTCAGGCTGGAAGGAGGTTACTAGTGGAGTCCCTCAAGGATCGGTTTTGGGACCGATCTTATTTAACCT